>NC_090939.1:970658680-970965953 GCF_040938575.1 Ambystoma mexicanum
CGCGGAAAGGACCCGAAATTGGCCTGGCGAGGAGGGGGGAGGGTGGAGGGCGGGCCGGCTCGGGAAGGCCCGGCTCTATCACGGAGCGCGACCTCCCTCCCCCTCCGTACCTGATGTCTCGACTGCTCCCTCGGTCGCCGAGGATCCCCACTGCAGGGGAGCTTCACCGCGGGTATGGCTGTTCCGGGCAACGGGGTGTCTCGCAGGGCGGGGAGCGGGCTCCGGCGAAAGCTGCGCGCTGGGAGGGCGGATGCTGGGCCCCCACCTCTGCCGAGCCCCCGTGGCCCACCACAGCGCCGACGGGCGACTCCCCGGATCCGGTCACTCACCAGGCAAGGCTCGGGAAGGCGCGGGAGCAGCCCCTCACAGGCGCACCGCAGGCGGACCCCCTCCGATCCTCCAGCACACACCACGCCTTGCGCCCGCCACTGGTGCCTCTTCGGGGGCCTGGTACGCGGTCCTCAAGCCGGAGGGGGTCTACAGCGTAGGGCCAGCTGCCACGGTGGGCCGGGCCAGCCGCGCAGATCACGGAGTCCAGGCCACGCTGGGTCCCGTACAGGCATCGAATGGCCAATTTTCGCCAGAAATTCACTGGCAGGCAGCTGGGCAAGTCGGGCGACCAGGAGTCGAGAAATTGGGGCTTTTCCGTACAGGAGGTGGCAGGATTATGCAGGATTGATGCGGGGCACAACGGGAGCTCAGACCAAAGCGGCCATCTTGGTTGGCCCTCTAGCGCCCTCTTGCACTTGCATTTTAACCTGTTTGTCCTGGGACAACTGTGTATTGTGCTGCTTTGCATCTGACTGCTAACTCTGAAACTGATGGCATATTGTGTACACAGTGAAATTATATTGTTTCTTCCTGTGCACTGAGAAATCCCTATTCCAGCAGTAAGGATATTGTGCAGCTTATGTGCGGGAATTGTGGTGGGTCAAGCATAGGATTCGATGAAGGGTTGTGGTGCGTAACATAGCTCGCAGCAGTAGTTTTATTCTTTTACCTTGTGTCTGGGCACAGGGCCTGAAATCAGTAGAACTGGTTGAGTCTTTGGTTATCTTTTGTTAGGTAGTTTTGTAATGGGGAAAAGAAAAGCAGGCAAACCGCTATGCCCTAGAGCGGAGTAGGTCAGAGGAAGCTTTTTAAGCTCTTTAAACCCATAGATGAGGTACATCTCCTCATCTCTGAAATTAAAGAATTCTTGGGCGAGGTGGTGGACCCTGATCTTGATACTGCAACTGTAATAGCAAACGACTGGTTAAATCTATGTAATAGTGTCAGCTCTGAGGTTGCCGGTCCCTGCGTGAAACAACGCGTATTGACAAATTGCAGTGTCAACCCCAATAAGAGCCAATTGATAACCATACAGGCTGACCCCCATACGACTCTGGTGGTGCTGGAGCCCCAGGGATACTACCATGTGGTCCAAGTCTAAGGAGGCTAGAGAAAAGTATGGACCCATTGGAGGTATTTAAAGTGATAAATCCTGTCACCCAAAGAGAAGGTAGAACCTCCAAAATCTCTGAACCTACAAAATCCCTGCCCTAAAATTGAAGCGTAGGCTGAGGAGTGGTCCTACTGAATATCATAGCCCTCCGGTTCCCCAGCAGACGACCGGTAATGTATTGGCACCAGTCGTATTGGATCTGCCAATCATGGCACCTGTCGGGGCACTGGTGGACCCTGCGAAGGTCAGGGCGGAGGAAACAGGAGTATTGGAGGTACCCCCTCGCCAGGCTGAACTGCCTATAAATGAGTTATGCTACACACATACAGAGGCTGAGGAACAGGGAGATGATGAGAGGGAGTGGGGTCCCCAAGGAAATTTGGTCAGCCTCCTGCCCCCATTGTTGTACAGATGGCCCCACATTACCCATCACAAATCGCTTTGATGGACTGAGTAAGGAGGTGGATCTTGAGGATAATCCACCCGATGGACAAAGGTTGCATAAAAGTATAGGAGACAGAGAGCTCCGAACATTAATTTAAGAGATATCTATATAAAGGCAAAAGGGGGCACTTCAGTAAAGTGGGTGGAAGGGGAGGTTGTTGAGACAGCTGTACTACCCGACGGCAACGATTGTAATTGCCAGCGTGGCATGATGGCTGTCCTATCAAACATAATGTTAGAGGTAACCCAGTTAAAAAATGCGCTTGATAAATTGACCAAGCGGATAGAGGCTGGGGGGAAACCGCAGGGCCCAGATCGGACCCAAGAAGTTCATCGCACCAGAACTATCTTGCATGCTGTATGCCAGGTGCAAACTCTCTACCTGACCACCAGACACCTTAGAATAATGCTATGGATTTAAGGCCGGTGAGGGGGGCCAATTATGTGACCAGTACGCAGGGACCTACACAGAGAAAGCAATCTAAAAAGTATACTCGTCCCCATTGTAACTCGGCTGATCTGTTGCAACCTGAGACAGCCATCCCTAGGGATTTTATTTATCAAAAATAATGTGCACCGCAGAATCAACTCAGTGGACTCTACAACTGTGGAGAGCGTGGAACAAGCTAGGGTAAGGATGCCTGCGACTGCAGGGAGGCATTGGAGTAGGAGGACAGGATGTGAAGCATACCTATATGATGTGCCTAAACTCGAGGAGGGCAATAACAAAGAGCAAGCAGCGCTTTTTAACAAATGTATTCACTGGTTGTATTTTGTGAGGGGTTGTAAATCTGTGATCCGTGAAGATATTCTGTATGCTGTACAGAGTAGTATGCCAAATAGAGATCGAGACTTTATCCAAATCACACTGAAGGACCCGGACGTGGTGGAGGGTTTGCTATAAAAAAAAGAGATGAGTACCCACCCGCTAACATTGATGTTTCAATTCACCTTGTGGCCCCTCACAGAACTCCTTGCATAGGGAGCACATATAACAGGGTTGGTGGGCACCTCCGATCTGCCATCTTGAATGGGGGGATGGATGGGTTGAATGGCACATTGGCTGCTTGAGGGATCCCTTAGCTCCCTTGGGCAGTGATGCCATTTAGACTGAGGGTAGAGGGAGGCGACCTGGAATGTTGCCGGAGCTAACCGGCTCTCGCAAGACTCTGACTCGGTGCGTTTTCTACATTTTCATCAATTAGTATATCTCCAAGAAACATGGGCAACCTTTTGATTTGCAGGGGTTCAGCTCCCACAGCATTAATGCGACTTAAGGCCCAAGAGGTAGGCCCAAACGAGGATTGGCCATTCTATTTAGGCCTGATTTTGTTATGTGCTCTGAGATGATTTCCACTGAGAAAGGGGACCTTACGTGTTTTAAACTCTCCAGTACTAATGGGGCATGCTTGACAGTATTTAACAGCTATAATAGGGTTGGCGGTAAAGATCATCTTGCAAGACTGAAGGCTATGAGCCAACTGATCAAGGGGCTGGAGATATCACCCAGTTACCCGCCCCCATTGTACTGGTAATGGGGGACTTTAATGTTCAATATGAACCTGTGGAGGCTCTAGATGGCCCCTGGGACGATCAAGATATATCGTAGGGGATCCTGTTATTGGAGACTGCTAGACTGGCTAGACCCCATCCGGCTGCTGTTGAAGTAGCGAGGATAATGTTTGAGCTTGGCTTAAGATCATGCAATTTGAGAAAGTTACCCGATAAATCGGGGAACTTCTCCTTTGTAAGTTACCAGGGAAGCTCTCTTATTGACTACATCGCAATTAGTATGCTAGATTGGCCCAGGCCACTACTGTCTGCCGCCCTGCACTTTTGTTTCAGTGTCGCAAGTTCGGAGTTGTACCAGGTGTTACACTTAGAGGCAGGTTTCAGGTGGATCCTCATGCCTGGGGCAAGAGTGTCCAGAGTATTGGGGATGGACAGGTGGAGGTTGCTGAGCACAGAGTCAGAGGTAGAATTTGAGGTAGGGGGGTGAGAGGGGATGAAGGTGGAATCGAAGGCAGCAGCTGACACTCGTTTCATCAGACGGATGTTAGTGAAAGAGGTTGGGGGTGCTTTTTGGAAGGCGATCAGAGGGCCAAAGGAACCTAGGTGGGAGGAGAGGAGAGAGTGGTCTGAACAGGAGAGAGAGGTGACTAGTGGGGAGAGAGACAGGTCAGAGTGTATCAGGGTGTCCAGAGTATGTCCAGCTGAATGGGTTGGACCAGAAGGGAGAATGGAGAGGGAAAGAGAGGTGCAGAGGTCAGTGAAGAGAGTGGACGCAGAGCCACGGGAGTCCAGTTGGATGTTAAAATCACCCAGGAGTAGGAGGTTGGTGGTGGATGAAAGCAAGGAGGAACAGAAATCAGCCCATTCAGAGAGGAACAGAGTGGTGGTGCCTGGAGGCCGGTAAATGGTGGCAATGGTCTGGGTGGAAATGGGAGAGATTACCAACTTGCAAATCAGGCTTTAAAAGTAAGAGTAGAGCTGGGTGGGTAAGATGGAAGCAGGAACCCACTCAGGGAAGATTATGGCAACCTCCCACCAGTGTATTGTGCTCAAGGCTTGGAGATGATCTTGAATCCGTAAGGGAGGAGGGAGTCAAAACAAGTGACTGAGCTTTAACCATGTCTTGGTAAGAGCGAGAATGTTGAGGTGTATGTCTTCAAGAAGAAGGTAGAGTGTTTGTTGGCTGAGCAGGCGTTAAGTCGCCAGATGGAGGAAGTCTCTGCACTTTGAAGGTTTTCTGAGGTGGGGAATATGGGGAGTGGTACACCAGTCAGAGGAGGGAGAGAGAGAGAGTAGTAGGGGGAGATGCAGGTGAAGGGAGGAAGTTAATGAGAGAAGACAGGATCCGATCAAGGAGAAGGAGGTTGGGTTGAGGACCCTGAACCAGGATACTGCCTGTGTGATGGACATTAACGAAGCAACGTGAAGATGAGAAGCCGGACAAAAGGACTTCTCACTTGGTGCCACCGTTAATGGTAAAGGATGTGGAAGGAGAGATAGAGTGGTGATGAGATGGGGGGGTCCATAGATGTGGAGAGGGGACAGAGAAGAGGATATCGGTGAAAACCTCTCTGAAGGAAGGTCTGACATAGGTGTCTGCGATGGGAAGTCCAGGGTTTGCACTCAAGATGTCTTTTATGTGCTTTTTCCAATCGGACTTCGTGAGAGAAGGGGATAGGTCATAGTGTAGCAGTTAGAGAAGATGGGGAGACTGAGAGAGCCATAGGGGTGGCAGATGTTAGTTGAGGAATGAAAGAAGAGTCGCTGCACAGCACAGTTCGAGCTAAACTCACAAGGTGGCCTAGTAGAAGTAGTCACAAAGACATGATGAATGTAATCCAAAAAGGATTATAATTTCAGGAGACAAGAGGTGCACAGATGTAAAAGTACACACAACCTAAATTCAATTTTGGTTAGAGGAAGCACAAATGCAAATGCAAGAGAGGTGCACAGATGTACACTGAATGGACCAACAACTCCGGTGCATGGCCATGCAGCATCACCCTTGCAAATAGAGGCATAGACAAACATGTAATTCATTGGTCCAGAAAGATATTTGAGGAGCATATGCTGTAATATCTGCACACAGACAAGGCTCATAAAGTGCTGTAGGATGCTGCACACATCAGTGAAGGCCTACTCAATACTTCAACCAGTCTCACAGCTAAAATTACTCCCAGTGGCAAATACTTCAACCAGTCTCACAGCTAAAATTACCACCAGTGGCCAATACACAGTGCATATAGGGCCACACCACCTATTGCATTCAGGCAGTAAATACACATTCACAAGTTGCATGGTATAAAGCTATAAAGTCCCTGGTGTCCCATGTAAAACAACATACCCTTACCCACAAGAACTGTATTGGGTGGGTGGGCTAAGAACAATGCTATAATGCAATGCTCAAACATCCCCTTTTACACATTGATTCTAATGGCAAGTTGCTTATCCCATCACAGGTAACCATGGCAGCCAGGAGGAACAAGAAGGCAGCAGCACAGCAGGCACCTCTGGCACCACAACTTCAACCCCAGTGCCACCCTCCTGCCACACCTTCAGGGATTCAAGGGTGGGTGCTGGCAGAGGGAAGACATGGCATAAAGTCTGAATCAGCCAACATAGTGTCTGATTCCCCAACAGCAGCTGTGCCTTTCTGAGTCCCCAACAGCAGCTGTGTCTGCCAACCCAGGTGACAGCAGTGCCATCTCCACCTCCAACAGCTATGACGCTGTGGCTACCACCACCATCACCACAACCACATCCATATGTGCCTCCACAACAGCCACAGTGGTGACCACCAGCACAGCTTCGTCTGTCTCTGTGTCTCAGACCTCCGGGGTGCCAATGTAAAACTCTGAAACAAAGGTGGCAGAGGACAAAGAGGCAAACATTCCCCACACTCAAGCCATAACAAGGGGTGTGTCCCATAAGCTTGACATTCCACCACTTCAAGTCCTATTCCCCTCTCACCACTATGTCTTCGCCTACATAAACTGACCCATCCACTGAAGAGGCTTCATGATCAGAAGAGGGATTTTACTCCTGATGTTGTTGACACTGCAGATGGCAGGCCACATGTGTTTGGGTGGGGACATGCCCCATAACCCGCCAATACCAGTCCCCACAACAACACTTAATGTAATATGGCAAAGACTGAGCCAAATTGAGTAGAGGCAGGAACGGGTGGAGGCCAACCCACAGGAGCACCTGGGGACCACTCAGGCCATAAGGTATACCATTCATGGGGCCTCGAGAAGGGTGGCCAACGCTGTGGAGAGTCAGTCAGAGCAGGAGGGTTGAAGATGTCACAGGGGCAGGGACAGTAGTGGGCCAACGGGTGCAGGAATTGGCAGAGTCCTCAAGTAATGAGACCTTTCTGAGGGCAATGATTGACTCTCCAGCACATTCATGGGGGTGACGTGGCCTCCTCTTTCTCAGTCACGTCTACGGAGGGATCCCTGCCCAGCACCCTATAGAGTTGCTCCCAGAGGAGATAGTCCCCCTCTCCAGCTGCAATGCATTGATGTGGCAAGTGCCAAAAAGAAATAGGAGGGACTTTGGAAATGTGGGTGGTGGGTGGGCAAGGGAATGTTGGGGATGTGAGTGCTGGGTAGGCAGGGGACTTTCCACATACAATAAAGAAACATCCCTCCAGCAAATCAATACAGTTGTCATTGAGTGTACTGAGTATTATTATTGTAGTGATGTTATGTTACAGTGCATACATAGGTATAATCCAAAAAGTTCTGAATAAGTTCATGACAGATGATGCATCCCTCTCTTGCATCCTTACATCCACATCGAGATGTCCTCTGATTACCTGTATCGTCCGGGTCAGAATCAGATTCTGGGTGGCCAATGCCTCCCTCAGGAGGCACAGGGACATTCCTCTGAATGTACATGTTGTGCATCATTGCACAGACCATGCCCATCTTTTGCACCTTTTCAGGACTGCACATGAGTGCCCCATCTGCCCAGTGAAGGCACCAGTATTCCCTTGAGCAGTCCAAATGTGCGCTCAATGGGCACTGTGGTCCATGCATGTACATCGTTGTACACCATCTCCTGTGGAGTCGCAGGACTTCTGATAGGTGTCATTAGCCATGGGAGCATTGGATAGCATAAGTCACCTGCAATAGGTAACTGTTATGATTAATGATGGAAGTTTTTGTTGTGTACACAGGCCTCGTACATTGCAGCATGTGCAGCAATAACATCAGGTTCATCATCGGTAATACAGGGAGCATCTCTATGCATGGCATTAGTGGTGTCTGGACCTTACAATGGCTAATGGCAGAAGAGTGCTTATGATTCAGCTGCATTCATGAATGGGTTTGCCTCCTTTGTTGTCTCCTTTTCACAAGTGCAACATCGCCCTAACTGTATGTTATTTCCCTGGTCTACTGCTACATTGGATTTGGTATTATGCTGGGCATAGTTGGGCAGTCATGTCAATTGTATTCCTTTGGGTTTGTTAAGGTGATGTGGCTATTGTCAGGGATTGTGGGCCACACACTTCGCCACAAAAAACTCAGGACATCCTGAACTCCCTTGTCACTCACCATCCCAACCCTTCCCAAACCCCCATGCCTCCCTTGGCCCCTCACTCTCACTCTCCTCCTTCCCCTCCCCCCCGTCTCCCTCATCACACCTGAAGATATTACCAGAGTTGTCTGCTCCATTAAGGACTCTTCTCACAGGTTTACCCTTGCTCATCCAGAACCATCAAGGACAGCATTGGCTCTCTTGCCCCCTCACTCACTGATTTCTGCAATCACTCTTTTGCCACTGGATCTTTCCCCTTCCCCCTCAAGCACTCCCTTGTGCTCCCCTCCTGAAAATACCTTCAGCAGACCCTACCTGTCATTGCCAACTACCACCCTATTTCAATCACCCCCTTCCTGGGGAAACTGCTGGAGAAGCCGGCCCTGCCCCAACTCAACTCTCACACCAAACTTGTTGGTGGTCTCCATGACCATCAATCTGGATTCTGAGCATCCAGATGGACAGACTCTTCTGAACACCCATAAAGAACTGCTCACATCTCTGGACTACAACTCCCCAGCTGTCCTCATCCTACTTGATCTCTCTTCTGCATTTGACACTGTCAACCATCCATCCTGTGATCCCAGAGCATGTAAAGTTAAATTGGCTTTACTAGTCTTTTTTTAAAAATGTACTGACCCAGCACACACTATCTTCCTATAGAGGGCTGGAGGAGTTGCCTAGCTTCCCCTGAGTCAAAACACTCATGTAACAGTAAAATGTTACCTTTTCCTACTTTAAATGGCTGGTGGCTGTGGTTTAGATCAACTACCGTGATTTTTCACGACCACTAACAATGGTAGCTAAAAATCGGGTCAGCCAAGTTTTTCAATATGGCGTCCCAGACCTATCTGTAAAAACAGACATCTTTTTGTTGCCATTTCTTTTAGGAAAAGTCCTTCTTGTGTTTGCCTCTGCGCACCAAACTAGGTTTGGTCCCTTTGTTCGTGCCCTTTGGCGGGCTTCAGTGCTGAAGCCCTCCTCTGGGGCCTGAATGTCTGGGGTGGACAGGATGTGAGGGAGGTGCCCGAAACTCCCTGTGCTTAATCTCCTAGGAGACCTGAATGGACTCTGGCATGATTGGCTGTCTGACTGTCCGGCAAGGACAGCCACCCTGCTGGGTGAGTGACAGCCAGGCTGAATGAATGATGCAAAACTGTTTAAAAGCAGGTCTCTGGGACTTGGAAAGCAGAGTTGACCACTGGAACTAAAGAACCGAAGCCGAGCGGAAGGAAGAGGACTGCTGCAACTCCTGGACGACCGGTGAGGCCCTGCTGCAGGTCCGAATTGCCTGAAACTCCAATCGACAGAGAAGCCCTTCAAGGTTAACTTCTTTCCAACTCGTAAGCCACCTGGACACCGTCCCCACTTGGTCGAATTTTCATCACAGTGCTGTTAAAAACCGGATAGCCAAAGGGAAGGAAACCAGTTTATGGTCTTTAAGGCACTCACACCTTAAAGCAACGTCTTGCTAAGCTTTTGGCTTCATCCCTGGGCAGTGCAGGAACCTCCCGATGTCCTCCTTCTTGTCCCCACGACTGAAGCTCAGGAACTGTGAGATCTGCTCGAACTGCTGGGAATAACTGCCTCAGCTACGGCTCTTCTTCACTAAAAAGGTACTGTGCAAAGGCGGTCTGGAAATCTTTTTGGCCATCGAGAAAGTGCGTGAAACTTTGCTCAACTTCGAAGACTTGTCCTTCCCTACACATTCATCAAACTTTTCGTCTAGCCAAATTCTTCTAAACTTTGTGGCAAAGACTTAACCATTGCTACCAGAACTGTGCTATCCAATACAAAGACTCTGAACCATTGACTTTGGCTCAGGCCTATGAGATGAATTGCTGGCTGTAGTATACTGAAACCCTTTGCCCTGACTATGAATGCATTTGTGCTGTTGATTCGCATAACCTTGTCTTTTTACCCCTTTTTAAAGTATATGAAGTGCCATTTTGCTCCCACTTCACAGGAGAGCTAAACTTGTTCATTGACTTGCCGGTTGCGTATTTGTGGTTTATTAGTGTGTGATATTGAGCTGCTCTTGCTAGTGTAATGTTTTCAAACTTACTGTGTAAATAAATGTATATTCTTTCACCAAGAAACCTTGAGTAAGTGTATATTTGAATCACTATTTGTTGGTCCTTTGTGTAACTTGTTCTACTTCACACTTAAACTCTTGAGATACGTTTGTACCAGGCTTGCACCAAAGGTGAAATTGTGCTTACACTTGTAGTCCTAATTGCATGTAGTGTTCCCAAAGGGTACTGCATGTGATTCTGCCTAACAGTCCTACCTTCCCGAGTTCCCACATGTGTCCCAACAAAAACGGTACCTCACATGTGTGGGTGCACATACCTGGATGCAAAGGGAAAAGGCTAAACCACTGTTATCCCCCAAAGGGTTTGGGAGCCAACCTACAGATTTGGGCCTGGGGTGTCGCAGCCACTAAGGAAAACAGGGAATCCCATGCATTTCCCAAAAGAAGACACCCGTGGGAATCCACAGAGGTCTGACTTGCACGAATCGCCCCAGAATTTATTACCCACAATCCCCTGCAAAGTCTGAAATTTGGCCAAAAAAACTCAATTTTCAGACATTTCCCTCTGCCAACCCACCGAAACACGCTGCCAACAACACATGTCCTACCTTCCCGCATTCCCACAGGTGTCACAGTACCTCACATGTGTGGGTGCACCTACCTGGGCGCAAAGCTAAAGGCCTAAACCACTAGTAACCTCAAGTCTTTCGGCAGAGCAGATTTTGCAGGATTTTGATCTTGTGGGCAACCTACAGATTTGGGCCTAGGGTGTCGAAGCCACTAAGGAAAACAGGGAACCCCATGCATTTCCAAAAATAAAACACACGTGGGAAACCAGAGGTCTGACTTGCGCAAATCGCCCCAGAATTTATTAATCCCTGGCAAAATCCGAAATTTGCCCAACATTTTCACACATTTCCCTCTGCCAACCCACCGAAACACGCCGCCAGCAACACATGTCCTACCTTCCCTCGTTCTCACATGTGTCACAATTAAAATGGTATCTCACATGTGTGGGTGCACATACTTGAATGCAAAGGGAAAAGGCTAAACCACTGCTATCCCCCAAAGGGTTTGGGAGCCCACCTACAGATTTGGGCCTGGGGTGTCGTAGCCACCAAGGAAAACAGAGAACCCCATGCATTTCCGAAAAGAAGACACCCGTGGGAATCCACAGAGGTTTGACTTCCGTGAATCACCCCAGAATATATTACCCACAATCCCAAGCAAATTCTGAAATTTGGGGGAAAAAGCTACATTTTCAGACATTTCCCTCTGCCAACCCACGGAAACACACCGCCAACAACACATGATCTACCTTCCCGCGTTCCCACAGGTGTCCCGACAAAAACGGTACCTCACATGAGTGGGTGAACCTACCTGGGCGCAATGGGAAAAGGCTAAACCACTGGTAACCCCAAGTCTTTTGGCAGAGCAGATTTTTGCAGGATTTTGTTCTTGTGCACAACCTACAGATTTGGGCCTAGGGTGTCGCAGTCACCAAGGAAAACAGGGTACCCCATGCATTTCCAAAAAGACACCTGTGGGAATCCACAGAGGTCTGATTTGCACGAATCGCCCCAGAATTTATTACCTACAATCCCCAGCAAAGTCCGAAATTTTGCCAAAAAAACACTATTTTCAGACGTTTCCCTCTGCCAGCCCACCGAAACACGCTACCAACAACACATGTCCTACCTTCCCGCATTCCCACAGGTGTCACAGTACCTCACATGTGTGGGTACACCTACCTGGGCGCAAAGCTAAAAGCCTAAACCACTAGTAACCTCAAGTCTTTCGGCAGAGCAGATTATGTGGGATTTTGATCTTGTGGTCAACCTACAGATTTGGGCTTACGGTATCCAAGCCATCAAGGAAAACGGGGAACCCCATGCATTTCCAAAAAGAAGACACCCGTTGGAATCCACAGAGGTCTGACTTGTGCGAACCGCCCCAGAATTTATTACCCACAACCCCCGGCAAAATCGAAAATTTGGTGGAAAAAAATCAAAATTTTCAGACATTTCTCTCTCTGCCAACTGTAAAGAAACCACTGGAGGGGGGGTCTGTACTCCTGCTCTCTATATGGTAGAGGAGAGGCACAGAGGACCCCAGCCAAGATTCTCTATTACGGTAGCAATGGACGAGAAATCAAGGCCTAGCTTCTGAAGAGGTGATGCAGGCTGGTTCTTAAGTACAGTGTAGTCCCCACACACCCACAAAGGAATGTCTGCACACTGTATTAGTTAAAACAGTCTTTATATAATTAATATTCAAGGTTATGCATAATATCACAATAACTCACTTTGTACTCAGTTAATCTATAATGGCAACTATCTACAGTTCTACATGGTACCACAATTACTATTAGACCTCTTTAAAGTGCATCAACTGTACGGTCAAATGACACACAAATCAGATTGTAAAGGAAACCAACGATAGATTTAAGAGGAAAGCAGTTGGTTAGAACAATTGGCAGAATACTGGCCCCATTACCTAGACACAGTTCTGTGTGGTGATCCCCCTCACCTGGGCAACCAGTAGAATAAAGACATATTACAAGCCCAGTCCATATATTGTTCACAAGAGTCTTTCCAATAGTTCAGCAACCCCAAAATACCTGGTATTGTAGCGTTCCTCGTCAGGAAATCGACGGCCCTTCTTAAGTGCAATCCCTTTAAGACAGGAGCCACGGGTCTTCGAACGTCCGGCGATGAACAGGGTGAACTTCGGCAGAGAAGTGGCAGCTTTGTTCCTATCGGTGCTCGTCGACGATGGAGCGTAAACGTCCTGCAAGGAAGAGGTGTGCGGGTCACCTCGATGTCGATAGTTCAGGACCGCAAAGAGTTTGAAGAACTGTGGCCCAGCAAGGACATCGAGTCGTCGGCATCTCTGTGGTCTTTGGGTGGTGGGAAATTCATCAGCGGATGCTCCTCGGTGCGTCGAAGCCTGCTCTTCTCCTGCAGGATAAGGCAGGTGGCAGTGCGGACGAGAGCGTCCTTGGATCAAAAGTTCTTAGGCAACGGGAGCACTGCAGCAACGGCGGTCATCGACGGTGATGGACAACAGTCCGGGCGCTTCTCCTTGTGATTCCGCAGCAGTCCCTGTCTCTGGTCGGCAGCCTTTCGTAGCTCTGTCTACCAGAGAGCGTTGGCAAAGATCGGATGGTGCACGATGGTCCCTCGTAGCTCGGGAAGAGGGTGCCTTACCAGGTCCTCTCTGGGTCAGTCCTTGGAGGCACAGCCGCTTTCAGATCGATGAAGTAGAGCAACAGCAATTCTTCTCTTCCAGCAGGGCTTCAAGGTCAAGCTTCAGTTTCACTCACTCTTCGTAGTTTGGATTTCAGCTTCTGAGCAATTTTTAGCAGTGAGAGGTCCCCAGACATACTGTTGATCACACTCGGGCAACCAATCACTCAGAAGGGCATTCATGCAGTCAGTCAGCCAATCAGGCGCACAGTGCATTCAGGCCATTCTTCTCCATCCAGACACTCACAACACAGAATGTGGATTCGGACAAGTACCACGCCATTCAACACTACACACTGTATTCATACCAGTTTCGGGCAGGGCTGTCTTGGTCATTGTGTCAAACACCAGATACCAGACATCCACAACAAGAAGTGTAGATTCGTCACACACTCCATTCAACCAGGTGCCACAACATACGGTTGTTGGGAAGTCTCCAGCCAGTCTGGTCGGCACTTCCCCACACTACCATATATGGAACTTCCACCCAACAGCCAGTCAGGGGGAAGGGATAGAGTCAGGGCTTCCCGGGACTTTGGGAAAAACCAAGGTAACAGGCGATGGAAGGCAAGAAGCCACGGGGCCATCTTGTCTCCATCAGGAATCTTCCGATTTCAATGACAGGGCCTGGGCATCCCAAAATGGAGGATGCTCAGGGCACCAGTCAATTCAGCACGGAGCTGCCACCAGCCCGTACCCTGCTCTGTGGGCAACTCACAGGTGCCCAAAAACATACACTAGGGGCACAGGGTTGTACCTCCTCTCATGGGTGCCATAAGGGTATCCCATGGGTCTGTACACCAAACCAAAAGAGAGAGCTGCACCACCAGGAGTCCCACAGGAACTCCTGCACGGAAAACACAACAGAAAACACGATAAAAAGCAGTAAAGGACAAGGATACGGAGGCCCTGTCCCTCTGATGCATTTCCAGCATCACACCAACCCACTGAAACACCCCGCCAACAACACATTTTCTTACCTTCCTGTGTTCCCATAGGTATCCCGACGTAAACGGTACCTCACATGTGTGGGTGCACCTACTTGCACGCAAAGGGAAAAGGCTAAACCACTGGTAACCCCAAGTCTTTCGGCAGAGCAGACTTTGAGCGATTTTGCTCTTGTGGACAAACTACAGATTTGTGGTTAGGGTGTTGAAGCCACCAAGGAAAACAGAGAACCCCATGTATTTCTGAAAAGAAAACACATGTGGGAATCCGCTGAGGTCTGACTTGCGCAAATCGCCCCAGAATGTATTACCCTCAATCCCCGGCAGAAATCCAAAATATGGCGAAAACAAAATCACTTTTCAGACATTTCCCTCTGCCAATCCACCGAAACACACAGACAACAACACATGTCCTACCTTCCCGCATTCCCACAGGTGTTCCGACAAAAACAGTACCTCACATGTGTGGGTGCACCTACCAGCACGCAAAGGGAAAAGGCTAAACCACTGGTAACTCCAAATCTTTTGGCAGAGCAGATTTTGTGGGATTTTGCTCTTGTGAACAACCTACAGATTTGTGGCTAGGTTGTTGAAGCCACCAAGGAAAACCTGGAACCCCATGCATTTCTGAAAAGAGGACACCCGTAGAAATCCACAGATGTCTGACTTGCTGTCATGACTCGCCGTTTCCGTCGCTTTTGGACTTCATGGTCCATAGTGCACGGCAACGTTGGATCTGCTATCCTCCCAACATGGCCGACGTTGCAGAAACGCTGCAGTCTAGCGTTTACGCAGGACGTGCTGCTTCCTAGAAAACATGCACGCCCACGCGGCTCTACGTGTCTCAACGCTATTCTTCCGAGTTCCCGGCAAGTATGCTCGTAACTTCTTTCCCCCTTCAGTGCTCCTTTTCCAATAACTTATCACTACCTTTCCTTCTTGGTGTTCTAAGTGCTGCCCTTTCGCTTCTGCCCGAAGGCCGCTCATTCCTCTTCCTTGCTGGACCCTTATTCAGTACTTCCGTGCTCACTGCTTAACCCCCTGCACTCTGGGAGTACTGCGGATTCCTTCCTGGTGCCCAGTTCCATCCCGGACTCCGCCTACCCCATCGCTTCCTTCCTGGATTCTGGACTCTTACCTTCTCCGCGAGGTTGGTCGCAGTCTTCACACTGGACCCGGAAGATACCCGCCCTTACCTGTACAAGTCCAGGACATCCACAATCCGCAGCAAAATCCAAAATTTGGGGGAAAAGCACCCTTTTTAGACATTTCCCTCTGCCAACCCACTGAAATACGCTGCCAACATCACATGTCCTACCTTTCCGCATTCCCACAGGTGTCCCGAAGTGTCAGTACAATTTCACCTTTGGTACAAGCCTGTACTACACAGTAATGTGGTAGCAGTGGCTGAGCAGCCAGACCTATCTCAAGAGTAAAGTGAGCAGTACAAGAGCTTACACAAAGGACTAGCAATCACAGTGAATGAAACAAACACTTACTCAAGGTTTCTTGGTAAAAGAATATACATTTATTTACGCAGTCAGTTGGAAAACATTCCACTAGTAAGAGCAGCTCAATATCACAATCTAATATACTACAATACACGACTAATCAGTTTCTGAACAAGTTCAGCTCCCCTGAAGTGGGAGCAACATGGCACTTCAGTTACTTTAGAAAGAGGTAAAATACAAGGTTATAAGAATCAAAAGCACAAATGCTTTCAGAGGTAGGGCAAATAGTTTCAGTTCACTCCAACCAGCAATTCAATTCAATAGGCCTGGGCCAAAGTCAATGGTTCAGAGTCTTGGATAGGATAGCACAGTTCTGGTAGCAAACGGTTAAGTCTTTGCCATGATTTTTAGAAGTAGTTGGTCAGATGAAAAGTTAGATGTTGGTTTAGGGAAGGACAAGCCTTCAAAGTCAGTAAAGTTTCACAAACTTTCACCGCGGCCGAAAGGAGTGCTGGACTGCACTTGCCCAGTACCTTTTAAATGAAGAAGAGCTGTAGCTGAGGCAGTTGTTCCTAACAGGTCTTGCAGATCTCGCTGTTCCTGAGCTTCAGTCGTGGGGACAAGAAGGAGGACGTCGGAAGGTTCCTGCACTGCCCAGGGAAGAGGCCACAAGCTTGGCAAAACATCAGTTTAAGGTGTGAGTGCCTTAAAGACCACCAACTGGTATCCTCCCCACTGGCTATCTGGTTTTCAACAGCACTCTGAAGAAAATTCAACCAGTATAGGGACGGTGTCCAGGTGACTTGCGAGTCGGTTGTTACCAAACTCAGAGAAGAAATTAACCTCGAAGGGCTTCTCTGTCGATGGAGTTTCAGGCAATTCGGACCTGCAGCAGGGCTTTACCAGTAGACCAGAAGTTGCAGCAGTTGTCTTTGTAAAGACTGGAGGGGGTGTCTGTACTCCTTCCCTCTATATGTTAGAGGAGAGGCACAAAGGACCCCAGCCAAGATTCTCTATTGTTGGTAGCAATGGACGAGCAATCAAGGCCTAGCTTCTCAGGAGGTGATGCAGGCTGGTTCTTAAGTACAGTGTAGTCCCCAAGCCCCCACAAAGAAATGTCCACACACTGTATTAGTTAAAACACAGTCTTTCTATAATTAAGGTTTGAGGTTATATACACAATCACAATAACTCACTTTGTGCTCAGTAAATCTACAATGGCAAATGTGTACCACAATTATTATCAGATTTCATTAAAGTGCATCAACTGTACTCTAGTTAAATGTCACACAAATCACTTAATAAAGGCAACCAACAATAGACATAGGAGGAAAGCAGTTGGTTAGAACAATTGGCAGAATACTGGCCCCGTTACCTAGACACAATTCTGTGTGGAGATCCCCCACCTGGGAAACCTGTAAAATAAAGATATATCACAAACCCAGTCCATATATTGTTCAATAAGTCTTATTTCCTTCTACAATGTTTCTACCAAACCAATGTACCTGAAAAAGCAGAGTTCAACGGATCCTTCTTGAGTGGCTCTCTTTAAAGCAGGAGCCATGGATCTCTCAAAGAAAGTGAACGAGGCACCGAGGCGGCAGCTTCGGTCCCAGCGGTGCTCGTTGATGATGGAACGAAGACGTCCTGCAAGGAAGAGGCATGTGGGCACCTTGATGTCGATAGTTCAGGACCGCAAAGAGTTTGTGAAGAACTGTGGCCCAGCAAGGGCGTTGAGTCGTCTGGTGTCTCTACGATCTTTGGGTGGCAGGAAACCCATCGGTGGATGCTCCTCGGCACGTTCACAGCCTGGCCTTTTCCGGTGCGATAAGGTGGTCGGCAGTGCTGACGAGCGCGTCCGGGAATCAAAAGTCTTAGGAAAAGGAGTGTTGCAGCTTCGTTCGTCGGTGGCAGGGCGTCAAGTGGTCCCCTCTTCTGAGCAACACGGCTTCGACAGGCCTCCGGCGGTTATAGCAAACCTGCAAACCCTGGTCGACGACAGTGGACGGAATGGCCGGTGCTTATCTTCGTTCGCCTCGGTGGTCCCCGTCTCCGGTCGGCAGCCTGTCGAGGGTCTGGCTTCCAGGGAGCTTTGGCGAAGGTTAGCGGTGCTCGATGGTCCCTCGGAGCACGGGAAGAGGGCACCTAACCAGGTCCTTTCTTGGATCAGTCTAAATGGCACGGCGGCTTTCAGATTTCGGCGAAGGGAGACAGCAGTCAACCTCTTCTTCAGGCTCTGTTGTCAAGATCAAGCGTCAGTTTCAACTTCAGCTTCTGAACAATTTCTAGCAGCGAAAGGCCTCAGATATACTAGTTGATCTCCCATTAATTCTGCTGGGTCACACTCAGGCAATCAATCTCTCAGATGGGCATTCAGCAGTCAGTCAGCCAATCAGGCACACAGTGCATTCAGATAAGAAAAAAAGGACCTAGGCTAATTAGCCTTTGGTGTGGGCCGCACACCCATGATACCCACTTGGGGTTAAACTACTTAATTCAGTCTGTATAATCACTGTGAACAAGTTGTAAAGTATTTCAGATTCCTTTGTTTTCTCAGAAATTATATGTTGCTTAAAAAATAGTAGTAATTAGTTCTGTTTCACCAATTAGACTAGTGCTGGAATTAAGGCAAACCATAACCCTTCGGCTAATGCATTTCAGAACAATTCCTTCTTCAGAGCCGGGTATTGTAAACAATATTTTTCTGTTGCAATATACTGTTAGTGCATTCAATGTAAAACAGTGTCATTAATCATTCAATTCAAAAACAGGGCACCCACAGGTAAGAACAAACATGTAACATAAAAGAGAGAAGAAAAAGGACACAATTAACTCAATTGGTCTCAATATTAGCAAGATTCAGCTTGAACATTCAATGTTTATTGATGCACAACATTTCGGTGAGCTGTGTCAGGCAGCACTATGCTGGGTATTGCGCTCAAAACACATGTATATTGCCGTTTTTAGTGAGTTTGTATTTATATTTATTAGGTTTATATAGCACTTTACGCCAAAGCGCTTTACAATAAAACAAGAATACATAGTAAGCAAGAAGCATAAAGTTACAAAGACATGAAACAAACCATCAAAAACAGTATGTAGATCAATTGACCAGTTCTGAAGGAGGAATAGATAAGAGGAAGAAGAAAGGGAAGTAGAAAGGGAGGTCAGAGCGGGGGAAGAATACAGAGATAACAGGAGGAGGGAAGGAGGGATGAGAAGAAAGGGAAGAAGAGGGAAGTACGAAGGAGGGTAAAGATAAAGGAGAGACATAATAGGAGAAGGAGGGGAGTTAGGGTGGGGGGTGAAGAAGTAAAGATTTCAAGGAGGCACGGAAAGAGGGGTAAGAGGAAATGGAACAGATGGAGAGAGGTAAAGAGTTCCAGTGATGGGGAGCTAGAAGCTGAAAGGAACGGAAACGAGAGGAAGCACAAGGGGAAGTAGGTACTATGAGTAGGAAGAGATCAGCGGATCTGAGGGAGCGAGAAGGAGAGTAGAAAGAAAGGAGAGAGGAAAGGTAAGGGGGAGCTAGCCCATGAAGAGATTTAAAGACTAGGCAGAGGAAGTTAAATTTAAGTTAGGAGTGAAAGGGAAGCCAGCCAAGAAAAGAAAGTGAGGAAGAAATGCAATCAAGAGGTGCAAGAACACAGAGGGTACGGATGGCAGAGTGGTAAAGAGATTTGAGGGGAGCAAGGTGAGAGGCAGCGAGTCCAAAGAGTAGAGAAGAACAATAAAAAAGTCGGGAGAAAATGAGGGAAGATATTAGGAGTTGAGTTCCAAGTCTTTAAGGTTGCACAACTTATCGGTCATATGTATCTTGTAGCAGAGTAGTGGCTATTGCACTGATAAAACACATGAAAATTACTTCATTTAGTTTAACTTTAACTTTTGGTATTAACTTGCTAAATCTACGTGCTTTGATGTTCACCATTGTATACCAAAAAATCGATTCAGTAATTAGAGTGCTTGTTCAGTGTTATGTCCTTATCTACTTCACCCCCTACACTGTGTTAATTTCTCTGACCTATCTGTTAAAATCTTCCCTGCCCGGGAGTCAAGATTGGAGGTGAATCAGTTCGCCTTTTCTAAACTCTGCAAAGAAATAAGTGAAGCGCGCTGTGATTTTTTTCTCAGCCATCGATATGTGCTTACATAAACCATCCGTGTGCCGAACTGTCAATGTTAAAGTTTACCTCTTACCTAAATTCGTCAATAACGCACCGCTCGAAGTGCTGCTGCTGCTTCCTCGAACTGCTGTGTCCGTCGGCCAAAACTACGATTCAGTACGTTGTCATGACAATGTTTAGGTAAAATAGAGTAACGACTAACATCCTGTTAGCGTTATTATGCTGGAGAGGTGGTAAAAATGCTCCTCATACCGTGTCCTATACGGGGTACTATCAATTAAAATTGATTGTGATAGATAATGCTAAATATGCATCCCATATTGGTTTGTGATATTGTTTCAGGTGAATAGATAATGCTACATGCGCATGTTGTTATTAAAGTTCGAGTATATGTGGTAATACTAACCATGTTGTGTGTTGATGTTGAGGTCATATGTACGTTTGTAGTAAAACTCAAACGGTGTAGCACCTTAAAACTGAGTGTGGCTATGGCCGGGCAATTATGCTATTTGTCCTACCCTATGCATAGTTCCTATAAGTACCTCTATGTAGGTATATTGACCTCCTGATATGTTAGAAGTTCCTGTGTTATGTATATATTCTTATGTATAACATAGCTTGTTCATATAGCAAAAAAGGTGAGTCTCTACCCCTGTGTTAAATGCGGTCATGTTAGGTGTGGCTCCTCCAACAGTACAACAAAACTTACTGTTTTAGTGTGTTGAACAATTGTGTGTATCATTGTAAATAATACAGAACAGTAAATTGCAGTGCATTGTGCAGACAAAGCATGCGCCATTCACAACCAAAGTTTGATATCATAAAAAGCAATTAAGATCAAATTCTTCATTCATTCCTCGAGGAGGTAATGCTTCCAATCGGTTGATCCAATAGGCTTCCTTTTGCTGCCTTTTTTTCTTCAATTCAGTGTGGGGGCTGCAGGCCTCAATGGTTTCTAAGGCCTGAAATTTTGTCTGTGAAATGTTGTGCTTCTTCTTATTAAAATGTCTTGCGACTGCTGAATTGACATTCTTATTACGTATGCAAGATTTATGCTCGTTCATACGAATTTGCAGTTTACGGCCCGTTTCGCCTATATAGTATAGTCCACAAGGGCAACGTATGCAGTAGATACAGTTTTCTGTGTTGCAGGTTGCATAGCATTTTATGGCTATCTTTACTCCAGTGTAGGGATGTAAAACAATTCCACCTTTTTATGATGTTATTGCAATTTGCAATTGCTGCAGTTTAAGCAGGGGTGAGTGCCCACTTTATTAAGTTTGCTCCTTCTTGGTTTGTCATCTCTAGTGTCCACAAGTAGATCCCTTAAATTGCTTGATCTCTGATAAGCAAACATCGGTGTGTCAGTAAATACGTTTTTGGTTCTCTCATCACTTTTAAGTATTGACCAGTGCTTGTTAATGCTTCTTTTGATCTGCATACTCTGTGAGGAAAATTTTAACACGTATACTAGTGATGGTGCTTGTGGTTTGCTCTTTGGAATGAGAGTGCTTGCTCTAGTCTTTGTGGCTACTTTGTCCGTCGCTGTTTTCAAATCTTCGTCTGGGTACCCACGTTCTGCTAGCTTTCTACTCAGTTTTTCTAGTTCTTGCTTAAATTCTCTCTGGTCACTAATAATTTTTTTCAGATGCAAAATTTGCCCATATGGTAAGTCTTCAGAGTGTTCTGTGGATAAAAGCTCATACGATGCAGTAAATTGTTTCTATCTGTGGGTTTGGTGAACAGGGAGGTCGTGATCTGTTGGTTGTGTACATTGACATTAATGTCCACCAGATAGTGTATAACAGGATTACCTATTTCTGAGGTAAATTGGAGGCGTTGGTCTATGCTGTTTATGTATACCAAAAACTCGTCCAGTGTCTCTCTTGTGTCTTGCCAAATACCGAAAATGTCATCAATGTAACGTACCCACATCTTCAGTTTGTTCTTCCATTGGGCTTTGTTCAAAATATGGGTTGTTTCGAATCGATACATAAAAGCATTTGCTATGCTGGTGCCATTGTCGCACCCATGGCTGTACCGGAAGTTTGAATATAAAATGTGTTCTTGTACTTGAAATAGGAGTTTGTTGAAAGGAAAATGAATAGTGATAGGATACATTCTTTTACTGCTCCTATCTCTTCTTCTTGCAAAAGAAGCCACACTACTGATTCTTGCCCCAAGTCATCAGTGATGCTTGTGTATAGGCTGGTCACATCGATCGTAAAGAGAATGTCTTTGTCGGTTAGCTGTACTTCCTCTAAGATGTCCAAAAAATGTGTACTGTCTTTCACATATGTTTCTGTCTTCTGTATCAGCAGTTGGAGGAAATAATCAATGTATGTCCCAAGCGGTTGCAAAATGCCTCCTGTGGCGGCTACTATTGGTCTTCCTGGTGGATTAATTGGACCCTTGTGGATCTTTGGTAAGAGGTAAAAATGTGGAGTGTTTGGTTTTAAGCTTAGCAGAAATGCCTTTGTCTTTTTGGTGATCATTTCTCTCTCCTCTGCTTTAGTTAGTATTGTTTCCAAATTGCTGTGGATCTCATTTGTCGGATCATGATCTATCTTGGAATAGACTGTGTGGTCATCAAGTTGTCTCTTACATTCTCTTTTGTCAGCCGGTCTTATTGTTATTTTGTCATCAGAGTATAGATTCTGAACTATTGCCATTTCTCCTCTCCTGAGGTTCTTGCTTTTTGGTGCTCTATATTTAATTTTCTTAAGATTTGTCGTTACCATTCTTTCAAAGATGTCAATTGCAGGTACACTAATAGGTGGTACAAATGTACTTTTGGGTTTGAATTCCACTAAATCAGATGGTTCACGTTCGGTGCCTGCGTTTTCCTTTTCAGGAAAAAAGACTTTAAGTTTGAGTTTTCTGGTTAGCTTGTGTAACTCGACTATTGTGTTCAACAGTTTGGTGCCATAAGTGGGTACAAATTTCAGGCCTTTTTGCAAAACCGCTTCTTCTTGTTTGCTCAGTACTCTGTCAGAAATGTTTACAAATAGGTTCCTCGAGCTTGGTATCTCGTTGTTACCCCGGGACGTTTTCCTCTCCCCCTCCTCGTTCTCTTCCTCTTTGCTGGCTGTCTAAAAGAGAGGACCATTGTGTGGTTGTGCTTGTGCCTGGTGTTACTCCACTGGCTCCACTCTCACCTTCTGTTCTTGGTTGCTGTGTCTGTGGATTTTGCTCGTCTGTTAGAATCTGTGTCTGAGCTGCTGTTGTCTGAGTTGGGGTTGGGGTTTCTTGGGTGCTGAGGTTGATTTTGGTACTTGTCTGCCCATGTATATACCTCGTCACGTAAGTAGTCGAACGTGTCTCGTCTGAACTTTCTTATTTTACTGGCTTCCAGATCGGCTTTGTAGCCTTCTAGTTGTTTATTAATGTCTATCAAGATGTCTTTGAATGTTTATGCACTTGTGAGTGCTGTGATTTCCGTGGAAAGGTCTTGTATTTCTTGTTCCAAGTTCTGCAGATTCGCAGAAACTCCTTGATGGTAAGCAAGATCAAATCAAGGGAGCATTTGTTAAGAATTTGCTCCCATTTTTGCACAAACTCCTTACTTTCTTTAGACAGGGTTGGTTTCAGTCCAATCCACAGTCCTCTTGGGAGGATCCTTAGTGCCTTATAGTAGTATCCCAATGTTACTTCATGTCACTTGCGGTTAATTGTCTTCCTAATAGTGTAGTCTAGTTGTTTGTGCTAGTTTCTCTTACCTTTTGAGAACCCCAGCAACTTTGCTGGATTTCTAGGATTTGATGTTTTACCTGGGAAGAGTATGAGCCTTTTTTTCCCACTCTTCCATGTATTTTGATGTGTGTTTTACTTTTGTGTTCTTTGGTTATTGAGTTTAAAAATCCACTCCATAGGCATCATCTTTTTCTGTGTCACACAGCACCTTCAGTGCAGTGTCACAGGGATGTCTTTCAGACTTTCCAAGGTTTAAATACCTTCTCTGGGGCTGCCTACTGTCTACCAGAGCATGTAAAGTTAAAATGACTTTACTAGACTCTTTAAATTTACAGACCCACCACACTCTATCTTCCTATAGAGTGCTGAAGGGGTTGCTTAGCATCCCCTGAGTCAAAACACTCAAGTAACAGTGAAATGTTACCCTTTCCTACTTGAATTGACGGGTGGCAGTGGTTTAGATCAAACTACCATGATTTTTCCCGACTGCGAACAATGGTAGCTAAAAATCGGGTCAGTCATGTTTTTCAATATGGCGCCCAAGACCTATCTGTAAAAACAGACTCTGGTAAACTTTTTTCACCATTTCTTTTAGGAAAGGTCCTCTGCGCGCCAAACTAGGTTTGGTCCCTTTGTTCATTCGCTGAAGCCCTCCTCTGGCGCCTGAGTGTCTGGGGTGGACAGGATGTGAGGGAGGTGCCCGAAACTCCCTGTGCTTAGTCTCCTAGGAGACCTGAATGCACTCTGGCATGATTGGCCGGCTGGCTGAAGGAAGAGGACTTCTGCAACTCCTGGACGACTGGTGAAGCCCTGCTGCAGGCCCGAATTGCCTGAAACTCCATCGACCGAGAAGCCCTTCAAGGTTCACTTCTTCCCTTGAGTTTGGTGGGAACAACCAACTCGCAAGCCACATGGACACTGTCCCCGTCCTGGTCGAATTTTCTTCAGGGTACTGTTGAAAACAGGATAGCCAGGGGGAAGGAAACCAGCTTGTGGACTTTAAGGCACTCACACCTTAAACCGATGTTTTGCCAAGCTTGTGGCCTCTTCTCTGGGCAGTGCAGGAACCTCCTGACGTCCTCCTTGTCCCCACGACTGAATCTCAGGAACAGCGAGATCTGCTCAAACTGCCAGGAACAACTGTCTCAGCTACAGCTCTTCTTCACTTTAAAGGTACTGTGCAAACGCGGTCCGGAAATCTTTTGTCCTTTCCTAAACATTCGTCTAACTTTTCGTCTGACCAAATTCTTCTCAGATCTGTGGCAAAGACTTAACCGTTTTCTACCAGAACTGTACTATCCTATACAAAGACTCTGAACTATTGACTTTGACCCAGGCCTATGAACAGAATTGCTGGTTGTAGTTTACTGAAACACTTTGCCCTGCCTATGAAAGTATTTGTGCTGTTGAATCTTATAACCTTGTCTTTTTACCCCTTTTTAAAGTATCAGAAGTGCCATTTTGCTCCCACTTCAGGGCAGCAGAACTTGTTCAGTAACTTATTGGTTGTGTATTTGTAGTATATTATTATATGATATTGAGCTTCTCTTGCTAGTGCAATGTTTTCAAACTGACTGTGTAAATAAATGTATATTCTTTTAACAAGAAACCTTGAGTAAGTGTTTGTTTCAATCACTGTGATTGCTAGTCCTTTGTGTAACCTCTTGTACTGCTCACTTTACTCTTGAGCTAGGTCTGGCTACTCAGCCACTGCTACCACATTCCTGTGTAATACAGGCTTGTACCAAAGGTGACATTGTACTGACACTTGTAGTCTTAATTGCATGTAGTGTTCCCCTAGGATACTGCATGTGATTCTGCCTAACACTGGTGTACAGTGGTGAGGATAAAGTATAATTGTTACATTTAGAGTGCTACTCTTACCTTTGTTCAAATAACCCTCACAAGGCTAAGCAACACTAGAGAAGCAATTGTTTTATCATGACTGATATAGAAAGCTACAGACAGGAGACCCTAGTCACAGTTGATCAATTGAGAGATATTTGTAAAGCTAGGAATCTCACTGTAAAAGGCAAAAAGGTTGAATTGATAGAAAATTTGTTGGAATATCAAAGTCGAGGAATGGGTCTGAAACCCCTAGCCCTGCAGCAATTGTGGAAATTATTGATAAGGATGAGGATGATAATGTTTCTGAGCCCAGCTCAAATGTTATGCGTCAGTTAGATGAGGCAAAAGAGTCTCACAATGTTGGCCCGGTTTTACCTCTACCTGCTCATAGGCCTCAACCTTTGACCACAGGGACCCCATCAGGTCCAACACTTAATCCTGAATGTGCCTCTTTGGAAAGAATGAGACTTGAGTTAGAATTTAAAAGAATCCAAGCCCAAACTGAAAGCAAACATCACGAACTTAAACTCAGAGAAATGGAGTTGAACCATGCACTTGAAATGAAAAAGTTGTCTCTTGAAACAGGTTCTCTCCCAGAGTCTTCTAGGTCTTCCAGTCCTAAGAAACCTTGCATTCCCAAAGATGTAATAAGTATGTATGAGGTTAAGCTTGATATTTTGGATTGGTTGTCAGCTTTTGAATATAATCATGGGTTTCAAGACATTGCAGGGATCAGCTGATTCCTTGGCTTTTTTCTAGGCTACCCCCTGTTGCAACTGATGTGCTAATGGAGTTGGGGGATATAGACAGAAAGGAGTATGAAAGTGTGAAACTAGCTTTGATAGCTAGGTTTGGGAAGACCCCTTCCCAGTATCTTAAGAGGTTTAGAACCCTCAAAAAGCATGATGGTGGGATTCCAAGATGGCTACCGGCATTGGAAGTCGCGTTTAAATCGTGCTCCAGCCGAGCTGCCGACAATAAAGCACGTCTAGAGCAAAATCCAAGCATTTTCGCATTGGAAAACCTAGCTGACTCTCCCCAGATACAGCCGGCACAGAAGTAAGGGGAGTTCGCCCATGGGGGAGCCATCAGAGGAGATGCCGTTGCCACGGGACGCGGGCACCCCTCCCCCCTCGAGAGCCTCGGGTGATCCTAGCCAAGCGACGAGGCGAGGCCGAGGGGGAAAGAGTTGGAGACGCAGACGGGTTAGCCCGGAAGTTGGAGGCTCGCAGTCCTCCTCCTGTGGGAGGAAACTAGAACACTCTTGGGCCTGAAGGTGACCGGCGGCCTCCTTGGAACACCGCCCTCGGGCGGGGAGGCTGCGCAGGCACCGCCGGAGACAAAGCAGAAACTGGGGCTGCAGGCACGGGCGACCCTCACCCCCCCTGAAGTTTGCATGGTATCTGTTAGGCAGAAACCTGTGCAGTTCCCTCTGGGACCACTGCAAAAGATTTAGGACTACAGGTGTTTGGCAGTAAACCCACTTGGTAGCAGTCTGTACCACACAGATTCACTTGGTAGCTGTGGCTGAGCAGTTAGACTTCCCTCAAGAAGAGTTAGGCAGTATACAGAGTATTCACAATAGGTCAAGAGAACACAGTAGAACAACTAAACACTGACCAGGGCTTGGTGTAAAAGGGATATAATTATTTATTTAAAACCACATCTAGAAAAACACACAGGCACTAATAGTAAGCAATTCAAAAACACGGTCACTAAAAGATATACACTCCCTTAAAAGAATATTAGACAAGTCTTAAGTAAAGCTCCACTTACTTTCAGACAGCGGTGAGTGCTTAACGTAGATGGCACTCTAATAGTTTGTTTTAAAAAGGGAGAGAAGAGCAGAGAACAAGTTGAAACAGATCCCAACACTTTTACCAGAACATAACAAGAGAGGAAGGCAAAGTAAAACCGTGAAGTTAGAGTTCAAGAGGCCGGACCCACTTTCAGAGGATCCAAACGAAATGTGTCCAAGGTCACACGGTTGCAGTGCACGAAAGTCTTGTAAAGGTTCAAAAAGGAGTTGGACCAAAGAAAGGGACCAGTTAGAGGGTCAAGGCGGCCAGGCCAGTCCAGAAGGTTAAGGGGTTATTATTACCTTGTAGCAATCTTTAGAAAGGGAGGCCTGGCGGACACGGTACCTTAAAGTGGTGAGAACGCTCCAGCGGGGGCAGTTGTTCCTGGCAGCGGATGCAAGTTGGTGCTTCGTCCGGGGGAAGAGAGGATCTCGTTGTGGAGGAAGACAGGAGTCCGTTGCACTGCCAGGGAGGAAACCAGCCGCAGAGTTTCTCAGGTACAAGGAGCGGTCCGGTGATTCGCTGTTCAGTGGTGAGTGGCTATCTGGCTGCCGGGGTGCTTGGCACGGGCAGTTCGACCACAAACCAGGCTGGGGTGCGAAGAAAGAAAGGTAAACTGGTTGTGCCCACCAGTCAGGGGAAGAAGCCTCTCCAGCCGGGAGATCTTCTCTGTCGTCGGGAAGTGGTGAGTCGGTTCTGCAGGGCTCCACCGGTGGTGTTGTCGTGGTAGGTCGGCTCAGCTTCTCCCTCGTCGGATTCTCAGGTCCTGTGGCGACTTCTGAAGTTCCAGTCCCCAAAGCCCTGCTTTTATGCAGCATACCCCCATTCACTCAGCCTAGCTGTCAATCAAACATGCTAAGTGGTGAGCCGGCCGGCTCACCACTTGGGCCAATCACACAAGAGTGCGACTGGAGTTACCAAGGTAACTCAGTCCAGGGTGCCTAAACCCCCTCCCACACCCCCTGTGGTACCCATACAGAGTGGCACCGCTTTTGGAGGCTTCTGTGGAGAAGCCCGCCAAAAAGTGGAACAAAAGGCTCGACTTCGGTTGGAGTCACAGAAGAGAACACAAACGCCATTTTAGAATTGAGTCTTGGCAAAAAATACCAACCGGAGAATTAATATTAATTAAATAAACCGGCGGTATGTTCGAGGCTATGAGAATTAAATAATTAAAGTTGGTAGCCTCGAACAATGGGAAAATCCCATAGGAAAATATTTGCGGTCGAATATAAAAAGTAGTTTCCACTGCCACCAGCCAAAACTCGATCAGGGGGGATGGAGACGTGCCCCCTCGACTAACAGACCCCGGGGCAATCGAATTGCCCCGACCAGTACGTCCACAATATGATGGTTTGTACTGGTTTCTGTTAATAATTTGGGACTAGTAAAGCCAATGGTGACTTTACATGCCCTGGGAGACAGTAGTCAGTCCCAAGGTATGGAGTCTATGGTGGGGTGTCACTATGACACCCCTGTGTTACTGCACGGAGGGTGCTGTGTAACACACATAGGAAAAACACATGAGACCCTATGGAGTAAAGGACCCCATAGCCCATAAAACACATTACCAGTCAAAGGAATACCATAAATCATGTCCAAGAGTGGGAGAAAAAGAGTCTCACTCTTGACAGGAGGAAAAAAACAAACTCCAGAAATCCAGCAAAGCTGCTGGGGGACTCACTAGGTTAGGAAATTCAGCCTAAAGAGAGAATTCTCCCTAACAGTATCTGGACGAGCGGTGGAGGCCCGGGGGCGGAGGGGAGCCCCAAGGCGCAGACGCCAGTGCCAGCGAGCGTTGCGCAGGCAAGACGGCTGGTAATTGCGACCAGTAGAGCCGGAGGGACCTCACTGACTTTCAGGCGGTGCTGGACAGGATGCAGAGTGCGGAGGAGGATTGCGGGAGGAGGAGACGGCGATTTTTGCACCAACTAGCGGAGGCGCCAGCTACGTGGGCAAGAGAACTCAAGGTGAGAGGTTCCTCCCAGGCACCCCCCTACCCACATCACATAGAGTCAGAGGGGTGCATACTCACATAAACCCCACACCCTGGACATGGGAGCTACCCCCCATCCCCAGCAATAAAGTTACATGCTGAGGGGTGGGCAGGGCAGCCAGGAGTGGAGGAGCCAGACTCCATTTTGTATCAAGCACCCCCAGTGAAGAAGCTCAGGCCAGCGGGGAGCAGGAGAGAAGGTACACCCTCCCCACAGTGACAATTAACCATAAAGCCTGCTGCCCATTAGCTCCTTCCCTACTCCTCAGTGGGAGGTGGACCATAAGGCACACCCGGTGGAGACAGCAAAGCAGCCCCCCCATAGGTCCTCTAGAAGCACTACAGGACTGCCACAACTAGGGGACAATGTCCAAGGCAAAGGGAAAAGGGGGCGCCAGCCAATCAATTTCACAAGCGGCCAGACAAGACTCAAATTTGGTACAAATGTGGTCATCAGATACCCCAGTAAACACCAAGGGAAAGTCAATGCAAGACCCCATGGTGGACGGCATCCCCCCAATCCGTGCAGCCTTCCCCCGACAAAGGATGACATGCATGCTTGGTTTGTGGAGCTACAGGACAAGTTCATGTCTACTGTGCAGGACCAATTCACCGCAATGAGGAACCAAAATGAAGCAGTCCGTCCAAGAATTGAAACTTGACATAGCCAAGTTGGAAGAAAGGACAGATATCCTAGAGAGAATAGTACAAAATGTAGATGATGAAGCACGGTAGAACAGGGAAACGCAGGAGCACCTGGTACGCTTAACCCATAACTTAGAAATCCAATGCGAAGACTTGGAAAACCTCTCCTGCAGATCAAATATTTGCATTAAGTGTATGCCCGAGTCAGTTTTGGACAAGGATCTCAAGAGTGCTGTTCAAGAAGTATTTAGAGATATTATTGAGGCGCAGGAAGCGGAAAGCATCGGAATCGACATAGTACACAGAGTGGGCCCAAAAGAACTGGCGCCCTAGGGGAAAGACCTAGAGATGTACTGGTGGCCCTCTCCTCATACCCGCAAAAGGAGCAAATCTTAAGGAGAGCGAGGCAAGTAGTCCACATAAGAATGAACGGGGCGGACATTCAGTTATACCAGGACCTGGCATCGGTGACACTGTTTAAAAGGAGAGAGATGGCCCCATTGGTAAAGGAGCTAGTGGCGAAAGAAATAAGGTATAAATGGACATTTCCATTCGGTCTGCTGTTCGAGTGGAAAGGCAAACAGAGAAGAGTGACTACCTGTGAGGAAGGACTCCACATAATGGACTTGCAGGTAGAGGAGGTGGTAACCAGGGGCGCCAAGGCTAAGGGGGAAAAGTATAAGAGGCCGAGAGGATGGGAAGAAGTGTGGCAAAAAAAGAAACAAAATGGAAGAGGAAACACAAGGCAGCCTACAAAGGAGTAGAGGAGAAACTCAGACAAATGGGTCGATAGTGATCAGTCTCCGAAAATAGAAGGCTGGAGAGGAAATCCAGGAAGAACACTCGGAGAACCGGATACCCAGCGGCCCGGCTGGGAACCAGAAACTGATAAGTACCAAGGTCTGAGGATGAAGCGTGGTTTAGGACTCCCCGCAAAGTTCATCCCAAGTTATTTGAGGGCAGGGAGCGATAGGCGCAACGCCCTAGCATCCTTAGGTACCCTGGCCCACCTCGGGTCCAAAGTTGGGTTAGTGTTAACAGTTGGTGGAGTTAGGGTGTTTGGGGGAGAGAATGGGGGGGATACTCCGGAAGACAGATGGGGCCACAACACTCGGGATCGTAGGCAGCCACTGTAGACTACACGGGATAGGGAAGCTCAAACTTTTTTCATTTAATTTAAGGGGTCTGAATTCTCCAGTGAAGAGGAAAAAGGTGGAGACCTTGCTAAGAAGGGAGAAGTAGGACATCCTGCTGCTACAAGAAACTCATATAAAAGCACAGGATAAAAGGAAGGTATGCCTCAGACGGTACACTGTCTAGGCGCAAGCCAATGCTGGGGAAAAAAGAGCGGGAGTGATGATAGCCGTTAAGGGGGGATTGGACGCAACCCTCATAGACACGCAGACGGATAGGGATGGGAGGTTTGCGTTTGCAAACGTTTCAATAGGTGGTCTCCGGCTTACCCTGGCAACTGTATATGCACCGAACACGGGACAGGACGGTTTCCTCCGGGACTGTAAAGCTCACCTGATTCCCACGGAGGCGCAGGTCTGGCTTCGAGTGCTGATGCTTCTTCAATTGTGAAGCGCAGGACTCTGAAGATGGACAGGAAGGGCCCTCTACTCTGGCTTCTCCGGCTCGCAGGAATATTCCCCTGTGCGTGAAAAGGGAGTATTACCTACTGAGTTATGCTCAAGCCTCCCACTCTCTTTCAACCCTCCACGATACCCTTCCACGATTCCCCGTGAAGTCTCACCTTAGGGTCTGAAAGGACGAGCTCTCCATCCTGCTTCTGACGCAGGGGCGCGTTGAACCCAGTTACTTCACTGGATTGAGGTTGGATGGGAGTTCAGGTAAGCTTGATTATACTGGTAAGGCGCTGTAAAAGTTCTGTTGCAAGTTCAAAAGTTCAAGCTTTAAATAATAATGTTCATTGTCTTTTTTCAGGTGATGAATGAAGATTCCTTTGGAGACTTCTTGCAACAAAGCGCTGATGTTGATGTCTTTTCCCCATAGGGGCCGGGGTTCGGAATGCCGGAGATATGGCGCCGACCCGAAGTGAAACGTGCAGTTCCAGTAAAGATCTGGTAAGTCCTAGATGAGCGCTCAGGTAATGTTTTTGCATTCGCTCATCTAATGTCTTTGTCTTTTTTCCCCATAGGGGCCGGGGTCCTGCTTGGAAGCAGCAAGACCCGAAATGAAATGGGAATGACCCAACAGGTAAGTCTTAGAAGGAGACTGAGCTTTTCCTATTCCCTTCTTTCTCTCACCTCTTATTCTTGTCTTTTTCTCTAGGCTCTGGGAAGTGGCTGTGTATCCGGATGATCACTGCTGAAGATGGAGGAACCCAGGAAAGGTGAGCGAAATGCAGCGCTGCAGCGATCGTAACAAAATGCTTTTAAACAAAATGATGTCTTCCCTTTCAGGATCGTCGGTGATGTCTCTGTGGTGCAGATTAGCTGGTAGGTCTCTTGTCTCCCTTTGCAGGTGACCCAGGATGCTGACAGGCATGGCTGAAGTCCAGATGCAGGAGCTGACACGGTGAGCATCCAGCTGCGAGGAGCAGAACAACGCGAAGCATGAGTTGCTGATCGGGTGTGGTTTAAATAGCTTTGGAAGAAGTTCCAAGTGTGTATCCTTCCTTCGATCAGGTATGTATCCTTCCCCGACCACACCCGGGTAGAAAGTAGTCCCACAGGTAAAGTAGTTCCTATTCAGGCCTCAAGAGGGCCTGGATGTGGCAGCATGGTCTGCATCAGGTAAGTGCACATTAAAACACTTGAACACATGTCTAGCTTTATGAGCCTGGCGCCTTAGGTCCAACATGAGCCTGGCACCTAAGGCGCCAGGACTGCGTCCAAAGGGCCCCAGCTTGGGCCCGCTGGCACTCCCCTGGGGGAAATGATGCCTGCCTCTGGGGTTGCTGGGTCGGACCTGGCTCCTTGGAGGTAGGCATCATGACAGGGACACAGTGTGGAAACTAGAGGGGTTTGCGAAAGGAGAGGTAATTATGGGAGGAGATCTGAATATGGCTTGGCAACCACGTTTCGATAGGAGTGCGGGGGGAATCCAAAGTCAGGGTGCTCCGTCTAAGCATCTCAAGCAAAAGATGGAGCAGTTGGCGCTGTGTGATGCTTGGAGGGAAATGAAGGGTCAAGTGATGGGTTCACGTACTACTCGCATGTGCACAACACGATGTCGAGAATAGATTATTTCTGGGTGTCAGTGGGATTGATGGGCAAAGTTCAAGGAATAGAAACAGGCCCGATAGCATTATCGGACCATGCCCCGCTTTGGTTGGACGTTCAGATTCCAGGAAAGGGGGGAGGCCTCTGGAGGTGGAAGTTGCCACAAGATCTTCTCTTGGATCAGGTCATGGGAGAAGCAATAAGGGACAAAATCAAAGAATATTTCGAACAAAATGATACAGGGGAGGTTCCTCTGGGAACTGTATGGGAGGCTTTCAAGGCGGTGATCCGGGGACATATAATTGCGCTGGAGGCCACCAAAGACAAACAGAGGCATGACTGGGAAAGAGTGCTGGAAAAGAAAATAACAGACATTCAAGGGGAGTTGGTAGCTCATTCCACCCGAGGTCTCAAGAAGGCGTTGAAACATGTGCAAGGACAGCTCGATATACTTCGCAACAAAAAGGCAGAGAAATCCCTCCTCTTTCTCAAGCAAAGATACTATATTAAGACCAATAAGGCAGACAGATAACTAGCAAGACAACTCCGCGAAAAGCAAAAATCTATGACTATCCTGAACGTCAAAAATACATAAGGAGAGACACAAACACGCACCAAAGAAATTGGGGAGTCCTTTAAAGCATTCTATCAAGAGTTATATGCGGCGGACCACCCGGATGAGGGGAACCAAGACAGGTTCCTACAATCTCTCCCCGTTCCAAACATTTCTGAGGAAGACAAATTGGCGTTGGATTCATGGATCACAGAAGAAGTGGTGCAGAGGGCAATCGCTGGACTCCCTAATGGCAAAGCACCAGGCCCAGATGGCCTTATGGCTCCCTTCAAAAAGTATGCGGACACTCTCATTCCAGTTCTGACAAGATTGTTGAACACATTTAAGGATTGCGGAAACTTAACCCCTTCCATGAACGAGACAAAGGTGCTGGTGCTCCATAAAGCAGGTAAAGATCCCTCCCTTCCTGGTTCATATCGCCCTATTGCTTTGATAAATTTGGACGCTAAGATTTATACCAAAATTCTGGCCGCAAGGCTGTCCCTGCTCCTCCCTACCCTAATAAACTGAGATCAATCTGGCTTCATCCCGGGCAGGCAAATGCATGACAATTTAAGAAGAATAATACACCTGGTAGAAAAAATAGGTATTACCCACACACCAGCAATTTTGCTCTCACTAGACGCCGAAAAGGCTTTTGACCGGGTTGAGTGGTCCATTCTTTTCAAAACACTGAAAAACATGGGATTTGGGGATCAATATATAAACATGGTCAAAGCCAACTACAATTCCCCATCCATAAGAATTGCGATAAACAGGGAGGTCACGGATAGGGTGGCGATAACCAGGGGAACCAAACAGGGATGCCCACTTTCCCCCCTCCTCTACGCCATCTTCCTGGAACCACTCCTAATTAAAATAAGGGGGATCGAGATGGCAGGCAGACAGCACAAAGTCATAGCTTACGCGGATGATATCCTGCTGGCCCTTGAAGACCCAGGGAGGTACCTAACACAAACCTTAAAAGAACTAGAGACATTTGGGGAGATCTCGGGCCTAAAAATAAACAGGAAAAAACTCAGAGATTTTGCTCTTAGCAGGGGAGAAAGGGACACTGGAAAATGAGGCAGGCTCGCTAGGGCTAAAAATAGCGGAGGAGGGAATCAAGTACCTTCGGAGTAACACTCACACATATGGTGGATACGTTATATAGAGGTAACTACCCCCCTCCTGGCTCGAGTGAAGAGGGACCTAGATCGTTGGTGCCCACTACAGGTCTCTTGGTGGGGCAGAATACAATCAGTGAAAATGAATATACTCCCCCCATGTGCTGTACTATTTCCATGCCCTCCCAGTAACAGTTCCAAAGACTTTCTCTAAAGCACTGTCAAAGGCAATCTCGACCTATGTGTGGAACAGGAAACCCCCAAGGGTTGCCAGAGCCACCCTCATGGCACCTACCAGGGCAGGGGGAATGGCACTCCCACACTTCAGGAATTACTACCAAGCAGCGCAACTATGGGTCCTGAAGGAATGGCTGGGGGAGGACCAACAAACAATATGGGTAACCCAAGACAGGGCGGTCGCCAGGACCCCTTTGGAGGACTTACTATGGAAGTACAAGCAACACAGACACCCGAATCTCCTCATTAGTGGGGTCATGAAAACCACTTTAGCCGCCTGGGACGAACAAACCCGGAAGGGTACCATGACCACCCCATTGGCCCCTTTAACGCCCATCTGTAGAAACCCTCAATTCCCACCGGGACAAGACTCAGGGGCCTACGACAAATGGGAAGTTACAGGGTGCAGGAAAATTGGGGAAATGTTCCAAGACAAAGAAATTAGAACATTCACCGAATGTAAAAGGATGTGGAACCTAAAAGAGGCGGACAGGTTTAAATATGAGCAAATCAGACACTGGCTCGGTACCCCAGAGATCACACAAGGTGCCATAAGGGACTTAACTCCATTTGAAAACTACCTAATAACCAATTCAGGGGCTAAGAAACTGGTTTCGACACTCTATCACTTTATCAATGCACAGGGTGAAGAAATCAAGTGGGCATACATGAAGAGATGGGAAGGTACGCTTGGGGAAGAGATACCAAAACAGCAATGGACGGAAGTGTGGGTTGGTATCCCAAAACTCACCCGAGCAGTGCAAACCAGAGAAATGTGGGCAAAAATAATTACTCAATGACACTATACACCAGAGAGGCTCAACACTATGTACCCAGAAACGTCGGATCGTTGCTGGAGGGGGTGTCCGGAATCTGGCACGTGGAGGCATATCTGGTGGGACTGTCAGGGGGTCAAGGGATTCTGGATGGAAGTGCGAACGGAAATGAAAAAGATGTTCCCAGTGGCTGATCAATTGGAGGAGAAAGTATGGATGTGCGGCTTCAAAGACCAACAGGCCAGGAGTCTTCACAAAACACATTGGAGGGGTTTTATGGGCCTGGTCATTGCGGCATGGTCAACAATTGCCCAAAACTGGAAAAAGCAAGACTCACCCCTGGTATTCACGTGGCTGCAGAAGGTGTGGTCCCAAATGACCATGGTAAAGATCACGTACCACCTGCAGGGCCAGAAGGAATACTTCACGAAGCAATGGGGGGGAGTGCTGGACTATTTATAGTCAGACTATATGGAAAAATGGGGCCTGCATAATATTAAAATAGCAGACATATATGGCGTATAGACTTTCCCGAAATATAACTGAATGGGGTCCATGACTTCCAGGGAGGGAGGTTAGGGAAGGGGGGGCTTTGCGGGATGTTCTGTGATGATTGTTTATATATGTGAAAACAATAAAAACATGTTTTTAAAAAAAAGCATGATGGTATCCCTTGCGCTTCCTGGGTGACTGAATGTTTGTAAAACTTAGATGGGTGGGTTAAGGGTTACAGAGTTAACACTTATGAAGGTATGTGCAATCTGTTTTTGTTGGAATCTATTCATGATGCCTGCTCTCCTGAGCTGAGACAGCACTTGGCTGACTCTAAGGAAATTGATCCAAAGAAGTTAGCAAGGGCCGCTGACTTGTGGGTTGCCAACAGGGCCATTCACAAGGATTCTGGGGCAACTCAGAAGAAGGATGAGGGAAAGCAGCACAAGAAAGATAACAAAGAGAATTCCAATACCTCCACTTCAAAAGAGGGCCCCAAACATAACAAGGGTAAGCCACAAGGGAAACCGAATCAGGCTAGTGTACCTCCTGGTGCCAAACCTGAGGGAGGTCAGAACAAACCCCCATTCATTCATAAATCCATTTGGTAAATGTTATGCTTGTGGGTCAACTGACCATGTGAAAGGGGATCCCAGATGTAAGGGTAAACCTTCAGGGATCCACACTGTCTCCTTAGCCTTCTCCCCAGAGGATGAAGTACCAATGGCAAGTGGAAACTTTCACTTACTGGCTGAGTAACCCATGAACATCTCAGCCAGTGTTTCTTTAGTATCCCTGGGTCTGTGGGAACAGCAGAACTTAGATGTTTACAATTCCATTCCAGACAATACTAAAGAGTATTACAAAGACAGTGTTCTTGTGAATGGTCAGGAGACCCCTGCCATCAGAGACACTGGGGCCAGCATAACTGTGGTTGATAAATCATTTTTCAAGGTAGAGGATGTTGCTATGGCATCTAAATACCTAACTAGGCTTGCTGGAGGCCCTGTCCAAATGCTTCCACAGTTACCAGCTCTCATCCAGTGCAATGACATGACTGCCAAGATACCTGTAAGCGTGCAGAGTGAAGTACCTGGGAGAGTCATGTTGGGGAATGACTTAAAAACTCTTGGAGTTGTATCAAGCACCCCCAGGCCTACCAGCAAAAGGACAAAAAACCAGCAAAATGTGTCCCCACAGGTAATGGTCTATGGGTGATGCAGTATATGAATTACCTACACCCCCATTTTGTCCGAACAGAAAAAGCGCAAAAATTGGAAATAAAGGATCACTCCTATCTGGATGTTCTAATCAGTGTTCCCAGATAGTGTCCTAATGTTCTCTATATGTTCAAGATAACATCACATATATATAAGCCCAAAGTTTATACATTTATCTGAGCCATTACACTCAATTTATTAGCTTCGCTGAGCATGAAATCTAACAATAAACTCAGAAGTGCTTTTTACAATTTATTGCAAAACATATATCAATTCTTTGTCCAAAATCTCACAATATGTTTACAAAACATATAGCAATATTGTTTAAAACAAACTCAACTTTAAACATATTTCAAAAAAAGGAGAAAAAGAAAAACCATCAAGGTTAAACAAAATCATCAATAATTAAATATCGACAAGCAAAGCAGAAAAGAGAAAAGAAGCTTCCCAATGCGCATGAAATTTCACTAAAAATCACAAAAATTGGATTAGTATCCTACAACAATGAATACTGAAAAATAACTATAACAAATTCAATTCTTTCCAAAACAGTCATCCAATTCCAGACGTTGGTAACTAATGGATTTGAGAACAAAGTCTCAATAGTATTCCAAGTCCACCTCAATTTGAGAGACAGAATTGTCCCACAGTGTCAAAAAAATGTCAATTATTTCTGTTGTAGAATTTAGGATTATAACTGGTAGAAATTGGTTCATGTGTGAACAATATCCCACTGTTCCTTACAGCTCTGCTAGAGGTTTATGTATATGGCCTGTCTGTCGATGCACAGGCACATCACTCACACCTGCTAGAAAAGTCAAAATGGCGTGGTAAAATACGTTTCGGCGTATTGATCAAAAAAAGGCCATCTTCCTCAGGACCTAAGGTCAGATGTGTAAGAGCAACACCCCTGAAGGAAAGGAGATAAAAAATAGAGAAGAACAAGTCACATAAAATGGAAAGATGAAAGTGCCTGGCTCTCCGGTCTTCTCCCAACACCATTAAGAATATAAAAAGAAGAGGAGTGAATTAAGAAAAACGAAAATAATAATTGGGTTTCTGTGAAGTGAAGAAAAGCAAGGAGCTTAGTCATATCGGGATGCAGTATGTAAAGGGTGCATGTTCTCCCAAGATCCAAAGCATAAGATATAGGTAGGTATATAGCGAGAATGCCAACACTTTTAGCATCATAGCGCGACATACCAAGGCCAGAGGAGAGGGGAACTGGTTGGAGTCTAACAGAATGTCTAAATAGTGACACAGTGGCCATGCAAATGATGTGCCCTGTCGTTGGGTGGTATAGAATGTGCTTGTGAGCCTACACGCTAAATAAACTACTACTATGAGTGTCCACAAGGGAGGGACCCCTTCAGGCTGAAATTCCTGATCTAGTAAGACTAAGAGAACAAAAGCATACACCCATAGTGGGCCCACAATATCAATGCCATACAAATCAGCATCAAAATAAATAAATATTAAATTGAGGGGCACCATCTACCCTGACAACATAAGCGCTCTGGGTCATGCTGGTTCTAAGCATGCTGACCAGTGAGCCAATACAAGAAAGGACACCATTACCTTCACTGGCGCTGAGCGTTGAGGAGGCAACTGTGTGTCACATGGAGTCCATCAATATATGCACGCAGATGCAAGCGTGCTAGAAAGCATAGAGGTAAACTGCAATTCGTGCAAGCAACCCGTCCGACAGCAGCTAAAGAAAACAATATATTTGTGATATACACACAATCCCCCGAGAGTCGCCAAGGGGCGGTATACACAGGCTCATTGTATTGGTAAAAACTTAATAGACAAGAGCTAAAGCACGAAGAAGAAGGCTGACTATACCTTATAATGCTGCTGACATCCGTGCCATGTTATTGTCACCACCGCCAGGTGCCGCTGCCTTGGGGTCAGACCAAAGACGCTCCAAAAGGTAAATCACTGTAAAACGAAGCGGATGGAAAGAAAGGTTGAAAAAGTGGGGGGGTTCCGGCCTGGTAGACACGGTTACATAGATCTACACTGATGCGAGCGCGCCGTGAGCTGTAAGCTTACCGTAGTACTTTCGCAAATCCAGTGGATAGAGTGTCTCCTTGCTGTGTGTCCAGGTCGCTATGGCAACACAACATTGGAGCCGCGGCTCGCACTTAAAAAGAGAGCCATTGGAGACCAGTGGTCAAACTTGGAAAGGCACCCTGGGACAATTGGAATAGCCACCTTAGCTAGACCAGCTCTAGTTGCTTATAGATGCCTTGTCACGGACCAAGGGCCATTGACCACTGCTAAATTACTGCAGGGCATTGTTGCACAGACCTAATGGCAAAAAATAGCAGTTACAGTCCGGAAGGGCAACCGGTCTACACTATATTGTATATAACTGCATAGATGCACGTTGAGAGTGGTGGCATGCATAGGGCGCATTACCAAACCGGCTATGGTTGCTTGTGGATGCCTTAACAAGGACCAAGGGCCATTGGTCACAGCTAAATTACTGCAGGGCATACAGGCACAGACCTAATGACAAAAAGTAGAGGTTACATTCCAGAAGGACAACCGGTCTCAACTATATAACTGCATAGATGCACGTTGAGAGTGGTGGCGTGCAAGTAGGAACAAAGGCCATATTAAGAATTGACAGCTGCAGTGCCAGGTCATGCCCCTAAATAAGGACATGTTATAGTGCATATACCTGCAGGGTTGACACATGGAAAAAGCCAGTGTTCAGCCATGGACCATCTCATATCTAGTGGGTTAACCAAAGTTCGGCGAGAATACTCAAGTGACCCTCATGTTGTAGAAGAGACTCCCCACCCGTATCAATGGGATCTAGATGGAGAACGTGGTGAGTCCAAAAGGGTTCAAAGTCAGCAAAAGGAAAAAGGAGCAGACTAGGAAGGCCACAGAGAGTACCTTTAAAGACCATCAAGAGGAGATTAAAGAGGAAACTATAACTCCCAGTCCACAGGACTTACTGACTGTAATTACAAGAAAGAAGGAGGAAAAGGGAAACCTAAAACCTCCAGGAAGAAACCAGCCAGTATTCCTGTGCTACCAACAAGGACACCCACGAGAGGACTGTACAAAGTCACACCTGTGACTCCTCCACTGGCAGAGGCTGAGTGGGTGGAACAACCTTGTGCGGTTGAATCAGCTGCTGAGGAATCAGAGCTGGACAAGGACCTTGCTCCTGTTGGAGATCTGGATCCTGCAGACCATCCTGAGGTGCAGTCTTTACTGGCAGAAAGTGGACCATGTAGGGCAGACTTCAGCAGAGGTCAAGGAGAGTGTCCTACTCTTGAAGGTCTTGGCCAACAGGCAGCTTCCCAGCTGGATGGGCAAGAGCCAGAGAAGCATAGGTTGTACTGGGAAGATGGCCTCTTCTAAAGTGAACCAACTGAGTCTATCCCAGGGGACTACAGAAGACTTGTAGTGCCTCTTGACAGCAGACTCCAGTTCCTATAGTTAGCCCATGAGATTGGCTGGTCACATAAGGTTTAAGAAGACCAAGGAAAGGCTCTCTTTATATTTTTACTGGCCTACGTTGGGGTCTGATGTAGAATAGTTCTGTAGGAGCTGCCACACTTGCCAAATCTCTGGCAAGAGTGGAGCCAATAATGTGGCACCCTTGGCGCCTCTCCCAGTGGTGGGAGTCCCTTTTGAGAGGGTTGGAATCAACATTGTTGGTCCCTTACACCCTCCAACATCTTCAGGAAACATGTTTATCCTGGTTGTAGTAGACCATGCTACTAGGTATCATGAAGCCATACCTATGAGAACTGTTACAGCTCAGGTTGTGGCTAAGGCCCTACTTGGTATTTTTACCAGAGTATGTTTTCCTAAGGAAGCTATCTCTGATAGGGGATCCAATTATATGTCCCACTACATGCAGGCCATGTGGAAAAACTGTGGAGTAACTGACAAGTTCTCAACTGCCTACCATCCTCAGACAAATGGCTCGGCAGAGAGGTTCAACTGTACAATGAAGAGCATGATAGGTGCTTTAGAGGAACCCCTTAAGAGAAAGTGGGACCTTCTACTGCCATGCCTTCTATTTGTTTATAGAGAAGTCCCTCAGGAGCGAGTTGGATTTAGTCCCTTTAAACTTCTCTATGGCCATCCAGTTAGAGTCCCCTTGGCCCTGATTAAGGAGGGGTTGGAGAGTGCTCCTTCCCCCAAGACAGTGAGAGTCACTGACTATGTGATAGGTCTCCGGAGGAGAATGTCACACATGATGGCAGAAGCATCAGATAACTTGAAAGCAGGTCAGGTTCTGGTGAAGCATTGGCATGACCAGAAGGCCAACAGGGTTGAATTTACTCAAGACCAGCTAGTTCTAGTTATGGTACCTACAAGGCAGAGGGCTTACAGGACAAATGGATAGGACCCTTCAAGCTTGTGGGCAAACCTGGAGAGGTCAACTATCTGGTGGACTTAGGCAACCCTAAGGATGCTCCCAGAGTCTTTCACACCAACCTTCTAAAAGCTTATGTCTCAAGACCAGAAGTGGGAGCTTTGCTTCTAGCTTCAGCTCAAGAGGAGGAGGAGAGTGAACCTCTACCTGACCTACTCAGAGGCCAGCCTTTAGATGAGAACATAGGAGTTAATCTCTCTTCTAATTTGACATGTGAACAACAGGATGAGTGCAAGTTTCTGTTAAATCAGTTTACCTCCCTGTTTTCACTATCACCAGGCTTGACCCCTTGAGGCTAGCATGATATTCTCACTGGTGACTGTTTACCTGTTAAAAGCAGAGGCTACAGGGTGTCAGATCATGAAGATCCCATATAAAGGAGGAGGTCAACAAGATGCTTGATCTCGGGGTAATAGAGCCCTCTACCAGTCAATCGTCTAGTCCAGTTGTTCTAGCACAAAAGGCAGGATCCAAGAAGTTGAGATTCTATGTGAACTATAGAGCTCTTAATGCAATCACCAAGACTGATGCCCACCCTTTACCCAGGACAGATGAACTGGTGGACAAACTTGGTTCAGCCAAGTACCTCAGTACATTTGATCTCACTTCAGGCTATTGGCAAATAGCACTGACTGACGATGCCAAGGTGAAAACTGCATTCTGAACCCCAGCAGGCCTCTACCAGTTTAAGGTAATGCCTTTTGGACTAAAGAATGCACCTGCCACATTCCAAAGGATGGTTAACCAGGTTCTGAATGGGATGGAGGACCTCTGCGTGGCATACTTGGATGACATTGCAGTGTTCAGCCCTACTTGGAAAGAACATGTTGACCACTTAGGATATGTCTTGCAAGCTCTTGAGCAGGCCCATCTGACCATAAAGGCAAGTAAATGTCAAATTGTTTAGAGTAAAGTGGTCTACCTTGGACATGAGGTAGGAGGAGGTGAAATCAGGCCATTGTCTAGCAAAGTACAAGCTGTACAAAACTGGGCCAACCCTACTACTGTAAGTGACTTCAATGCAGCACTCCAATTTAGTCAATGCCTAGTCTGGGATGCCCAATGGAAGCCCTTATTTATATATTTTGATGTCAAAGTTCTTAAATCTGGATGATGAACCCTTATAAAACGCCACTCTCTATGGATCTCCCCGACCTCACTGAGCCAAGAAGTAGGTTTGTTTTGCAAATTAAAAGGTTTATTGGAAGAAACACTATATATATATCACACTTTTATGGATAAAATAATATTTGATAGCACACTTATGAATATAACAGGGATCAACAATGGGTAATATTACAATAGCACAATCTCTTTAATCTGAAAGGAGTTGGAAGAGGAAGGATAAGGTAGCAGAGAATACTTTTATGGTTCAAGGAAATGCAAGATGGGAAAGAATGCAGCACAGAAATAAACTTGATATGAATTCAATCAGAAGATAATATAATCACTTTTTCCCCTGTGACTACTCACTCCCCCACTATGCAGTATGAAGAGATGGGAAGGAGGGTACACAGGTTTCAAGAATACAATCAATAATGCAGTTCAATTCCAATTCCCCCAGCAAGCTTAGAGAGAACAGGTATGATTTTAAAACAGGCAAAATACTTTTGAATGTAATTGCAATGGATGGGAAAATATACTAAAAATGCTTTTAATTCACTAAGGGATATTCAGGATAAGTGAGAGTTACTCTGGGTTAGTTCAGGTCAACACTAGCAATGATTCTTGAGTGATTACCAGGTTGAAAACGAATCTAAGCAGTTGAAAGCAAGAGCAGCGATATTTAACATGGGGTGAAATGGAGCTAAATTGCAATTCGCAGCACTTTTTCCACGTGCGTAAATCGCAGTTACGGAAAAACTATAAGGAAGTGGAATGTCGTTTTAGGTTTGTTGGAAAGCTGGGGATCTTAGCTTTAAAATAACAGTTCGATTTTGCTTCTAGGACTTGCCGTTCAAAAGATACAGACGTTTTTGTGGAGGTAGATTTTCAGAAATAAAGTCAAGATTTCAGAATGACAAATGCGCATTACAGATTTGAAATCATCAGGATGGACACCAAATTCTAAATGCAGTTCTGGACAGGCTGAAATGGATTGAATATGATTACTTTAGACTAAGAGATGACTATGTACAGTTCTAGACTAGATACTCACTCCTAGTTTTGGAATGGAATGGAAATGGGCCTTGTCACCGATCTGGTCAGGTTTGGACTTCACTCGCCACCGAACAGTCTCAGGCACTGGTTCTGCTCACAGCACGGCCTCTGGTCTGGGTCTGACGGGTTCTGGATACAGCACTGCTCTCTCTGGGTCTGGGTTCTAGCATAGGGTTCTTAGCTAGAACAGCAAAACAGCTCAGCCAGGCTGTTGGATTTTGAGATGACCCTGGGAAGCTTTAGGGGTTAGAATCAGGTTGCAAAAGATCCTGAGGCCTGTTGAAAAGAATTCAGCTTTTGGGATTGGGCCTTTGCTTGAGGTTCTAGAGCTTGGTTCTCTGGATCTATCTGGAGTCTGGATATTGTCTGAATCTGTTCTGGCAGTGTGCTTCGCAGGAATCAGTTGAAGTGGAAGTGGAAAAGTGAGTGTGTCCTCACCTGCCCTAAGGAGTCTCTTTTTATGCGTTTTCAAAATAGGTGGGAAGGCTGATTCTACATGCCCAACCCCCTAAGGATTTGATAGGTTAGAGGACTTGCTGTCCCCTGACTGGAGAACGGATTAGCGTGTCAGAGTGATGCTCTATTTATGGCTTAGCTGTAATCCCTCCTCTCTGCTTTCTCATAGAAAATCATTTTTTCCCAAAACACATATTTCCCAGATACATAAGTTGTTCATAGTACATATACACCCCACAGATTAATTAAGGCTGGTCTCTGTTCAAGTCCCTTGTTCCTACGAGCTTGTGTTCAGAAATTACAACTTATTTTTGTTTTTGGCGAATTTGTCAAGATTGGTTCTGCACCCAATTTTACACAGACATACACACCCCCTCTGAGCATATTACTGTAAGTTTTCATGTTTCTAGCATAAACACTGCAGCTACAATATTAATAATTACAGGGTTTGGTCTCAGAACATCACACAGCGTCCAGCTTAGTCTTGAACTGTGAGTGAATTTGTCATTTAAGAATCTCCAAGTTTGACATTTCTGTCAGCTTGGTAAACTTTGTAAATTGCAATTTTATAAAACATAGATTTGCTCTCAATTGAATTCACATCTCAGTCTGGTCCGCCCCTAGAAGCTTGGTGAGTCAGATAGTCACATGGCCTGTTTCTCCCAGAGCAGTTGTGGACACCCAAATCAGCATATTCTATTCAGCTGAAAGAATCCATGTCTCTTTTTCCTGCCAGCAGAGCCCCAGTCCAGGGTGCCACTCCCCAGTTCCTTTTCACACCAACTTGTCAATGTCTTGGCTTGGGGCAGAAGGAAGCTTCTTTTGTTCAGGGGGGAGGTCTGGAATCTGTCTGATCCCAGTGTGGGAATACTTTTTAACTCTGCCACCAATGTTACAATTTGTCTTTTCTTACAATATAACCCACATTTTTAATACATACATTAAACAATTGCTTCCTTCAAGTCATTTCAGAATATAGTTTTACATTGTCTCTACCCCTTAGGCTTCTGATAGCCAGTATTTCTTTGGCATAGTTTGGGTTCAGTTGTTCAGTTTTTACAAGGAATTGTTTTAAACGCCGGCTTTCTGGTAGAGATGAGCAACGGTACTAAACCCATTTTTGACAGCTGTCTTTACATCAATATCTTTCAAAAAGGGGATTTTACTTGATAGCATATGATTCTTGCTGACATTCTATTGATGTGGATTCTTGCGGTAGAGTCATGTGGAACACCCAACAAGAAGGTTGGATCTTTTTGGTGATTTGTGAGCCATGATTTTAGCACATTTTGACAATCAAGAAAATGAATTCCCAAACAGCTCTGGGTTGCTTTTGGCAATCAGTATTACTATTTCCAAGTGGTTTCAGGCTACAGTGTGTGTAGCCCAATGGTGGTTTTAGGCAGTGACCTCCTGTGCTCATTAATATAGGCAAAAGTGGGTGGCAGCCTATTTTTCCAGTTTTTACTGCACTTTTTTTTATGGTTTTGAGCGAGCAGCATGCTTTCCAGTGGCCATTCTGATGTTTCTGCTGCCAGCAATGCACAGTACTTTTGTAGGGCTTGGATGCGTGGGTTAAAACATCCCACAAGCCCCCCTCTTACGATGGCGTTGATTTTCCATCAATGGGACTTGCAAGACTGGGATGTTAGCCTCATCTTCTTCTGATTCCAAAATGGCAAAGTTCAACATCTTTTCCTCCATCAGGGGTGGATCGATCGGTTCTCCTTGCCAGTCCTGATGGGAGTATTGAGCAATACCCTGGCCCCTCGGATCTTTGCTCCCGGTCCCCGGGTAGTCCCCCTTGGCCAGTCTCTTGGTTTATCTCTCCTAGGATGACAAAGCAAAGCAGCAGAAACATTCGTAGATGTTTCCCCACCACTATTAATGTAGTGGGGAGGGCATATTCATTTTATAAATCTGGAGACATTTGCATTCTTATTATTAGATTTTATAGCCTATATGTGGAATATTTTAGGGTTGGGATTTTATTGATCTGCAGATGCCCCCTCTGGGGTTCCAGTGGACTCCTCCAGTTGCTGCAGCATGTGCCTTTGGAAATTGTATAGATAGACCCGGTCTGCTACATTGTATTCTTTCGAGTAGTCTTCAAGTCGTAGTGGGTCTTCATGCTATCGGCTGATCTTTCTAGATTTCGTTGAGCATAGGCAAAAGCATGTTGAAGGTGTTTTCTTAAATTTTCAACATACTCATGAGTTGTGGAGGCATTGATCAATGTCTGCTCTTGGGTCCTGTAAAGCAGATGATGGGGAAGCACCATCCTGCATCCAGTCATCAGCTGAAACGGTGACATTTTAGTTGCAGATGAAGGGGTAGATCTGATGGCCTTTACGACAAGAGGTAGTCGGATATCCCAGCTTGGCCCAGAATCTGCCACAAACTTTTTTAAGATGCTCACAATGGTTTTGTTGTAACGTTCCACTGCACCAGAAGAGGCTGGCCGGTAAGCTATGTGTAGCTTCCTTTTAACCCCAAGTATCTCCCACATCTTTGCCATTACTTTGCTGGTGAAATGGCTATCTCTGTCTGACTCAATCCTTTGGGGCAGTCCAAAAGGCGAAAAGACGTGGTTGATCATCAGGGCAGCTGCTGTTTCTGCCTTGCAGTTTGGGGCCGGGAGACATTCCACCCATTTAGTAAATAAGCATGTCACCGTCAACATGTACTTATTCCCTCTAGAGGAGCGAATCACGGGCCCTATGAAGTCGACTTGCAAATCTGACCATGGCAGTGTCATCCCCCTCTTTTGGAGAGGCGCACGGTGTGCGAGGGATGTTGGCTGAAATTGTGCACACACAAGACACCCCTTCAAGTATTGGTCGAGGTCCTGCCCATTGTGTGGCCAGTATGCAACCTCTCTTAAGATCTCAATTGTTGTATGAAACCCCCTATAACCGGCTGTGGCCGCATCATGGGCGTGACTTAACATCAGGCTCCGGAATGAGGTAGGAACCACCCACTGATCATGGCCAGCTTGGGATTTCCTTACCAACAAACCGTCTTGGATTCGGAACATTTTTGGACATTTCATCAACACTCTGAGGTCCTCTTTCCCAATGTAATCGGTATCCGTCAGGGGAAAGTTCTCAGGGTCCTCAATGTGTTGGTAAAACTTGCCAATTATTGGATCGCCCTTCTGAGCCGTAATCAAATCAGCATCGGGGGTCTCCTTACTCCATTGTGCAGTTGAAAGATCATTGTGAGCATTTGTCTGGGACCTAGTGATAGCAGTGACCTGGATTTCCCCCAACAGGGACTCGATCTCTATTAGATCCCCTTGGATGGCCCCGGTTTTGGCCAGCTGATCAGCTAAGTCATTTCCAGTTTTGTCTGGTCCCTCTACTTTGGAATGACCCTTGATCTTCTTCCAGTAGATGGTCATCCCATTCACGGTGACCAGATCATCAATATTTTGGATTAACTTCCCGTGTTTCAAGGGTTTGTTATTAGCACATAACATGCCTCTGGCTTTCCAGTTAACCAGGTTCTACACTAACCCGTTCCGTACATAATCTGAGTCTGTGATTATGACCAGTTCGTGGAGTTGATGTTGGACAGCAGTGAGGATGGCTTGATGCACAGCCATCAACTCTGCCACTTGACTACTTCGGGGACCAATCTTGTACCCAGCGGAGGGTTCTGGGGACTCATTCACCCATGCATTCCCCACGCCGGTCGCAAGTTCTTTTTCCCCGTTGCTGTCAACATGGTAAGAGCATCCATCCACATAGACAGTGGGCATTCCCTCACACTTGTCTTCTTCAAAGACTTTGTGTGGGGAATTAAGGTATGCCTCCATGTTGTCCTTGATTTTTAGACTTTCGTCCTCGAGACAGTTTTCTCTGGCACAATCATGCAAGTCAGCCAGACCTTGCACGAGGCGATTCTTCTTGTTTTGGCCATATCTGACCTCCACAGGAAAACCTTGCATTGACAGAATCCAGGAAGTAATTCGGGAATTACTCACATTTCCAGCCCGGATTCTGTCACTTTGGAGATATTGCAGAGGCTGGTGTGGAGTCTCCACTATGATGTGTTCCCCCTGGATAAACGGGCGGTAATTCTTCAATGCCCACACCATTGCCAGGAGTGCCTTCTCACAATCGTTGAATTTTTCCTCCACAGCGGATAAAGTTTTACTCACATAGGAGACTACTTTATTGACCTTCTCATGCTTTTGGTATAATACTGCAGTCAAGCATGCATTAGAGAACCCTGTCTCCAAGAAAAACTCCTTGTTTCTGACAGGGTAAGCTAGGCAAGGCGCTTGTGAGAGGCTTCTTTTGAGTTGTCTTACTGCCTCGGATTGTTCTGAACCCCATTCCCACTTGACCCCCCCTTCAAAAGATGAATCAGGGGTCTGGTGATCTCTGCGTAGCCCTCAATGAACTTTCTGCTGTAATTAGTCAGTCCAAGGAGGCTCCTTAGTTCCCGCAGAGTTGTGGGGTCTTTCAGTTTCTGGAGTGCTTCCACTTTTTTTTCCTGGGGACAGAGACCCTGAGGAGTACTCTCATGCCCCAAGAAATTAACACAGGTTCTACACCACTGTGCTTTCTGAAAGGAAAGATTTGATCCGGCGGCCCTCAACTGTGTCAGAACATAACGGATCTCCGCTATGTGTTCCTCAACAGTTGAGCTTTTGATGAGGACATCATTTACATAAGCCAGGTTACCCCTTTCACACAGGTCGGGCATGGCCTTATGCAGAAAAATGTTGAACTCGTTACCGGAGTTGAGGTATCCGAAGGGAGTCCGGGTCCATGGGTACTGCTGGCTCCAAAGGTAAAAGCCAGCTTGTATTGGTCCTCCCTACTGACAGGCACAGGCAGTATCCATTGGTCAGGCCTATTGCCGTGAATACCTGTGACCCCTGAATCTGGGCCAGTCCTTGGTCAATGTTGGGAAGAGGCCATCGGGAAGTATGGACCCGTTTGTTGAGCTCCCTAAGGTCGGCCCAGAGTCTCCACTGGCCGTTTGGCTTCAATATCCCCAGCACCGGATTACTGAAGGTGCTGTGGACTGGACGGATTATCCCCCGGGATTCAAGGTTCTTAATTATTTCAGTAAGGGACTCCATTGATGCGAGAGGCAAGCGATATTGGTTCACAAACACTGGAGTCATGCCAGGATCCGTGGGAATTTTTGTTGTGTGGATGTCGGTGCGACCACAGTCATATGAGTCCACCGCAAAGAGATCTTGAAAATCCAAGAAAACTTGTTTCAACTTTTGCTTCTGCTCCAGAGTCACACAGGAATCAGCTAGGTTGACTCTCTCTTCAACCATCTGCCTGAAGCCGGGAAAGACTTCTGGTTTCGCTATCTCAGCGGCCTCCTCCAGCTAGGTGGAGAAGTCCCTGGTCAGAGTGCTGATTTGGACTGGTGGTTTCAGGTGGAAAAGGCAACCCTCATGGACCTGAAAAATCACCTCATCCCTCCTGAAGTCACAAGTCACATCTTCCTTACCATAAGGGCTGGAAGTGTACACCAGGAAGTTCCCCCCATGCCGGGTAAAGATCCTGTCTGGTGTTATATTGTCATCACTGTCACTGTCAAAACAGTCCTTGGGGATTGGTCCTAACAGTTCGTTACCTAGATCAATGGAAAAGTGTTGGTCATCAATCGCCATTCCAATAATGGTGCCTGCGGCTAGAGTGATACTTTTTAAGTCGCTGTTATCCACCTCTATTGGAATGGTGTCATGTTCTATATTGACTAATGGTGTTGGGTTTACCCCGAACCCTTGCTGTTGGAGAGAAGCATTTAGATGAATATAAGCATCAGGGTTTTTCAATTTGTGTCCTCTTTTAACTTTCGCTTCCAGGGAGAATTGTCGGGTCCTTTCTGGGATGGTGACTTCCTCTCCAATCGGAATTTCAACTGCATAAGGCAGCAGTTGAGCTGACCTAAATGCTTTCTCTTGGTCATCAAAGCCCATGGGATTATCCGCTAATCGGGACCAAGCTTTGATGTTTATTAGGCCCAAACTCATGGCAAAGCGATTGAGAATGTCACTGCCTAAGTAAAGGCGGCAGTGATGTCTCGCACGACCCAACAATTATGGACTATGTTCTTGTTGCCAATGGAGATTTTGAGCATACACCTGCTTGGCAGGAGATGTTTGGAATTGGCTGCTTCCAGATCCATTTCCCATTTGTCTATCAGTTTGAATGTGGGAATGGCTCGATCTTTTGGGAGTTGGTGGAAAATGGCTTTGCTGATGAAGCTCTTACCGTTGTTCACACACAGTCGGGTGAGAACAGAGTCCTTCTCTTCATTTACTGAACAGGGATGAACAACTGCTCTCCAATTTGCTGAATATCAGCCAGGCTCTGAGCTGATTTCTCATCTTTCTGGACTATAGGAGTGGGAATGTCTGATTGTGGATTGGTAAAGAATTTCAGAGTGTTTCCTTCCAGTGTGGAATACCACCTTAAACTGGAAGGAAGGTTGATTTTCAGAAATAGAGAGGACCCCCCATCACCACTCTGTTGTCCTACTGCTATTACTGTCATGTCTGGAATTTGGTTGTTCTGGAAGTGAAATTCGACTTGGTCAGATTTTTGTTCAACCATGTGGCATGTGCCGTTTAAACTAACATGGTTGACACTGTGTTTTAATTTTATTGGTCGGCTAGTCTGGGTCCAGAGGACCTTGTTTACGCAATCTATTAGGGGTGACAACCTTCTCAGGAGGTCATTCCTTAGTAAAAAAGGGGTGCCCTCTGGAGTCACTACTATGAGCGGGTGTTTCACCTTGTGTCACCCAATTTTAATGTCCAAGTCCGCAGTCCCAGCAACGGGAATCCCCTTCCCGTCAAAGTTCTGAAGTTGTCCAGGAAGAGAGGTGAGAGGAATTTGGTATTTCTCCCCCCTTCCTGGATTTAGTTCATCAAAGGTCTTTCTGGACACAAGGGTAGCTTGGGATCCAGTGTCCACCAGTGCCAAAATTTTCCCGTGCCCCTGTACTTGTACCAGGGCATAGTATCTTCCCTCCTTCTCTGCAAGGGGGCACAGATAATGCACATTTTTGGAAGAATGCTGGGCTCATTTTCTGGTTTTGGACATGGAGAAAGAAGAGATTCGGGCAGAACTCTGTGGAGAGTCTTGGGAATCTGAAAGAAAAAGTTGGCAACTGGAGATAGGAGAAGTTTTGGTTTCCCCTGGTTCCGGTTCTGGGCCACCCCCCCTTTTTGGAAGCAGTCACCAGGATGGGTTTGAACCAGAGGATTTTCTTGCTGTTGGTTCTGGGATGGGATGATGGGCGGCGCTAGCTCAGTCCCCACATCTACCCAGTCTGGATGTGAATGCATTGGGACCCACTTTTCTTTGGGAGGAGTTCCCCCATCTCTGAAGGAGAAGATTCTTTTCCCAGGATCCTCTGAGGATCCCTCTCCCTCAAATTGGAAGATCTGTACCTCCTCCTCAAAGTGGGTCTGTTTGGGTCCTTTGTTTCTCCTACCTCCTCTCTGCTCCTTGGGTGGCAGACTTTCAGGGGTAGGAGATTGTGTTTCTGGTTCCTGGGTTTCCAGGGGCTGTTTAGAAGTGGGGAAGGAAGCTTCCTCCAAGGCTTTACACCCCCCTTCCCCTTGTGCCTCCTCCCTGGGAACCGGTGAGTTGTCGGGGTGCTGCCCCCGTCATTGTTCTGGAGCACCAGGTCCAGAGTTTGGGGCATTCTGTGCCGGCATGCTCATCTGAGGGTTCTGCTGAGCCCTCAGCATGCAAATCAGATCCTGTGCCATATTTTGGACCTGGCGCTCTAACTGTGAAACCCGCTCAGGCTGATACAGCGTTCTGTTTTCTCCCCTGGGCTGATTCTGGGAAGAGTAGCTATCCCTTCTCTGGTAGTACCCCGGCTTGGAAAGATTTGAGTTCCCCATCACCCTTGGCCTCCCCTCTCCCGGATTAGGTGGTCTGGGCTCAGGGAAGTGGGGAAAGAAGGATGGATGATTTTGGGGTTGGAAGTTGGGTGGATACCTGGGGAAAAAGTTCTGCCCAGGGTTTGGTGAATTTCTGCCCTCCTGGGGGAAGTTAGGAGGGAAGTTCCCTGGGATAGGTGCTTGGTTGGATCCCCCCTCTTGGGCTGGAGGGGTCCACACATAACCCAGGATGGGTCGTTTTCCCTTGTAGCGGGGACTTACATAGTCAGGGGAGTGAGGGACCCCATTTGTGGGACTACCTCCTTGGCTCTCTGTCTGTGACTGGCCCGAGGGCCTTCTGGGCTTGGAATTATTCTGTGCAGGCAGGTTTTTATGCCCCCCATCTCCAAATCTAAACTGGGGGCAACCTTTACCTCTGCCACCTGGGCAGCAGCAGGGGTGCTGGTCGGTTTGGGGTTTTTCTGAGCATTATTTTTATTTTCCAAGGGCTTCTGCACCTCTTAGATTCGGGTGGCCTGTTCAATGACCCAGGATAGTGACCTTTTCTTATGAAAATCTCTCACTAGCTGGTTCATGATGTATTTGAGTAAGGCATGGAAAAACGTATTTACAAATTCTTTACTGTCCGTGCGCACCCTTTTGGTAGTCTGCGCAAAGGCCCGCTTCAACTCCTGATCCTCCCCACATTGCAAATTGTAGGCTGCCTTGCAAGCCTCTTGGGGATTTTGGTGAACAGAAAAGTGTTTCAAGATGGCCGCCCTATATGTGGACCATCTTGAATGATTTTGGTCCTCCAGCTCCGCAAAGAAACTGGAGTATTCTGGGGAGAATGCTCATTTTACATACTGAATGCAGCTACTGCTGTCTTTCAAATGGAAAGTCTCCATCATTTGCTCAAAGAACTCCAAGTGTTCCCAAACAGAATACTTGGAGTTCTTATGATAAGGAGTGATGACGCTCCTTATTGCTTTGATCTGTTTTAGGGGGTCCTTAAGCAAGGCCCTTTTTGCCTTATTGGCCTTTTTTTTTCGGGTAACCCTGGTCCATTCATCCTCTGACTCAGAGGCACTGCTCCCAGAGGTGCCCGTCTGATCTTCCAGGTTTTCCCGGATTCTGCAAGCCTGGTAATGGCCGGCAGAATGTGGGGACCTAGTCTCCTGCATCCTGGGATGCTCAGAGGAGTCTTCTGATTCCTCCTTGCTCCCAGGATTTGATGGGTGCCCCCCCCCCACTGACCTAACTGGGCAGAGGTTTTCAGGGTGCCCTTAGTGGGCCTACTCTCCTGGGGTTCTCCACTAAACTGCACTGTACTTGGATGCCCATACCCGGATGCCCGCCCATCCAATCCTGGGAGGTACTGGCCTATGAGCCCCATACTTCTGGCTGGATAGTAATCTGCCCTGCCTGTTGCCCTGGGCTCATGTGCGCCAGTGGACATGGGGGTGGCAGAGTCCAGGGACTGGGAGAGATGAAGGCCTCTGGTACTAGGGCTCCTGAGGTTATGCTCAGGTGTTTCCCTTTCCCAGCGAAGCTCATCTCTATCAGCCCCTGCTCCGTGTTGCCCTGCCAGAGCCTGTGCTTTCAGTTCCTCAACCAAGGCCTTACTAGACTATCAGTCTCTCTTGCATGGCTACCTGTTGCTGGAGCCTATCATTGTGCTGGCAGAGAGCCTCATTCTCTCTCTGTGCTTCCTGGTTGGTCCTGGAGTACTGGGCCAGTTTTTGCTGCAGGAGGGTTACCTCCTGAGTCCCATCCCTACTGTCCTGCTCCTTTCTTGCCAGAGCATCTTCCACCCTCCTGATGTGCTCTAACAAGTTCTGATTCTCTTTTTGGAGGTCACCGAGTCCCTGGAGGGCCAGGTGATTTTCTTCCATTTTCTTTTTTAAGTGGCAGACTTCCTGGCCTAAGGTAACCCTTTCCTGAGTAAGAGCCTGCCTCTGTGACGCTAGGTCGTCCCTCTGCCTTTGAAGGGCACCAGCTTTCTGGCGCTCTTCCTCAAATTCTGCCTGGGTGTCCAGGTCTTTCAAAATCAATTTGTTGCTCTCTGCCTTTTCTCTATCTAGGTGGCTTTGCAGGGTGACTACCTGCTCTGCGCATGCCCTGTTGAAGTCCAGTTGTTGCTCCAGCTTTTTCTGGCTCTGCAGTAGGGAGTCCAAACCTTCTTGATACTCCTTCTGCAAGGCCGGAATTCTGGTATCCTGTTCTGCCCTTTCCTGTTGCAGGATACCTATGTCCTCTTTGATTTTAATGATATACTGCCTACTTTCGTTTTCTGACTCCTGGCTCCTCTGCAGCCTCTGCTCAGAAGAGTCCAGATCAGATTGGGCCTTCTCTAATGCCATCAGTCGCCTATTTGCCAAATCTTGGCCTTCAGCACATTTGTCCTGTATGGCTCGCATATATAAATATTAATATGCCGCTATCCTGACAATCTTGTTGTGCTCATCTTTGGCTTTAGGAGCCATATATAGTTCACTCAGAGCCACGTGTAAGGGACCCTGATCTCTCCAGATATCTAACCCAGTTGCAGAGAACTGTTGTGTGATTACCTGCAACCACACATTCTGGTCCTGCTCAGTCCACTCACCTCTCACAGATAGCTTATGTAAGAGGTGCTTTCTCGCTATCTTGATGTCTACCACTGTCGTCATTCTGGAAATTGATTTCCTTCCTAACTTACAGAATTTTGTTATTTTATTTTGCAAAACAGACCATTTCCTGAGAGCGTTCATTTTTGAGGGGTGCTTTTACAGCATAACACAGCATGGTAGCCCAACAGGATTTATGTATCCTATTAGTTAGCACACTGTATTAAGCTGCACAAGTGGTACATCTAATCCAGACGTCCCGCTACGAGCTCCCAATCTGTAAGTGACTTCAATGCAGCACTCCAACTGATTTAATGCCTAGTCTGGGATGCCCAATGGAAGCCCTTATTTATATATTTTGATGTCAAAGTTCTTAAATCTGGATGATGAACCCTTATATAACGCCCCTCTCTATGGATCTCCCCGACCTCACTGAGCCAAGAAGTAGGTTTGTTTTTACAAATTAAAAGGTTTATTTGAAGAATTAAACAATATATATATATATATCACACTTTTATGGATAAAATAATATTTGATAGCACACTTATGAATATAACAGGGATCAACAATGGGTAATATTACAATAGCACAATCTCTTTAATCTGAAAGGAGTCGGAAGAGGAAGGATAAGGTAGCAGAGAATACTTTTATGGTTCAAGGAAATGCAAGATGGGAAAGAATGCAGCACAGAAATAAACTTGATATGAATTCAATCAGAAGATAATATAATCCCTTTTTCCCCTGTGACTACTCACTCTCCCACTATGCAGTATGAAGAGATGGGAAGGAGGGTACACAGGTGTCAAGAATACAATCAATAATGCAGTTCAATTCCAGTTCCCCCAGAAAGCTTAGAGAGAACAGGTATGATTTTAAAACAGGCAAAATACTTTTGAATGTAATTGCAATGGATGGGAAAATATACTAAAAATGCTTTTAATTCACTAAGGGATATTCAGGATAAGTGAGAGTTACTCTGGGTTAGTTGAGGTCAACACTAGCAATGATTCGTGAGTGATTACCAGGTTGAAAACGAATCTAAGCAGTTGAAAGCAAGAGCAGCAATTTTTAACATGGGGTGAAATGGAGCGATTATGGAAAAATGGATCTTAGCTTTAAAATGCCAGTTAAATTTCGCTTCTAGGACATGCGGTTCAAAAGATACGGACGTTTTTGTGGAGGTAGATTTTCAGAAATAAAGTCAAGATTTCAGAATGACAAATGCGTGTTACAGATTTGAAATCACCACGATGGACACCAAATTCTAAATGCAGTTCTGGACAGGCTGAAATGGATTGAATATGATTACTTTAGACTAAGAGATGACTATGTACAGTTCTAGACTAGATACTCACTCCTAGTTTTGGAATGGAATGGAAATGGGCCTCGTCACTGATCTGGTCAGGTTTAGACTTCACTCGCCACCGGACAGTCTCAGGCACTGGTTCTGCTCACAGCACGGCCTCTGGTCTGGGTCTGACAGGTTCTGGATACAGCACTGCTCTCTCTGGGTCTTGATCTGCATTCTAGCATAGGGTTCTTGGCTAGAACAGCAAAACAGCTCATCCAGGCTGTTGGATTTTGAGATGCCCCTGGAAAGCTGTAGTGGTTAGAATCAGGTTGCAAAAGATCCTGAAGGCCTGTTGAAAAGAATTCAGCTTTTGGGATTGGGCCTTTGCTTCAGGTTCTAGAGCTTGGTCCTAGAGTCTGGTCTCTGGATCTATCTGGAGTCTGGATATTGTTTGGATCTGGTCCGGCAGAGTGCTTCGCAGGAATCAGTTGAAGTGGAAAAGTGAGTGTGTCCTCGCCTGTCCTAAGCAGTCTCTTTTTATGTGTTTTCAAAGTGGGTGGGAAGGCTGATTCTACATGCCCAACCCCCTAAGGATTTGATAGTTTAGAGGACTTTCTGTCCCCTGACTGGAGAACGGATTAGCATGTCAGAATGAGTCAGAGTGATGCTGTGTTTATAGCTTAGCTGTAATCCCTCCCCTCTGCTTTCTCATAGAGAATCAATTTTTCCCAAACACATATTTCCCAGATACATAAGTTGTTCATAGTACATATACACCTCACAGATTAATTAGGGCTGGTCTCTGTTCAAGTCCCTTGTTCCTACGAGCTTGGGTTCAGAAATGACGACTTATTTTCATTTTTGGTGAATTTGCAAAGATTGGTTCTGCACCCAATTTTGCACAGACATACACACCCTCTCTGAGCATATTACTGTAAGTTTACATGTTTCTAGCATAAACACTACAGCTACAATATTAATATTTACGGGGTTTGGTCTCAGAACATCACACAGAGTCCAACTTAGTCTTGAACTGTGAGTGAATTTGTCATTTTAAGAATCTCCAAGTTTGACATTTCAGTCAGCTTGGTAAACTTTGTAAATTGCAATTTTATAAAACAAATATTTGCTCTCAATTGAATTCACATCTCAGTCTGGTCCGCCCCTAGAAGCTTGGTGAGTCAGATGGTCACATGGCTTGTTTCTCCCAGAGAAGTTGTTGTGGACAGTTACATCCAAATCAGCATATTCTATTCAGCTGAAAGAATCCATTGTCTCTTTTTCCTGCCAGCAGAGCCCCAGTCCAGGGTGCCACTCCCCAGTTCCTTTTCACACCAACTTGTCAATCTCTTGGCTTGGGGCAGAAGGAAGCTTCTTTTGTTCAGGAGGGAGGTGTGGAATCTATCTGATCCCAGTGTGGGAACACTTTTTAACTCTGCCACCAATGTTACAATTTGTCTTTTCTTACAATATAACACACATTTTTAATACATACATTAAATAATTGCTTCCTTCAAGTCATTTCAGAATATAGTTTTACATTGTCTCTACCCCTTAGGCTTCTGATAGCCAGTATTTCTTTGGCATAGTGTGGGTTCAGTTGTTCAGTTTTTACAAGGAATTGTTTCAAAACTCCGGCTTTCTGGTAGAGGTGAGCAACGGTACTACACCCATATTTGACAGCTGTCTTTACATCAATATCTTTCAAAAAGGGGATTTTACTTGATAGCATATTATTCTTGCTGACATTGTATTGATGTGGATTCTTGCGGTAGAGTCATGTGGAACACCCAACAAGAAGGTTGGATCTTTTTGGTGATTTGTGAGCCATGATTTTAGCACATTTTGACAATCAAGAAAATGAATTCCCAAACAGCTCTGGGTTGCTTTTGGCAATCAGTATTGCTATTTCCAAGTGGCTTCAGGCTACTGTGTGTGTAGCCAATGGTGGTTTTAGGCAGTGACCTCCTGTGCTCAATAATATAGGCAAAAGTGAGTGGCAGCCTATTTTTCCGGTTTTTACTGCGTATTTTTGGATGATTTTGAGCGAGCAGCATGCTTTCCAGTGGCCATTCTGATGTTTCTGCTGCCAGCAATGCACAGTACTGTTGTAGGGATTGGATGCCTGGGTTAAAACATCCCACACTACTCAAACACAAGTGAGAGCCTTCCTAGGCCTCACTGGTTACTATAGGAACTTCATAGAAAACTATGGGACCATAGCTTCTCCCTTGAATGTGGTCTCCTCTCCCAAATTCCCCAAAAAGATCAGGTAGAATGAGGAGTGCACTCAAGCATTTGAAGGCCTAAAGAAAGCCCTTGGTCAAGCTCAAGTCCTTAGAGCTCCTGACTACAACCAAACCTTCATTGTGCTTCAAATACAGGTATAGGTGCTGTCCCGAGTCAGCTGGATGAGAAAGGTAGGGAACACCCCATTTGCTTCATCAGCAGGAAGCTGAAGGAACTTGAGACAAGGTGGGTTACCATTGAAAGCAAATGTTTTGCTATTGTGTGGTCACTGAAAAGTTTAGACCATACTTGTATGGATCTACTTTTGTGATTCAGACTGACCATCAACCCTTGAGATGGTTGATGCAAATGAAAGGGGAAAACCCCAAACTACTGAGATGGTGATTCAGCCTGCAAGGGTTTGATTTGACCATTGAACACAGGTCTGGGTGTCACCACCAAAATGCTGATGGTCCCTCCAGGATGTTTGACCGACTGGAGTAAGGAGATTCATCCAGGAGTTGATTAAATGCTCCTGTCCCTTAGTCTGGGGGGACGAGTGTTAGGGAGAATTCTCAAGAATGTGCTAATTTCCCTTACCTTTTGAGACCCCCAGCAACTTTGCTGGATTTCTACGATTTGATTTTTACCTGGGAAGAGTGTGAGCCTTTTTTTCCCATTCTTCCATGTATCTTGATGTGTGATTTACTTTTGTGTTCTTTGGTTATGGAGTTTTAAAACAACTGCATAGGCATAATCTTTTTCTGGGTGTCACACAGCACCTTCACTGCAGTGGCACAGGGATGTCTTTCAGACTTCCCAAGGTTTAAATACCTTCTCTGGGACTGACTACTTTCTCCCAGAGCATGTAAAGTTAACTTGACTTTACTAGTCTCTTTACATTTACAGACCTAGCACACATTGGGCCTCATTACGAGTAGGCTCTGCCGGAATCCGGTGATTCCGTGACGACGGTCACTCCACTTCCGCGACCGCAAGGTTGCGGAAATAAGGGCCGATTACAGCACTTGGGTTGCGTGCAACACACCGAGGCGGAAACGGAGTCACCGCCGTCATGTAAACACCCACGCACATGGACTTTACGCCACAGAAAATGGTGCTAAACCCGTGTCCGCCCCCGCTGACAAGGAAACACCGGAAGCGGAAACACCAACACCGGAAGCGGAAACAGCATGACTGCAGGAAAAAAAACGGAAACAGAGAGGCAGCCATTATACAAAGCACAATCCACTGCCATCCTCAGACAACACAGGTCAGATTACCTCCCTGAGACTGACAACTCATCGAATGGCATCCAGGATACCAGCACGCAGACAGCGAAAGCCGCGCTTTAGTGAGGCTGAGCTCACAGTTCTGGTGGACAACATTGTTGAGCATGCGGAAATGCTCTTCAGTGCAGACCAGCGGCGCGCTACTCAGCAACGGAGCAAGGAGGTGTGGGCGGAGGCAGAACGCAAGTGCACAGCGGTTGGTGTGACCACATTCTCTGTGAAGGACTGCCATAAGAGGTGGGATGACCTCAGGCTTCGGGTGCGCAACCTCATGACTGCACACTGCCAACACAGCACTGGCACTGGTGGAGGCCATGCATTCCCTCTCAAGTTGCAACCGTGGGAGGAGCGCTGCAGCAGTGTCATGCACCTCGAAGGCATCCACGGCATAGGAGAGGCAGGAGTGAGCCCACCTGCACATGATGGTAAGTGCACATAGTACAAAGCCATAAGTGTGAATGGGAGTGACCCAATAGACCCACTCACAATGCCCCCCCCCCAACAGGGCAGGAGTGACCCAATGGACCCACTCACAATGCCCCCCCCCAACAGGGCAGGAGTGACCAAATGGACCCACCGACTGGCCAGATGACAAGTAACACATCCCCAAAGCATGAACCCTGGAAATGCACACAGTGCGTGCCTGACGGAAAACAGACACACACACACCTGAGTGCATCAATAGTCAAAAGTGTGTACATGCAAGTGGTCATGAATTATCATGTGATGGACACATCTAATAACACACAACTAACAGCATGCCCTCTGTATCCCCACAGTCGAGACAAGTGACAGCGACGGCCAAGAGGCAACGCAGCGGCCACCTGCACGTGCCCAACTCAGCACTTCTGCCCAGGAGGATGATGCTAGCTGCTCCAGCACACAAGGACCGGCTGCATCAGGCACAACGGCTACATCAGCCACACCAGCTACATCAGGCACACCGGCTACATCAGGAACACCGGCTACATCAGGCACACCGGCATACGCCGCCATCCCCATGCAGGCACCCACCCTAGCCCCGGATGATGATTCTCGGCCCATCTGCACAGCTGAGGAGGCTGCATCAAGTGATGGAAGTGGCCCGGCCATGCAGGCCAAAGCAGTACAACAGGGTGGGGGGGACAACATGGATGAGGTGTCACCCATCCATGGCCTACAGTTCAGCCCCCAAGAACTGCACAGCCCCATGCGCTCCCCAACTCCCTCCATAGCTGAGCTCAGTACACGCTTGTAGCACTTTGAGCAACAGGCCACCCTGACGCAGCTGGTGGAAAGTCAGCTGGAGGGGGCCAGGCTGCAGCGTGATGAGACCGTGCATCAGCGGGAAGAGGCCAGGCTGCACCGTGAGGGCAATGCTACGTCGGTGCGACGTCTCTCCAGGTCGATTGGACGATTTGCGGCCACCATTGTCAACCTGGCACGCCATGTCAGGGAAGGGAACAGTGTGCAATCCAGCATTGCTCAGTCAATGTTGGTAGCCCAGCAGGCGTTTCAAGGGCGCTTGCCCACAGTCACACCGACAGTCACCTCAGCCAGCACCACCCCATCCAGCCTTGCCACTGCCAGGACACGGAGGCGTTCTAGTCGGGTGACTGGAGCCGCCAGCAAGGACACGGCACGGCATAAGCGCACCCGCAAATAGTGGCATGTGGGGATGCCAGTCAACATGACAGATGGGGAAATCATGGGTGTAGGGGGGTGGGTACGTTTGGGTGGTGGGTGGGCACGGGTGTACAGCTTACCTACCCAATGCACTTTCTTACCTGGTTTATCGAAAATACAACACCTTTGAAAAGTACCATAATGGGTGGACATCTGTCATTTCATATGCAGTACAATTAAATGGTATTTCCGGTCCTACATGTTTATTGTCCCTACGGGTTGGCCATGTGTTTTTAAACATTAATCGGTCGATCGTAGTAAAATTTGCTATGGACCTGACCCGACCTTTCGTCCACTAAACAAACGATAAATCTCACTTTTACATAAATAGACAATTATCTCCATATTTAGGGTTCTCTAGGGCTGCAAAGCACGCGGACAATATACAAAGATGGAGTGTAGAATTCAAGTTCTCAGGGATGGCTTTACACAGAATGTTGCAAAGTAAGAATGTATGCACGTTCACAGTGAAGGTCAGCTGCTTCGATTTATTGCTCCCGGGACGGAGTGGCCCACGACTCGCAGTATAAGGTTCTATTGTTTTTTGACCTTGACAGACAGGCACCGTGCCTAAAGACTTCTTTTGAAGGAGAGGTGCAATAACGTAAGAGATGATAAGGATGAAATTTCAGAAACGAGAGCGATTTTCATGTTTGTTCTCTATAAGAAAGATCGTTGGCACAGACGGAGTGGTATTTAGGGACTGCATTACGCCTAGACAATGGAAAATGCAAATCTAATGTAAGTAACCCTTTAGATGGGTTTATTCTATTCCAGAATATATTAACAATAGCGTAGCGTTAAAGGCCGGTTAAGTTGGACTTGTTCGTTCAATGTGGCATTTTGTACCGCGCACTATCAACGCCGAAGTGGTCCCCTGGCGCTCAGGCGGCTCTGAAAAAGGCGGAGGATAGGGGGTGGGTTAGTGGGAATAATGTAACATACTCCATTGCACTATCCTCGCTAGCAAACAGTTTCAGGCCCAATAAATGAAATCAATAATTTTAATGAAGATCGGCTGGAGAGACTAATTTATGTTTTTAATACAGGTACATCCTTCCCTACTGCCAATGCCAATTTTGGGACGATCGGCAAGGACCAATATGCCCTTACGCGGTACTAGCGGCTAGAAGCAACATACCAACCGTTACGGTGGGGTAGTGCCTCGTTGTTGGAACAGCCTTGCGATTATCAGTGCGACCATAGTGCTTCTTTTATCGTAAACCAACACGTTGTGTACTGCAAAGGAACAGCGCGTGACTCAAGACGAACTTTTGCGGATCGAGAGCAAAGACAAATGCGAATCGCTGAATATTCTCTAAACATTTGACGTAAAATAAATGTACTTTACCAATTGTACAATCTTGCTGTTTGCTTTTAAACCACAGTTTCATATTCCGAATTGTGGCGCGCTGTGTTGTGAGATGATCTGTGTTGTTTTACGGGTCTGTGTGAAGTCGCATAGAAGTCGACTGGGCGCGTTTGGCTACGCAGCCCAGTAATGTCACGGAGAGAGGCAGGGAATATGAATGCTTTGTTGATGTCAGGCTCAGGGGTGGGGGATATGATTTAGTGCCGCAAAAGCAGGTCAGCCAGGGCGATGGGGCAAGTGATAGGATTATCACATGATGTCGGCGCACAGCAGCCTGATTTATCGTTTGTTTAGTGGACGAAAAGTCGGGTAAGGTCCATAGGAAATTTTTCTACGATCGACGGATCCATGTCTGAAAACACATGGCCGACCCGTAGGCACAATTACAATTTGGTCACGGAAATACCCTTTATTCATTTAGTGGCATTACCATATCCCTGAAATGCTGTGGATGTGCTGTCTCTCAAAAGTAAATGCGAATCAGTGCATCCCGTGCTCGTTGTCCATCTAGTGGACCCCCAGGAGGTGGTTGTGCCATCCCATCCCCATCTCCGCCTCCGTCACCATCCCCATCTTCATTATCTCCGTCTGGGGGCATTGGAATGTTCCTGCGCTGGCACAGATTGTGCAGCATGGCACAAACGAGCGTAATTTTACCCGTCTTCACTGGGCTGTACAGCAGTGATCCGCCAGATCTGCTTAAACAGCGGAACCAGGCCTTCAGTAGTCCAAATGTGTCTCAATCATGCCACATGTGCGGACATGTGCCCTGTTGTACGCATCCACATGCCTGTTCCTTGACCTACGTACAGGCGTCATCAGCCATGGCGTGAGTACATATCCGGAATCTCCTACATGGGATGTAGATGTGGGAGACATGTGAGTGTTGGTAGTATCATGTCTTCATCAGATGCAGTGCAATCTTGTGTCATTGTTCATTCATGCGTATGCGTCACGCAGTGTTTTCACTGATGGGTGTTAATCTTCTATGGCCATCATAGTGGGGGTTGGCAGCTGGACATTGACCAATGCATTGGTGTGCATGTGGCTTGTGAGTATGGCATTGTGCAGTGATGTGCACACATGGCAGGGTCACTCCACAGTGATGATATAGTAGATGCAGGACGTCTCATGTACAGCCATCATGTGCATTGTGAGTGCTGTGTTGCATATTATGGGGGGGGGGTTTGCTGTGGCTCCAGGTGTGTGTGCCAGCGGGAGTTCAGTCTGTGTGTGTCAGGTGGCAGGGTGTGTACGGCCACACTGTGGCTACCTGTCATGTGTTGCTTTGTGAAGTTTGGGTTCTGCTGTCTATTCAGTGGATGGGCGGGGGGTGATGCATGGGCAGTCGCAGCAGCCCACTCACGTAGCTCATTGCCCTGGTCACACACACACACCCCACTTACACAGGTCCGGAGCATTGGCAGCTGTACTCACCCAATAGCCATGTGCTTTGTCCAGCATAGCGTTCCATGTACCGTGGCAATGTTGAATTCCGCAGTACCATTGAGTCATGGGTTGAGCCCGGGAAACGTGCGCAGCAATGTGTAATCACTAGTGTCGCATCACATACCATCTGTACATTCAGTGAGTGGTACTGTTTCCTATTGCGGAACACCATTTCAATTGCACGTGGTACTGTCAGCTCAATGTGGGTGCAGTCGAGTGCACCTATGCAATTTGGCATGCCTGCTATGGCATGGAAGGCCAACTTGGTGGCAATCACCTGGGGGAGGGTCCGGGGTAGGGCAATCTGTTCAGACACATGGCGCAACAGGGCATCCAGTACCTGAACCATGATTATTGAGAAACAGGGTTGTGATAGGCCGTGCAGCTCACCGACTGTGTGTTGATAGGACCGGTTCCAAGAAAGTGCAGTACAGACACGGCCTTCAGGAGGGGGGGGGGTGGCGGTGGGGGTGTCTATGTGGCTGCTGATGTCGTCCTCTATCAGGCCAGTGATGTACAGGATTTTTGGACGGTCCAGCCGGTATAATGTGTGGATCTGTCCTGGAGTGAGGTTCCAGGGTGAGGCCCTGATGCGTGGTATTGCAGGCTGCCTGCGGAGTGCTGGCGGCTGGACAATGGGGTTTGCCATGGGTACAGGGTTAGCTGGTTGCTGCCTACGCCTCCGCCTCCTCCTCTGCAACATTACTGCCATCATGTGCAGTGCTGCCTGTTGGTTGAGTAGGTCCAGTCCCAATGCTACTAGAGCTGCTGCCTGCATGGTTCTGTTTTGAGGTGGGCTGGGTGTGGCCCTTTTGTACGCACCCAGTGGCCTGCTGGGTCCAGCTGGGCTGATTTGGTGCACCTGTGGCCTGATTCAGGACACCAGGCACAGTTTAACGTCATGTTCGCTGTGGCGGCGGTACCGCCACCGTGATCACGGTTTTACTGCCATTTTGTTGTCGGTGTTTCCATGTCCGCGCTGGTTGTGATGCTCGCAGTGTTTCGTATTGCCGGCAACGGAGGAGTTTCCGTGCAGGCGAAGTTTACGGGAGCTTTAACTCCGGGGTGGCGGTTGGAGGTGGTGCTATTTCCAGGTTTGCAGGTCATGATTAAGCGGACACGAAAACGGTGCCAGCATGGTTATACCGGCTGCGTTAATTCCGGACCGGAGCACTTGTAATGAGGCCCATTATCTTCCTATAGAGTGCTGGAGGGGTTGCCTAGCTTCCCCTGAGTCAAAACACTCATGTAACAGTCAAATGTTACCCTTTCCTACTTGGAATGACTGGTGGCAGTGGTTTAGATCAAACTACCATGATTTTTCCCGACCGCGAACAACGGTAGCTAAAAATCGGGTCAGCCATGTTTTTCAATATGCGCCCAAGACCTATCTGTAAAAACAGACTCCGGTCAACTTTTTTCGCCATTTCTTTTAGGAAAGGTCCTTCTTGTGTTTGTCTGTGCTTGCCAAACCAGGTTTGGCCCCTTTGTTCGTTGGCCTTAGGCGGCCTTCAGTGCTGAAGCCCTCCTCTGGCGCCTGAGTGTCTGGGGTGGACAGGATGTATTTGTATTTTATTTATTCATATAGCACGCCGGGCTGTCAGGCATCTGGGCGCATAGCATAGGAGGCAAGTTACGATTACATACATGAATAGAAGACTCTACCCGCTTACAATAAACATGTAGATAGGACTCAAGTAAAACGCCAATATATACAATATAGCATGTACAGGCACGAGGGATATGCAGACAGTTCCCCTAACCAATGGAGCATAGGAGTACAGGAAGTTCCAACAAGGAAGTATACATAAACGTTAAATAATCAACATACAGGAGATGGATGCAAAGGGTAATACATGCATTATAAATATACATCAAAGTTCTAAAGTATGTGACAGATTGGTGAAAGCCATAGAATGACATCATAAATCTCAAATGTTTTGTGCGGAGAGCCATCCTTTAGTTTTGTTCTTGAAAACTTGGAAGGAAGGCTCGGCTCTAATAGTATTACGAAGGGTATTACATAGGCAAGGACCAGGAAGCTATCGCCGCCCGCTTTTAGTAGTTTAAACCTAGGGATGTGTAAACTGTGCGCTTGGGTTGCTCTCATGGGCCGGGTGTACGTGTGTGGTTTAAGTTGGTTGGCTAAGTATATCGGTGCCTGGTGGGTAAGGCACATGTGAGTCAAGGCAAGTGATTTCAGGGAAATTTTATGCTTGACAGGAAGCCAATGTAGGTTGCGCCTGTGGTTCGAGATATGGTGGTTGCTCAGTATGTTTAATGCTGCTCTAATGGCATTATTCTGGATGACTTGCAGTTTGTCAAGGTTAGATTAACTAGTCCCTAGGTAGAGGGCGCTACAATAGTCAATCTTGGACATGACAAGTGTTCTTGCCAAGGTAATGCAGTTTGGAGTAGTCAAAAATGGTCTGCAGGCAGCAATACGTTTGCATGTATATGCCGATGCTGAGCTGACAGCGTTAGTTTGTCTGCATAGTGATAGTGTAGAGTCAAGGTAGATTCCTAAGGTTTTAGTGTCCTTAGAGATCTTGATGACGTTGCCATCAATGATGAAAGACTTGAAGGAAGGGTAAAGTTTATTGAGACGTTGGTGTGAGCCCAGAATGAGTAATTCCGTCTTGTCATCATTGAGGAAACGTAGGTACACCACAGTTATTGGGAGTGGGCTGACGGAGAGAAGACCCGCATAGATCTGTTGCTTAAGAAGGATCTGATCCAAGAGGTGGCAGTGTCTGAAAAGTGAGCGGCAGATGTAAGGTGCTGACATAGGATGTGGTGATTAACCAAATCAAATACTGCTAAAAGATCAAGTAATAATAACAGGGCTATTTTCCCGTTGTCTTTCAGTACCTCAATCTGTGTTTTTAGATCGATAAGGGCGGTTTCCGTCCCATGCCTAGGCCGGAAGCCCGATTGCCTTAAACGAAGAAGATAGTTAGCTTCCAGGTAGTCCTGTATCTGGAGGTAAGCTGCGCGGTGCAATATTTTGAGCATGAATGAGACAGTGGTAAAAGGCCTGTAATTGGTTGGTAGGTAAGCTAGGATCAAGGGAAGGTTTTTTAAGCAGAGGGATAACCCAGGCATTCTTAAGGTTGTCCGGTACTATACCTGTTTTGAAGGATGAATTTATAAAGGCAGTAATGAATGGGGCTAGATCGTGGGGAAGGGAGGTGCCCGAAACTCCCTGTGCTTAGTCTCCTAGGAGACCTGAATGCACTCTGGCGTGATTGGCTGGCTGGCAGTCTGGCAAGGACCGCCACCCTGCTGTGTGATTGACAGCCAGTCTGGAATGAATGAGGGAAAACGGGTTAAAAGCAGGTCTCTAGGACTTGGGAAGCAGAGTCGACCACTGGAATGAAAGAACCGAAGAAGAGCTGAAAAGAGGACTGCTGCAACTCCTGGACGACCGCTGAAGCCCTGCTGCAGGTCCAAATTGCCTGAAACTCCTTCGACAGAGAAGCCCTTCAAGGTTAACTTCTTCCCTTGAGTTTGGTTGGAACAACCAACTCGCAAGCCACCTGGACACCGTCCCGATCCTGGTCGAATTTTCTTCAGAGTGCTGTTGAAAACCGGATAGCCAGTGAGAAGGATACCAGTTTGTGTTCTTTAAGGCACTCCCACCTTAAACCGACGTTTCACCAAGCTTGTGGCCTCTTCCCTGGGCAGTGCCGGAACCTCCTGATGTCCTCCTTGTCCCCATGACTGAAGCTCAGGAACAGCGAGATCTGCTCGAACTGCCAGGAACAACTGCCTCAGCTACAGCTCTTGTTCACTTTAAAGGTACTGTGCAAACACGGTCCGGAAATCTTTTCGGCCACAGTGAAAGTTTGTGAAACTTTCCCGACTTCGAAGGCTTGTCCTTCCCTAAACATTCGTCTAACTTTTCGTCTGACCAAATTCTTCTACAATCCTTGGCAAAGACTTAACCGTTTTCTAACAGAACTGTGCTATCCTACACAAAGACTCTGTACCATTGACTTTGGCCCAGTCCTATGAACTGAATTGCTGGTTGTAGTTTACTGAAACCCTTTGCCCTGCCTATGAAAGTATTTGTGCTTTTGATTCTTATAACCTTATCTTTTTACCCAGTTTTTTAAAGTATCTGAAGTGTCATTTTGCTCCCACTTCATGAGAGCTGAACTTGTTGAGTAACTTATTGGTTGTGTATTTATAGTATATTAGTATATGATATTGAGCTGCTCTTGCTAGTGTAATGTTTTCAAACTGACTGTGTTAACAAATGTATATTCTTTTACCAAGAAACCTTGAGTAAGTGTTTGTTTGAATCACTGTATTTGTTGGTCCTTTGTGTAACTTGTTCTACTATTGACTCAACTCTTGAGAGAAGTCTGGCTGCTCAGCCACTGCTACCACATTACTGTGTAGAACAGGCTTGTACCAAAGGTGAAATTGTACTGACACTTGCAGTCTTAATTGTATGTAGTGTTCCCCAAGGGTACTGCATGTGATTCTGCCTAACATGCACTTCCCTGTGCGCAAAGCTACAAGGCTAAACCACTGGTAACCCAAGTTTTTCAGCAGAGCAGATTTTGCGGGATTTTGCTCTTGTGGACAACTTACAGATTTGGGCCTAGGGTGTCGCAGTCTCCAAGGAAAACAGGGAACCCCACTCATTTCCAAAAAGAAGGCACCCGTGAGAATCCACACAGATCTGACTTGCGCGAATCGTCCCAGAATGTATTACCCACAATCCCCAGAAAAGTAAGAAATTTGGCAAAAAACACACCATTTTCAGACATTTCCCTCAACCAACCCACCGAAACCCACAGCCAACAACACATGTCCTACCTTCCTGCGATCCCACAGGTGTCCCGACGGAAACAGTACCTCACATGTATCGGTGCACCTACCTAGGGGGAACGGGAAAAGGCTAAATGACTGGTAACCCCAAGTCTTTTGGCAGAGCAGATTGTTCGGGATTTTGCTCTTGTGGACAACTTACAGATTTGGGCCTAGGGTGTCGCAGTCTCCAAGGAAAACAGGGAACCCCACTCATTTCCAAAAAGAAGGCACCCGTGAGAATCCACACAGATCTGACTTGCGCGAATCGTCCCAGAATGCATTACCCACAATCCCCAGAAAAGTCAGAAATTTGGCAAAAAACACACCATTTTCAGACATTTCCCTCAACCAACCCACCGAAACCCACTGCCAACAGCACTTGTCCTACCTTCCCGCGTTCTTACAGGTATTCCGACAAAAACAGTATCTCACATATATGGCTGCACCTACCTGGGTGCAAACGGAAAAGCCTAAACCACTGGGAACCCCAAGTCTTTCGGCAGAGCAGATTTTGCGGGACTTTGCTCTTGTGGACAACCTACAGATTTGGGCCTACGGTGTCTCAGCCACCAAGGAAAACAGGGAACACCATGCATTTCCGAAAGGAAGACACCCCTGGGTATCCACAGAGGTCTGACTTGCGTGAATCGCCCCAGAATGTATTACCCACAATCCCTGGCAAAATTCAAGAATTTGGGGGGGAAAAGCACAATTTTCGGATATTTCCCCTCTGCCAACCCACTGAAACACACTGCCAACAACACATGTCCTACCTTCCCGCGTTCCCACAGGTGTCCCAACATAAACGGTACCTCACATGTGTGGGTGCACCTACCTGGCTGCAAAGGGATAAAGCTAAACCACTGGTAACCTCAAGTCTTTCGGCAGAGCAGATTTTATGGGATTTTGCTCTTGTGGACAATGTACAGATTTGGCCTAGGGTGTCGAAACCACCACGGAAAACAGGCAACCCCATGCATTTCCAAAAGGAAGACACCCATGGAAATCCACAGAGGTCTGACTTGCCCGAATCGCCCCAGAATGTATTACCCACAATACCCGGTGTAAGAGAAAATTCACTGGAGTGGGTGTCTGTACTCCTGCTCTCTATACGGCAGAGGAGAGGCACAGAGGACCCCAGCCAAGATTCTCTATTATGGTAAGAATGGATGAGCAATCAAAGCCTAGCTTCTCAGGAGGTGATGCGGGCTGGTTCTTAACAGTGTAGTCCCCAAGCACCCACAAAGGAATGCCTACACAGTTAGTTAAAACGCAGTCTTTATATAAATAAGGTTCAATGTTATATACACTATCACAATAATACACTTTGTGCTCCGACAATTCTAAAATGGTAAATATATACAGTTCTAGGTGGTACCACTATTAGTCTGATTCCATTAAAATGCATCAACTGTGCTCAGTTCAAATAGCATACAAATCAACACAGTAAAACGATTTCAACCATAGACTTGAAGGAAGAGAAGTTGGTTAGACAATTGGCAGAATACTGGCCCCTACCACTAGGCACAGTTCCGTATGAGGATCCCCCCACCTGGGCAACCTGTAAATGAAGATGCACTACAAGCCCAGTCCATATATTGTCTATCAGAGTCTTATATATTTCTCTAGTTCTGCAACCCAAATGTACCTTGTGTTGGAGAGTTCTTTGTCAGGGAATCGACGGGCCCTTCTTGAGTGTGCTCCCTTTCAAGCAAGAGCCATGATATGATATGATATGATATGGTATTTGTAACGCGCCTATACACAAGTGTTTCAAGGCGCGTTGAACTTCCGAGATGAAGAAAGGGTGAACGTTGTCGTTCAGGCAGCAGCTTCGGTCATTGCGGTGCTCGTAGACGAGTGATCGAAAACATCCTTCAACAGGGAAGGCGTGCGGTGCACCCTGACGACGATAGTTCGCTACCGCAAAGAGTGAAGAACTTTGGCCCAGCAATGGAGTCGAGTCGTCAGCGTCTGGTGTCAGCGAATGGGATGTGACCACGGCTGAGTTCAGTAGCTTGGTCGGCGTCTCTGAGGTCTTCAGGTGGTGGGAAACCCACCGGCGGATTCTCCTTGGTCGTCAGTGGCCTTGACTTTCTCCAGCAGGACGAAAGCAGTCGACGAGGATGAACAAGGGAGACCTTGGATCAAATGTTCTTAGGCAAAGGGAGCACGGCTGCTGCGGTCGGTGACGGTGGACGGCTGTCCGGTGCTTCTCTTTGTTCTTCTCGGCGGTCCCCTTCTCTGGTCGGCAGCCTTTTGTAGGTCTTTCTAGCAGGGATCTTTGGCAAAGATCAGCTGGTGCACGACGGTCCCTCGTAGCTCGGGTAGAGGTCTCCTTACGAGGTCCTCTCTTGGATCAGTTCTTGAAGACACAGCAGCTTTCAGATTACACGGAAGGGAACAGCGGTTCACCACCTTCTTCCAGCTTGGCTTCGAGCGTAAGCATCAAGTAGCAACTTCAGCTTCTGAATGATTTCTAGCAGTGAGAGGCCCCCAAATATACTGTTGATCTCCCATTCACTCCGCGGTGTCACACTCAGGCAACCAATCACTCAGAAGGGCATTCAGGCAGACTGTCAGCCAATCAGGCGCACAGTGCATTTAGGCCATTCTTCTCCATCCAGACACTCACAAGCCAGAATGTGGATTCGGGCAAGTACTCTGCCATTCAGCACTACACACTGCATTTATACCAGGTTCGGGCAGGGATGTCTTGGTCATTGTGTCAAACACCAGATACCAGACATCCACAACAAGAAGTGTAGATTCGTCACACACTCCATTCACCCAGGTCCCACAACATACGGTTGTTGGGAAGGCTCCAGCCAGTCTGGTCGGCACTTCCCCACACTACCATATATGGAACTTCCACCCAATAGCCAGTAAGGGGGAAGGGACAGAGTCAAGGCTTTCTGGGACTTCGGGAAAACCAAGGTAACAGGTGATGGAAGGCAAGAGGCCACTGGGGCCATCTTGTCTCCATCAGGAATCTACTGATTCCAATGACAGGGCTTGGGCATCCCAAAATGTAGGACCCTCAGGGCAAAAACAAAACATGCACTAGGAGTACAGGGTCATACTCCCTCCCATGGGTGCCATAAGGGTATCCCAAGGGTCTGTTCACCAAACCAAACACAAGAAGAGCCACACCGCCAGGAGTCCCACACGAACTCCTGCGCGGAAAACAAGTCAGAACATCCATGATAAGGCAATAAAGGACAAGGATTCAGAGGCCCTGTCCCTCTGATGCATTTCCAGCATCACACCCAGAAAAGTCAGAAATTTGGCAAAAAAACCCAGTTTTCAGACATTTCCCTCTGCCAACCCACCGAAACACACTGCCAACAACACATGTCCTACCTTTCTGCGTTCCCACAGGTGTTCCGACAAAAACAGTACCTCACATATATGGGTGCACCTACCTGGGCGCAAAGGGAAAAGCCTAAACCTCTGGGAACCCCAAGTCTTTTGGCAGAGCAGATTTTGCGGGACTTTGCTCTTGTGGACAACCTACAGATTTGGGCCTACGGTGTCTCAGCCACCAAGGAAAACAGGGAACCCCATGCATTTCCGAAAGGAAGACACACCTGGGTATCCACAGAGGTCTGACTTGCGTGAATCGGCCCAGAATGTATTACCCACAATCCCTGGCAAAATTCAAGAATTTGGGGGGAAAAGCACAATTCTCAGATATTTCCTCTCTGCCAACCCACTGAAACACACTGCCAACAACACATGTCCTACCATCCCGCGTTCCCACAGGTGTCCCAACAAAAACGGTACCTCACATGTGTGGGTGCACCTACCTGGGCGCAAAGGGAAAAAGCTAAACCACTGGTAACCTCAAGTCTTTCGGCAGAGCAGATTTTATGGGATTTTGCTCTTGTGGACAATGTACAGATTTGGGCCTAGGGTGTCGAAGCCACCACGGAAAACAGGCAACCCCATGCATTTCCAAAAGGAAGACACCCATGGGAATCCACAGAGGTCTGACCTGCGCAAATCGCCCCAGAATTCTTTACCCACAATCCCCGGCAAAGGGCGAAATTTGGCCAAAAAAACTATTTTCAGACATTGCCCTCTGCCAACCCATCGAAACACACTGCCAACAACACATGTCCTACCTTTCCGCGTTCCCACGTGAGTCCCAACAAAAACAGTAGCTCACATGTGTGGGTGCACCTACCTGGGAGCAAAAGGAAAATACTAAACCACTGCTATCCCCCAAAGGGTTTGGGAGCCAACCTACAGATTTGGGACTGGGGTGTCGCAGCCACCAAGGAAAACAGGGAACCCCATTCATTTCTGAAAAGAAGACTGTTAGGGAGAATTCTCTTATAAGGCTAATTTCCCAAACCTAGTAAGTCGCCCAGCAGCTTTGCTGGATTTTTGGGGTTTGTTTTTTTCTCCTGCTAAGAGTGAGACTCTTTTCCTCCCACTCTTAGGCATGATTTGAGGTATGTCTTAGACTTTTTGTGTGCTTATGGGCTATGGGGTCTTTTACTCCATAGGGTATCATCTGTTTTAGTGTATGTGTTACACAGCACCCTCAGTGCAGTAACACAGGGGTGTCATAGTGACCCCCAAACATAGACTCCATACCCTGGGACTGACTACTGTCTCCCAGGGCATGTAAAGTCACCATTGACTTTACTAGTCCAAAATTGTGAACAGAACCAGTACAAACCATCATATTGTGGAAGTACTCGAAGGTGTTAATTCGATTGCCCCTGGGTCTGTTTCCAAAGGGGCACTGTCCAGTCCCCCCTTGTCGAGTTTCTGGCTGGTGGCAGTGGTTACCACGCAAAATATTCCACCAGAATATTTCCTATGGGATTTTCCCATTGATTTTAAACGCACCACTTTTTGGTGCAATGTTAAAGATACCGGTTGGGTCTTTTCACCAGAACTCTTTTCTAAAATGGCATTTGTGTCCGTCTCTGTAACTCCAACCAAGGTCGGGCCCTTTGTTCCACTTTTTGGCAGGCTTGTCCACAGAAGCCCTCCAACTGGTGCCACTCTGTCTGGGTTCCACAGGATTTGTTTGTGTTGGAATTGGCACCCTGGACAGCGTTGCCTTAGCAACTCAAGTCGCACTCTCTGATCTGATTAGCACAGTGGTGAGCCGCCCGGCTCACCACTTAGCATGTATGAGTGACAGCTAGGCTGTTGAATGGGGGTTTTTCTGCATAAAAGCAGGGCTTTTGGGACTGGAACTTCAGAAGTCGCCACAGGACCTAAGAAATCCAAAGAGGGGAGAAGCTGAGTCATCTGCAACAACGACACCACCGGTGGAGCCCTGCTGCAACAACCTCCCACTTTCCCGACGACAAGAGAAGATGTTCTGCTAAGTCTTCTTCCTCTGAGCTGGTGGGATCAACCAGTTCGCCATTTCGCCTTCCAGGACGTCTCTTGGTCGAATCGCCCGTGCCAAGCACCCCGGCGGCTGGATAGCCAAGCTTCACCACTAGGACCGCGAATAAAAGGAACGCACCTTTTAACCGACGAACTCCGCGGCTGGTCTCTTCCCTGGGCAGTGCAACGACTCCAAGTTTTCTCCTCGATGAGATCTTCTCTTCCTCTGGTCGAAACCACAAACTGCACCCGCTGCCAGGAACAACTGCCACCGCTGGAGCTTCCTCAACTTTAAAGGTACTGTGTTCCACCTGGCCTCCCTTTCTACGGTTTGCTAAAGGTGACCCTTAAATCCTTGGCTTTCCAACTGGGTTGGCCCCAGACCTTCTAACTTTACCTTCCCAATCAACCCAACCTCTTTTGAACATTTTTACAAAGACTTGAATGCATTTCTAAACTGTGTGATCTTGGGCACATTTCACCTTGCTCCATTTAAAGTGGACCTGGCCTATGAACTTTGGCTCTACAGTAGACTCTGCCTTCCCTAACTTGTTTTGGTCTTAGAAAAGTGTTGGGAACTGTTTTATTTTCATGACCTGCCTTTTTCTCTCCCTTTAACTTAATTATTGGAGTGCCATCTAAGTTATGCGCTCGCATCTGTTTTTACAAATAGTGGTGTTTTGACTTAGACTTGGCTAATAATTCTTAAGGGAGGTGTGTATACTTTTCTGACTGTGTTTGAACTTGCTTTGATTTATAGTGCTAGTGTATTTCCTTAAGTGTGTGTTAAATAAATAATTATATACTTTTGATCCCAAGCTCTGGTCAGTGTTTGCTTGCTCTACTGTGTTTTTAGCCTTATTGTGTATCCTCTGTATACTGCCCTACTCTTCTTGAGAGAAGTATGACAGCTCAGCCACAGCTACCAGGTAAATCTGGGTGGTGCAGACTGCTACCAATTGGGTTTACTGCTTACTCCTGTAGTCTTAATCTTCTTGCAGTGGTCCCCAAGGGAACTGCACAGGATTCTGCCTAACAAAGACTCCTGTGGAAATCCACAGATGTCTGACTTGTGCAAATCGACCCCAGAATGTATTACCCACAATCCCCGGCAAAAATGTAGGAAAAAAACACAATTTCCAGGCATTTCCCACCTGGAAAGTATGGAAACACGCCGCCAACAACACATGTCCTACCTTCCCACCGGTGTCTGGATGAAAACAGTACCTCACATGTGTGGGTGCACCTACCTGGGTGAAAAAGAAAGTGTCATCCACCAGGGGGCGCAGAAATGTGCTGACGGATCTCAGCTCGTCTCCTCCGTTGGGCACCGTTTAAGGGTCTTGAGCCCCCCCCAACACCCCCAGAGTGAGGAGCAAACCATACCCCCACCTTGCCAACATTGGTGGGCACATCACCCCGAAATTTGAACTTCCGCAGTGGAGCCGCTGCGAGACCGCGGCCCGTTGAAGTTTGGAGGGAGAGGGACCCCTCCCCCCTTCGGCACCGCGGCTCCACAAGAAACTACACGGAGCCCGGGCTAGAGAGCGGCCTGTGACTAGACCGAGCGACGCTGGCTGGCGCCTTCCCCCCTGGAGGGAGGTAGTGGTGGCAGGGCGCACCCTGGATGCAGCTGGACCCGCTCCCCCTGGGACAGACGCAAGCCCCCTGCAACGTCCGGGGAGGGCCCAGAGTGGTGCCGCCGGGTCCCCCGGTGCCTGGAGAAAGCCGGCGGGGAGGCCCCCCTGAACACACGCTTCCCGGAGGTAGGCCCCTCGTGTCAGAGATGTCCGGGGGGGGCCTATGAGCTGGAAGGAGGCACTACAGAGATTTTGCCGCCCGTCCCCGGGCCCCCAAGTAAGCCCTGAAATGGCGGCACAGACACACCAGGAAGCGGCGGACACCAGCACTGTCACCAGGGGCATGGCGGCCCTCCTGGAGGAAATCAGAGGCTTCAGGGCAGATATAGCGCTGCGACTGGACACCCTGGATAAGAAAGTTGACAAAATAGACGATAAAGTTCTAGCGCTCGAGAATAACACTGCCTCCAACGACATCTTCGAGACCCAATTCGATATGCGCCTGGCGGTGCTCGAAAGGAGGGAAGAGAAATGCTCCTTAAAGTTGGATGACTTAGAAAACAGGGAACGTCGGTGCAAATTGCGCTTTCTAGGTTTCCCGGAGCACGAAGGTGAAACGCAAGCGGACATTAATAAAGCCGTCAGCGCAGTGGTTGGTCTGCTGTTCGAAGGAGCTAACACGAATGTGCCCACTATCGACATGGCCCACAGAGCGGGCGCTTCCTCCAGAGGCCCCAGGTCCATTCTTGTTCGCTTTCACTATTTTGCCGAGAAAAGTAAGATCCTCGAACTGGCTCGCAAGGCAGGCCCAGTGGAGTGGGAAGGGGCCCGGATCTCAATCTACCAGGATCTGTCGGCTTTCACACTGGCAAGACGCCGACTATGCGCTCCGTTGACAAAAATGCTCCAGTCCAAGGGGGTCCGGTACAGATGGGGATACCCCTTCTCACTCTCTTTCGAGCTTGAAGGCTACAAATACGCCCTAGTGACGGAGGATGACATCCAGAGAGTGTCCAGCGAACTGTTGACCGGTCCGAATATGGAGCTGGGCGACCAGGAGGGTGAGCGAGCTCCGACAGGCCCAAAAGGGACCAGGGCCCCAAGGGAAAGACGGAGGGTTCGAGGCCAAAGGAAATTCAGGAGACTGGCTTCCGGACACATGAAAGGGACCGTGGTGATTAATGAAAAAGCCTGCAATCGACTTCGTGAGTGGATGGGGGAAACAATTGTTTATACCCAAGGACGACCTTCGGGGTGGGGGGGGCTCGAGTTGTTGGTAATCAAGAGTTATGGAGCCCGGAGGGGGAGACAATGGTGGCGTGGTTGGCAATAGGATGACACCAACGACCTGCCAGGCGATCAGGGGGGAGGGGGGAGGAGGGGGGAAAGTAAGGGGGTTGGGATGTTGGGGTTACAGTTATGGAATGCCAAGTTTTGGGGTCTACTACGCACCCCCAGGGCTTTCACGAGCCTCTAAAGGGGTAGACAAGCACTGTGGGAACAGGAACTGTTGCTGTTTGTTGAGGGGAGCTACGAGCTTTTACCAGTGTATTAATGGATGATTCGCTCCAATACTTGACGGTGGGTTCGCTAAATGTGCGGGGGCTCAACTCGCCCACAAAGAGATCGTTGTTGGTGCGGGAATTTGCGAGGCTCCGGCTTCACTTCTTATTTGTACAGGAAACCCACTGGGTCCGGGGCAAGGAACCAAAGCTCAGGGCTAAAACTATTGATCAGGTATTCACGGCATCTTCTCAGGCAAAGAAGCGAGGAGTAGCCTTGGTTGTAGCCCCCGGGGCCCATTTTGTGCTTAAAGCCTTGAAATCAGATCCAGAGGGACGATTTCTCATGGTTAAGGGGGAGGTGCGGGGTCGGCTGTTTACACTGGTGGGTATCTATGCCCCGAATGAAGCACAGGACACCTTCTGGGTTGGAATGAAAGAGATAATAATATCATTCTCGGAGGGTACCCTATTGGTTGGGGGAGATTTTAATATGGTTCTATGCCCCGAGAGGGATAGGAAGTCTGCTAAACCCTGCCCGAACATGCGCCTTCACGAGAGACTTGCTGTGGCCTTTAGCGAAGTGAACAGGGAACTGGGCCTGAGCGACGCAAGCACCTGCAAGCAGGGTCGGAACCCCGACTATACTTTTTACTCAAGGCCTCACGCAGCTTTCTCTCGTATTGACTACATTTTGGTCGAGACCTCGCTTCAGAGGGAGGTCACTGACTCGGGAGTGGAGATTGTCCCTTGGACTGACCACGACATGGTAAAGATTAGATTGGGCCTCCCCCCTGCCCCAGCAGTAGGATCCCGGTGGAGGTGTAACGACCTTCTTCTGCAGGACAAAGAGGTCCGCCAAGCCCTTCTGGAGGCCATCGAGGACTACTTTTCCCTCAACGATAACGGTGAGGTGGGGGTCATGGGAGTATGGGAGGCATTCAAAGCTACTATCAGAGGTACCCTCATAGGGATAGGATCGGGGAAAAAGAGGGAAAGAGCCCAGGAGGAGAAATCACTAAGGGAGAAGATAGAGGCAATACAACCAGGGGGGGAATTAAAAACTCAGATGTTCCCTGGGAAATGGGAGGAATTGCAGAGGTTACGAACCAAATTAGCAGACCTCCTTGTGGGACAGACGGAGAAGAAACTCTCTTTCTTAAAACAGAAATATATGGAAAAGGGGGAAAAGGCAGATAGGATGCTGGCTTGGAGGCTCAGTGAGTTCAGAAACAGCAGAAGGGTCAATTCCATCCGCACCCCGGAGGGGGACTCAACAGTGCGGGATAGTAAAATCGCGGAACAATTCAGGCGATATTATGAAAGGCTGTGTAGCTCGGAATACGTGGGCGACGGGAACGAGGTTGACTGCTTTCTCGACTCCCTCCCGATACCGGGCCTCCACCCCGACAAAGCTGAGTTATTGGAGCTGCCCATAACCCCACAAGAAATAATAGATACCATATCCTCGCTGAAAAGCGGAACAGCCCCGGGGGACGATGGCTACACAGTCAAGTTTTATAAAACATATAGGTCCATGCTTGCCCCATTCATGGCTAAGATGTTCAATGCCGCGCTGAATCAGGGCTCCCTCCCACCCACGATGATGTCGGCTTTGATTGTAGTGCTCCCTAAGGAAGGAAAAGATCCCGCCCGATGCCAATCATATCGCCCCATCACCCTTCTTAACACCGATGTTAAAATTCTAGCTAAACTCCTAGCAAATAGATTAGCGAAACTCCTTCCCTCCCTAGTACATGGAGATCAGGTGGGTTTTGTTACGGGGCGCCAGGGATCAGACAACATTAGGAAAACCCTCGATCTCATGCATGAAGCTTCAAGACAAGAGGCGGAAGGCTACCTTCTTTCGTTAGACTCAGAAAAGGCCTTCGAGTGGCCCTACATGGGCAGAGTTCTCCGCAAGATGGGGTTGGGAGATAACTTCTGTGGGTGGATCGCAGCACTTTACAACGGCCCTTTAGCGAGAGTATTGGTCAACGGAGGCACCTCAGAGCCGTTTTCCCTTTCCAGGGGCACCCGACAGGGATGCCCCCTCTCTCCCCTTTTATATGCCCTAGCGATGGAACCCCTGGCTATAGCAATCAGGACAGACCAAGAGATCACAGGGATACGGTGTGGCGACTGCGACTTTAAACTATCCCTGTTCGCAGATGATATCCTGGGCTACCTAACCAACCTCCGGGTCTCCCTACCACGATTATTTGATCTCATACACCACTTCGGCTCCTTCTCGGGACTGAAGATAAATACGTCCAAATCTAGCGTAATGCCCATGGGACCAGGGGAACATGAGATTGAGGGCAGCACCGAAATACTGGGGGTAAGAATAGAGCGGGAATCCACCAGATACCTGGGCACCACCATCCCCAGAGACCTCTCCCAACTATACCATTGCAACTTCCCGGGGATCTTGGCTCAAGTTAGTAGCGACCTTCAACGTTGGGCTCCCCTTACACTCTCTTGGCTGGGGCGCATGGTTACGGTAAAGATGAATATCTTGCCCCGCCTCCTCTATCTCTTCGCGGCACTCCCTGTGGTGATACCCGAGGCCTTTTTTGAGGTTCTCCAATCCCGGGTCCTCCAATTTATCTGGAATGACAAAAGGACGAGAATCAAGACTTCCACTTTGACCCTACCAAAGTCAGAGGGTGGATTCGGTCTCCCGGACTTCAGGCTTTACTATAAAGCAGCCCAGCTCCGAGTAATGTTGGAACATATGAGGGATGACATGGGAACATATTGGACATATATTGAGGACATTCACGCCCACCCGAGAAAAGTTAGAGACCTTTTGTGGGCCCCCCCTAGGGTTCTCCCCCCACATCTTAGGACTCATCCCACCCTGGCGGCCCTCTGGGCGGTCTGGAAGCCTAACACTGCTAAGAAACGACTATCCTCTTGGCCATCCCCCCTGACTTCGCTTTGGGGCCCCCCTATTGATCTAGGATCCAAGGGATTCCGAGACACCCAATCTTGGTCAGACATGGGCCTGGAGAGAATCTCTCAATTGTACCGTGAGGAGGGTTTTATAGAATATGATAAACTGACCGAAGCATTGGTGGATAACCCTCCCTCAGTCTTCGAATACCTACGCTTGAAGGGAGTTAATTTTGGAAAAACTGACAACCTGTCTCTCTAATTTTCTGTGTCTTACTGATGGAACGGTCCGTTTCGTCCAGCCTTATATGTATGTTGTCAATAAAACAAATTGTTAAAAAAAAAGAAAAAGAAAGTGTCGACCATCCACAAGTCCAACGGCAGTCACAGGGAGCCCCAGGAGAGTCCTCGTCCGTTCCCCGAGGGAAATTCTGTAATGCTGCCTAGCCAGAGCTCCAGGATTGTCGGGGTTGATGTCCCTGGCCTTGGGTGGCTGTCCCTCATGTGGGTTGACCGTCCACAGGTCCAGCAGCAGTTTCAGAGAGCCTCAGTGGGCTTCCTGTCCGTTCCCAGAGGGAGAAGGTGCAATGCCACACAGCCAGAGCTCAAGGATGGTCGGGGTGATGTCCCAGGCTTTGGGCACCAGTTACCCACGTGGGTCGACCATCCCCAAGCCCATCCTGGAGCATGGCTGGGCTGCGTTACAGCTTCTCCCTCCGGGAAAGGTCGGGGATCCTGCCGGGCCTCCCTGCACCCGCTGCTGGGCTTGGGGATGGTCAAACTACATGGGAGACAGCCGCCCAAGGCCAGAGACGTCACCCCCCGACCATCCTGGGGTACAGGCTGGGATGCTTTACAGAATTTCACACGGGGGAGGGAAGGGGACCCTGCCGGGGCTCCCTGGAGCTGCCGCTGTGCTTGGGCACGGGACACCCAAATGGTAAACTGATGTCCAAGACCGGGGACATCACCCCCAACCATCCTGGAATTCTGGCTGACCTGTGTTACACCTTTTCCCCACCAGGGAGACATGGCAGTGGGTCAATACCTCCCCGATGGGAAAAGCTGTAACGCAGCCCAGCCAGAACTCTAGGACGGTTGGAGGTGATGTCCCCGACCTTGGGCATCTGTTTAAATAAAAAAAGCGGAGTGTGTCACACCTGCTAGACGGTTGCTCTCTCTCTTGTACCTCTCAAAGAGGTTACTTCATTGTATAAAACAAAACTTTGCATATAGGTTCACAATCCAATTAATGCTATTTGTGGCAAATAGTTATATATTCACAATTTTGCGCTTGCTCCTTTCATAAGGTGGATCGTACACTTCCTATGTATTCAATCATAATCTTTGTAGGGAAGACAGTAGACAACCACCATGAACGGATGTAAAACAGAAGGGAAGCTTTTTTAATGTTGACAATGCATTTCGGACAATGTCAATCTCCTTCATCGGGGCTGTGCTCCCTTATTCGCAAACAATAATATTCACACGTCCTATTCTTCTTGCGTCTTGGGAGTCCACAGCCCAATAAGAATGGCACTGCATCTTTAAACTTTGATAGATGCACTGCCATCACGTGATAAACAACGCCGATTTTTCGATCGAATCACCAAACATACAACAAAATAGCGCACACTAATTTGTGGAATGTAGTATAACCCTACGCAAGAAAAATAGGACATGTTGCAAGTACACTGATCACCTATATAGCAAACACCCGAATAGAGTACTGACGGATCAATATGCTGCGCTCGAATAACACCAGTTGGGACAACACACGAACCAGCCTGATTCAAAGCTGCACTTAAAAGAGGTATCAAACAACCACATCAATACCGAACACAACATGCTTCTGGAGATGATCTCTAGTAACAGCCAAGCTGCTAGTACAGCAATGGACATACCTGTACTTCTATACTAGGGAACCTGAAAAAAACCAAGCACACTGTACGGCAAGTGATCAGCCGCTCCAACTCCAGACACAGAAGAGATCCTGTCTGAAAAACAAGGTAATGTAGACACATTACCCTGTTATGCTGGCACAACACATAAATTGGGCTGCTGCATGTGAGCTCCAAACATACTCAAATGAAATCAAATGACAAGCAAGGTAGGCATTGGCCCCTCCACAAACATTGAGGGAGTCAGGCACTGATGAATGCGAAATGAAATTGGTAATTACAGACAGTGTCAAGGGACCAAGGGTGGGCCGGAGGGGGCAGAGACCACTATACAAGGACCGAGTTGGTCTACGAACACTTATTGTTAAGAATGCATATGAACAAGAAATAAGATATATCCTGTAGATATCTCAGGCTAAAATAGAGTTATTGTGCTTTCTTTCCCCTAGGTTAGGAGGTTGGGAACCCACCACCTCGAGGGAGCGGACGACCTTCATGAAGGTGCAGACACATGAAAAGTCCTGAAGAAGAGGACAAAAACAAGCTGTTCATCGAAACCGGTCGACCATCACGTTAGATGATATCCCACAAGACCAAACGGGATACAGAATAAAAAGGAAGAAGTGCCATGCTGGGAGTTGGGCCCCTGCCAGGAAGAGTGTATCCTAGCAGACAAGGGTCATGAAAAGAATGACACAGCTGCTTGGGGGACAGTACCACTGACTACTTCCACACCCATCACGTACCCCACCACACACAGATGTTTCTGTGAGGTTCAGGACATGACCACAATCTCCTAGATGATTGGTGTACATGGGGTTTGACCACAGACACAGATCGGGCAAGTAACTGTCCAACATCATAATACCAGGCACACAACAAAGTCATGTGAGCTGCCCCAATAGTCCTCTGGGGCTCAGTATCTTCAAAAGGACAACTCCTGAGGATTACAAGAGGGTCGTGGATCTGAAGCACACTAGCCAATGCCTGATGAGTACATGAGTCCTTGGCAAGTCTTGGCATGCAACTCACTGTACATATAGTGTGCCTGGTATTGTGCCCCAGTGGTTTATTCATAGTTGTGTGGGGTAGGGGTGGGCTGGGTATATAGTACATGGGTGCCAGTGTAAAATAGCATTGGTAGTCCAAGTTCCCCTACAAGACACATAGATCAAGTCATCCCTGCCACAAAATATGATGGAATTATTTAGTGTACACCATGTTGTGGAAACCATACATGCAGCACTGGCACAATATTCTATGCCATGAGCACTTGCTAGAGGTTATGTGGCCTAGGAACATTAACAGGCCACATTTACCTGTTAATGTTCATTTTGTGCCAAATCTCCTCCTTTAAGTTCTCATACCAACTCTTTGCGGACAACACTTCTCTATTCCTGAACTATCCTCTTATCTCTCTATCAACACATTTCCAACTGTCTCTCTGCCATTAAATATTGGATGGCTTCGTACTCTTTGATGTTAAACTTTACCAAAAGAGAGGTCCTATTCTTCCTTGCCAAAAGCTGTCTCTCATCTCTTCCACTGCCTATCCAGTTCCCACTTGACACTCTCCCCTACTCTTCTTCAGCTAGAAACCTCAGCATCATCTATGGCCCTTCTCAAACCTTCTCTACTTACACATGTGCACAGGCGCATTATAAATGATTTATCATATAATATCTCTAAAACTGGAACAGCAGCACATCTTAACCTCCTAAATATTAGGAAACGCTGGCACCCCCTGCATTTCAGTACCACCAAACAGCTCTTAACCACTCTTGTCTTCTCTAAACTGGACTACTATGCTAGCATCCTCTTTGGTCTCCCCAACTATGCTTTCTGTCCTTTCTGTCCTTTCGACAAGATCATTAACTTCGCTACCAGTACTCTCTTTGAACTTTCTCACTTCACACCTACTTCCATCGTACCGTCACCAGGCTGTATGGCTGATGATGCAAAACAGGGCCAGATTTAAATTTGTTCTCCTGGTTCAAAAATGTATCCACAGTAAGGCACCACTGTATCTATTCTGCTCTCCGCAATCACTCCTTTGCCACTGGATCCTTCCAGTTACTCCTAAAGCACTCCCTTGTGCACCCTCTCCTTAAAAAGCCTTCTGCTGAACCCTCCTGTCCGGCTAACTACCACCGTATCTCAATTGCCCCCTTCCTGGGCAAACTCTTGGAGGAACTGGCCATCTCCCAGTTCATACACCACAATTAATCTGTTGGCTGTCTCCACAACCACCAGTCAGGCTTCAGAGCTGCGAGAGGCATGGAAACTGCTCTCCTGAACACCTGTGAAGACTTGCTCTCTAATCTCGATTCCAACTCTCATTTCGTTCTCATCCTTCTTGACCTTTCTTCTGCCTTTGATACGGTCAACCATGCCACCCTTATATATCGGCTCTGTGATAGCCTTTGCATAACAGATCTGGCTCTGGACTGGTTGACATCCTTCCTTTATGACCAACCTCCCCGGGTTTAACTGGGCCCTTTTCTCTCCACCATCGCACTCTCCACCTGCGGTGTCCATCAAGGCGATATCCTCTCGCCTTGGCTTTTCAACATCTACCTTGCCCCTCTAGCCCATTTGATCTTCTCTTTCACTCGTAACTTCCAATCTTATGTGGACGACACAAAGCTCTCCTTCAAGCTTCCCTCGTCTGCCTCCTCCTCTACCTCTCTCATTCCTGACTCTCTGTCTGCTATTCAGGAATGGTGCACTGCTAACGATCTCTGCCTTAAGACTAAGATCCTTCTCATTGGGACCCCAGCTCCCTCCTTCCATCATATACCCTCCTGTGAGGCAAAGAACCTTGGTGTCATCTTCAACTCCTCTCTCTCCTTCTCTCCTCACATCATGGACCTTGCCAAGAAGGCCCACTTTCAGATGCACCACCTCAGAGGCATTCTCCCTTTCCTCAGCTTCCCCCAGAAACTCAATGTCTCCAGGGCTCTGGTCCTCTCCAAGCTTGACTACTGCAACAGCCTCTTGCTCAATCTGCCTAAAGGCAGTTGAAATCCCCCTTCAACTAATCCAGAATAGCACTGCAGGAGTTATCCTTGGCCTCAAGCCCAGGGACTGCTCTCTCCAACCCTAAAATCTCTCCACCGACTCCCGGTTGCTGAGAAAATCAGGTTCAAGGCCCTTTGCATCATCCACAAGGCTTTTCTGGGGCATGAGTCCCCACTACATCCAACTCTCTCTCTCTAAATACCTCCCTGCTAGAGCCCTTCAGTCTTCTTGATCCAACTCTCTGCAGATCTGATGCTTTTCCATGCCGAAAGTGGGGGGCGGGGGGATCTCTCTCCTCCGCATGTGCCTCCCTCTGGAATGTCCTCCCTGCCCCTCTCAGACTTTAGCCAGATCTCCTTAAGTTCTGGAAGCTTCTCAAGACACTCCTTTTCTCTACCGCATTCCCTCTCCCCTACCCTTATAATGTCCCCCTCTTCTTCTTGACTGTCTGCCTGGTTGCTTCAGATTCTTACAGGGTGCCAGGCCCTCCTTGACTAGTCTACACCTGCACTTGGTCTCCCCTTACCCCCCAAACCTGCACTTGCCCTCCAGGCTGCCTCCCACTACACTCGCCTGGCTGGGCCTGCACCCCTGGAGCCCTTTTAGCCCCATGCCCTCGCACTCAGCACGTGGACTTTCCCTCCCCTGCAGTCTGCATTCCCCTGGCACTCTCCACCTGGCCTTCACTGGCACTCGTTTAACCCATGGGCCTTTTCACCCTGACTGGCACCTCCCCCTTCCACATTACCCCTCACTTCTTGTTACCGTACTTGCATGATCCAAATTTCACAAGGCCTAGTGGGACCGTTTTTGTTTTCGTCATCCCTGTTTTTTTTACCCCCTCCTCCTGTCTTGCTGTGCCTTGAAACACCTGTGTATTGGTGCATTATAAATACCCAATAGATACATGAATAAATGTATATCCAACTCTATAAGCCTTCTCGTAATCTCTGCTCTGCTTCCTCGACTACCCTTGTGGCTCCTTGACCTCCATGTGCTTGCTTTTGCTTCCGCTCTTTCTCTCTTCTTGCTCCCCTTGCATGGAATTCTCATCCCCCAGACATCTGAGAAACAGTACACATGGATTTGTTCAAAACAAAACTAAAAGTACACCTCCTCGCCTCTAAGTTACCCTATTAATCTACCTCTCATCTGCCTGATAGCTAACATGTTCCCTTGCCTCTAACCTGCCTGTGTCACTCACTCCCTCTGCCTCCATTCTAGCACTTCACCCATCATGGTCACGCCCTGAGCACAGCTGGCCGTACCGCCTACATGCATTTAAAAATGTCCAATGTTGGTTGTACTTAATCTATGTATGTCCACTTATGTATTGTCCCCAGTGTCTGTTCCATTTACGCCCCTCCACAACCAGGTCAGAATGTCGCTCAAACTCACCCCATTGTAAGAAGCTCACTGTTACCTATCCAATCTGATTTCTTATCTATTGTACGATTTTTTCTGATGAAAAGAGAATTGTTCTTCCTGTAAATAAATAAATAAATACATACATACATTCTTTAAAAATGAGGTGGCCACACATGTGCTTCCAGGCTCTGCAGAACATAGAGCTTTGTCTGATAAGGACTGCATTGTGGTAAAATCCTTGCCACTCCATGCTGGACCCCGTAGGCCTTTATGCACTTCCAGCAGCTAATCAACACATAGTGAACACTATGAGGGTAGCAGAGATTGAGGGAGATTGCATGGCACATTGCCCCACTGGGACTGGCCCATCCATGTTTTCCCACATGGCATGCTAAATGTGTCCATTGATGAATGTTGGTCTCATGCGTGTATGCACAGTAGCATTAGGAATGTTGATCACTAAGATCTCTTTAAATAAGCCATATAGAGAGGTTTGTTATGTTAGCCAGCATCTGTTAACAATCCCAAAGTTGCAGGCAAAAGGCCTGATCTCCTGTAAACACGTGTAGCTGTTGCTTGTAAAAGGGCATGTGTCAATGATCTATGATGAGCATTGTGTGTAGGATTTTATGTGGCAGGTTGGCATCCATGCATTACTTGAAATGGTCCCTCAAGCCGCATCTTAGTAGATAGACTATAAAGGCCCCATGACTGATACCAACAGGGGTAGGGGTGTCTGTGGATACCACAGATGTTACCCATATGCAGCATGCTGTGAGAATGGTAGGCACAAATTTACTTCCTTTAAGACTCTCTCTAGACATGATCATAGAATTCACATTCTAAGGCTGTGCTCTCTATTGTGCACCATTTTCACAGTCATGTCAAAAATCATCTGATGCCTTTGCACTTGGATTTTATGGTTTGGTTCATTGTGAGGAATTGCCATCATGCAAGGGTACAAAGGCCTGGCCTTTTTGATTTTTCAAACATACAATGATGCAGATGATTCCTTCTCCAAAGGGGTAATCTGCTAACCAGATCCCCTTTGTCACAACTCCATGCCAAAAGCATAGTGCACTTATGCCCTGCTGCATCAGTAGCCTGACCAACAGCACCCACTCTGGTTGTGCTGCAGAGCAGGTTCAAAGGTCTCAAGATGCCAACTTGATAGCTGTAGTGACATCAAGGTCACTGCAACGCAGGGGTGACATTTAAGATATGTCCCCTGTACCCAAACTACAATGATCATGAACACCCCATGCTGGCGGAAGGATGATCTCTAAGAATATGCTGTGGCTGAGTTTAGGCATAGTGGATGACAATACTTATGATTGTGGCCGCCATGTTCCAATTGATATTGCACATATGTTGGCTCCTTTGAGTCACCTATGCTGTGGAATGGAATGAATATTCGGGTGAGACGGGCGGATACTGCCACATGGCAGGACAGATACCAGAGGGCCCAGCCTCTCTTTGATTCTCTTTGTGAGGGTCAGGAACTCCCTCCCCAGAGCACACCCATTCAGGAGTAGTAGCCTGTTATCAGGGTGCTGCATATCCAAACGTCTTTGCTGTCCGTAGGGGGGAAAGATTGTCATGTTAGAAATATGGTTTTTGATCAAAGGAACTTTATTATCACAAACTTAGCGAAACCATCTGGGAAAGAACCAAGAGAAGCCCTACTTAACTAATAACTTGCATGGCTTTGCTTGATGCTCTGATTTAAAGTTTCTATGTAGAATTGAACTCGATGATTGGTGTGCCCAGAGGAACAGGGACTGTGTGATGGTGGGATGCAGAAATAGTAACGTGCCCCACTTTTTAAACCTGTGCAAATACCTGCCCATGGGCTCTTCAAATCTAGGACTAGTAACTTGACATTTATCTCCCATTTGAAAATGTTAACATGGTAATTTGTTCCTTTAGTTTTAATCCAGCCTGATTTGTTCCTTTTCTGCCTTCCTTTGTGTATGTTTGTTATTTATGTATGTTTTGTTTGTAAATGTGTGTCCTTTGTAGCCCTCTGAGGCCTGCGGCGTGTAGCGCTTAATATTAATTTAAATAAACAAATAGATAAGGGGCTGGAGTAGGATAGGTAGGAGTGCACTGGACACTGGAAGAACCCCTCCACCATTTTCTTTCTCACTGTCTCTTTCCCTTTCTTGTCTTCTCACTTCCTCTGGAGCAAAGCACTTTGGTTGCAAGATCAGTAGGGTAAATCCACTCCAGCCAGGAGCAGGGATTGGTCTTCTTAAGCAGGCTAGCTTAAGACCAATCACCTGAGGACATGTGCCCTTAAATGAAGGAGAAACCGGTCAGCAGAATTCCCTCAGTTCCTCAAGTAGGTCCCTTAAGGCAGAAAAGACATTCTGAAGATTCTCACCTGGGCTTCCTTTGGGACAGTTGTACTATCCAAAGCTCTCAGCCGGAGGTGAAGAAGGAGCCGTCAAGCCAGAAGGAAGATCTGTCCCCTAACCGCTCCCAGGGAACATCAGGAGTGACCAGTGCTGTGGACCAGGACAAAATATTCTGCAATGGATCTTCTGAGACAGTCCTGTCCGAGTCCTTTGCGAACGTCTCTCCACACTGAACTGGTTCACCATATTCCTTGCACCCTGAATAATCGGAATGGCACTGGTGCTGGTGTCTCCATTTCTCCAACCAGCTGAACTATTTTTTTTTTATTTTTTTATTTTATTGCATCAATTAGTTACCAAAGGAAACTTTAAATGCATTGTGGAGATGAAAAGAAAAAAAAAAGAATTGAAAAAAAGGAAGAAAAGGAAGAAGAAGAAAAAAAAACAAAAAAAAAACACAGTTACATCAATTATATATATATATAGGGGGGGAAACAGTATAACTCGAGAAAAATAACTAAATATCCAAAATTGTAAAGGTTTCTCTCATAAAGTTCAACAGAGCCAGGGTTGTAGAAACTTTTTCCCCCCTTCTCAGAATTAGCCACCTGTCCTGCAAGGTTAAAGTGCTTAAATTTGAAAGGTGCGTCCCCAACCATTTCTCTCTGAACTTAGTTAAGGTAACACAATTCATCACTAGATGCTGTAAGGTTTCAGCCTCTTGCCCACAGCCTCGACACAGCAGACTGGGTTTTCCTCTTTTTTGGTTCTTCTCCCTAAGACTTCTCTTGTGTGGAAGAGGTTTAGTCTGAATTTTAAGAACCGCTGTCTTTCCGTATTTGAGGGAAATTTATCCAAGTAAGGGTGGACGGTGCCTCTGCAATAGTGCTCGTCCATGCCTTGGGTGATTGATGGCAAAGCACTGAGCCTGTCCAGGGTGGCTATCCAGTCCCAGTCCAAGAGTTTTCTCTTTACCATGAGCGGATTTAACATGAGATTGTCTGGTTTTAGTGCTATGGTATTCAGGATTTCTAAACAAATTAATTGCCACTTGGTTAGAACCGGAATCAATTGTCTTTTGATTGCTTCGTTAATTGCCACAAATCCACTTCTTTCCTGGGGGTGTAGACATTTGCAGAGGAGTGTCAGGGATTTCCAGACCGTAGATATGTAAAGGGATGATAGGCCTAGTTCCTTACGCACACTTTCCATTGGAGTTGATGTCGGTAAGCCCAATACTCTTTTCCAGAATAGGCCCTCCAACAGTTTCCAAACATCTGAATTGATGAAGAAATTCGCCTCTGCTGCGTAGGTGATAATTGGCACAACTTTCAGGTTGTAGAAATCTATCAGAGGACGAAGGGAAACAGAACAGTATCGTCGCTTGATTAACAAGGCTTGCGAAGCTAAGTTCGTAACTTTACTTCTAAGCCTGCAGATACCTGGACCATCTTGGATGCTGTTGTTTAAAGTTACTCCAAGGTATATCATGGACGAAACCACTGGTACTTCTTCCCCGGAAAGGTACCACCTTAGATTTTTCATGCCGATGATAGGTCCTAGCCTCAAGATCTTTGATTTTTTTTGGATTTATACGGAGGCCGTTTCCTTGTGTGTATGACTGGAGTGCCTTTAGTTGCCGCTGAAGTCCGATGGCCGTTTGGTCTAGCAACAGAAGATCGTCCGCAAATAACAGCCTTCCCACGACGGTCTCCGCGATTTTTGGGGGGAAACACCTCACTGCTTCGAAAGCTTCCTGCATGTCGGATATAAAAATGCAAAAAACAGCAGGAGCCAACCGACAGCCCTGTTTCAGACCGTGCATGGCCACCACATTGTTTGAGAGGTTGCCCTGTCTGTCCAACCTTACTCTGAGGGTTGTCCCCGTGTGTAGTGCTTCGAGAGGTTCTCTCAGGTTGGTCGGACATCCCCATTTCCTTAATTTGTGCCATAGCATTCCGCGATCAACAGAATTGAATGCCTGTTCCAAGTCTATTGACGCGATATAGATGTTCTTATATTTCTTGGCCTTAACCATGCATTTGATTATGTTGATGAGTAGCACATTTAAGGATGTTCCAATGCCCTTTCGAAAGCCTGATTGCCAAGGGTCTAGATGGTCTGCCAGCCGACTCCAATCATTTAGATGTTTCAAGATTAGTGCTGCAAATATTTTGCCAACGACATCCAAAAGGGCAATCGGTCTGTAGTTAGCGGGCACGGACCTATCTCCCTTCTTAAAGATCGGCACAATTATGGACGTCGTCCAAGATTTAGGTAACTTTTTTAGTCTTGTTATGTTGTTATACAAATCCAGCATGAACGAAGCCCATTTTTCCGGGTCCCTTTTGAGGATGTCGTTGGTGAGACCATCAGGTCCTGCAGCCCTTGAAGAATTGGACTGTTTAATAAGGTCTAGAATATCTTGTTTCCCAAATTTAAAGTCCCAGGGCTCATTCGATGGTAAGAATGGGGCAGGACCACAGATTTTCCCCATAGAGTAAAGGTTCCGAAAGTGAGTTTCCCAAACTTCTGAGGCTATTGGATTTACCATTTTTGAGTCGGAAGGGATGTTTATTTCATTGATCAACTTCCAAATACCAGTGATGTTTTTAGTAGATAGTAGGTGAAGCATCTTCTCACTGTCTTGTTGCATTATTTGATGTTTGTGTTGCTTAAGCCAGTTCCTGTAGATGTTTCTAGCTTTAGTATACAGGACTAAGTCAGCTGGTGCTCTAGTTTTAACATATAATCTCCTGGCTTTTTTAACCAGTTTTTTTTTTGTCACTACTTGGTGATCATAGTGGTGCCGCTTGCATTGGTGAATTTCCTTGGCGACTACTTTTGGGCGAAAGATCTTCAGAGGTTCAGCATATTCTATCAGGTTTGGACCTTGGTCCTTGATTAAGGAATCCAGCACCAGGGCCATCTCTTTTCTTCCCATGCGTAGTCTATTGCCACCAGGACTTGACTCAAGAAACTGGTTTGGTAGATGTTTGCCTGGTACAGACGAGAGCTTGTTCCAGGCCTCAGATTTGAGTTCCAGGATGTTGTGATCACTCTGGATCGTGGGGATCACTTCCAACGATATTAATTTGCCAAAGAGATTTTCTGATGCAAACATATAGTCCAGTGTGCTTGTTTGGGCACCCCGTTTCCATGTGCGGGCGGCTGGTTTGTCGCCCGCCAAGTTACCGTTTACCAAGTATATATTTCTGGCTAGTAGTTCCTTCTCCATGACCACGCCTCTCGTTATTTTTTTTGAGGCGTTCAAAGGCAGGAACTCTATTTTCCTCTGCTTCTTGTCGTAACATTCCATGTTCAAGTCACCACATAGCAGAATTTCAAGTAGTGAGCATTCAATCCTGGCGTCGTCTATGGCTTCCAGTAGGACTTCCATAAGTTTGTCCTCATCTCGGGCTGTCGGGCCCCAGTATACGTTGCATATAAGCAACTGCCAGTCTGAAGTAAGTGAAGCTGGTTCTGATGTGGATGAAATCCTAGTAAGTTGGATCCAAGGGTTTCTGTTTAGAGAAGAGAGCACTTTTATGCCACTGGTGCGCTTTACCCCCAACAGTAAACCCAAGCTCGGTCTGCCTTTTGAGCCCTTTGTTGCGGGGTTTAGATATAGCTCAAACCTGTCCAGAAGAGGTAGATCACACAACCAGGTTTCTTGCAAGCAAAATAGGTCGTAAGAGGACAGGTGTGTTGCTGAATTGCCAAGTAAATGCACATAACCCCTTGTGTTCCAACTCATGATCTTTATCCCTTTTGGTTTGGAGTTGGAGTGGGCACTCGTAGATGGGTGTTGGCGTTATGACTTAGCAGATAGGACCCCAGCCAGCCAACTCCAGTCGTCTTGACTATTCACCAAGTTTAATCCTGCTTTTTCTGATTGAATATGCACTTGGTCTCCTCCACTATCAACCTCTCGGGTCCCTCTACCACTATTTCCTGCTTTCATCGGATGATCCTTATAGGGTTTGGTAGTGGTACTTTGGTGGTTGTGTAGTAGATGTTTCCGAGTAGCTACACGGTCGGATCTGTTTTCCTCCTCCAACTCCCTAAGCACGAATCCACATAAGTTAAGTTTTGGGCCCAACTCTAAGAGTAAATTTGTAGTGTTTTGATCAGTTGTGTGAAGAATCACACTGTCGTGTCACTGTTCATTATGAAATTCGATCCAGTCTAAATCCCTCGATTTTAATTTCTCCAGAAGATCCAGGGATTGTAAGAGCCTCATAACGTTAGCCCGATTCATAATTAAGTTGTCTTCGTAGCCTAGAGTTCTTTCCAATAGTATTCTGTAGTGTTCCTTGGCATTTTTTGCCCCCGGTCCATTGTGGGCATTGTGATTGTTGGGCCCACATGTCGGTTTTCTCTCAATCGTTTCTGCCCATGACACTGTTCTTTTTGTTTCCTTTGACGCGTCAGGGCTGACTCCTTTATTACTGGTAGTTTCCAGGGATCTCTGGACAAGAAAGTTCCGTCTGTCTTCCAGTGTTGTGTAAACCAAGGCGTTAGATGGGTGTATGTCTGCCCTCACTTTTTCTGTGGGGCTGGCCGATATTTCTCTACCGGAGTGCACTCTAGTTTTCCACTTGAGTTTTTTATCGAAGACCGAGTTCGGAATCGATAACGTGGGCATTGAGGGCTTTTTGAAGGACACTAGCCGCACCGCCCTGTCTTTAATCGTCTGAGCCTTCGTCTCCCCTTTAAGGTCGACTTCTTTTATCTTGCTGTATATTTCTGGATCTTCTTCCTCGATACCACTTTCTGTTCCGGAGGTATTCGATCCTGACTCCCCCTCCCATGTGGTGTTTATGTCTGAATAAACAGATAAGTCCATGAGAGAGATGTCCATGTTGTCATTTGTCGACGTGATGTCCAGTGGGCGAGGGGACCCATCAGGAGTTACTTTTAGGCAGGCAGCAGGAGCAATTTCTGTTTTTTTTATTACTGGTCTCTCATGAGTTGGCAGTTTGCAGGGACGTGCCAAGTTCCTTGGAAGGGATAGACCAGTTGCAATTTTAGATCTCAATGTGGGTTTTCTTGTAGGCAAAGGTCTCTGTCCTATAGGTTTGTCCGTTGGTACGACTATTTTCCCATAGTTTTTGTCGCCTTTCTTGTTTACTTTAAGTAGACCTTCCTTCATTGGGGATAAACCTGATTTTGGTTTCTTAAATAAGTCAAATAATTTGATGTTGCTAGTTGGCACTGGAGCCTCGAGCTGATCCCGTGTAACCAGGGGCAGAGTATTAGTTGCAATGGAAGATGCTAAACAACCTTCCTTCGGTGCTAGCCTACCCTCCTTCATTACTGGGCTAATTGCCCGCACAGCAGGGTCCGTGTTGGTAGAACTGTCCTTGTATTTAGTAGTGGAAAGTTCCTCAAAAGTACTCTTTGTAGACAGAACCACCTGCTGGTTATGAGTCTGTTCCAGGGAAGTCGGACCACTCTCCGGGCCACCTGCACTCCCTAACCTGAGACTTGTCCTTTCCGATCTTCTTATTTCTTTTTCTTTTATGATTGGCTCGATGATACTTTTCAAAATGTTTGTCGTATGTTCGTCATTTTTTTCGAGTTTCGACTGAATTGCCGAAACAAAGCCTTCTATAAAGATCATTTTAGAAAACATCATTGCGATTGTTGTCGTATGGTCCCGAAGCTGATCATTTTGCGACTCAATAAGTTTCATAAAGGGGGCCATTACAAGAGCAAAAGCTGTGATCATTCCAGGATCGATTTGGGGATCCTTTTTAGAAGGAGCATCTCCTTGAGTTGATTCCAAGACGGAAAAGAGATCCTCGTCTGTGGGAGAGGGTTGTCTTCTTTGCCGTTTACTTGGAAACGGCGCTTGCTGGGGGAATACTCCTTTATGGAATCTTTGTGGGGGTCCCTGAGGTAAAGTTTTGTTGACTGAGGCAAGAGACCCCCCCCATTTATTTGGTGATGACCCCTTACGCTCAGGGATAAATGTGTACGACCCTGGGGTGGTCATTTGTTGGGATCTAGACCGTGGCGTAGAGGGGTCCAGAAGACACTCTCGAATAGTCACCCTGTTTTGCTGGTTCGTACTTGAATAGTTTGTGTGGAAATCGGTGTTCAGTAAGGAAATCCCGAAGGGTTTCCAACCGTTGTCCGATTTTTTTGCTGGAGGCTGATCTCTTTTGTTCCCATTTAAGGAACCGAAGACAAAGGGGTTCACAACAGGAGGTGCGGTTGGCCTTTGAGAACCCGTCTCATCATCATAAGTTGCGCCCAAGTCCTTTGGGGAGGAGAGAGTAGAATTTAAGGGAATCGAATTGGGCGAAACTTCCCACACTGTGGCCTTGGGGGACAGTCCTATTTGTGGTTTCGCGTTCTGGCCCCTATCGTCAATGACCACCGTGCTATTAAAAAGTCGATTTTCAATTTCTATGGGGGGCACTGATGTATACGGGGTCTTGGAAGACTGTTGGGGCTGTAGGTGAAGCTGTGTGTGGGAGCCTTCCCCTTCTCCTATACTTGATCCGTTCACCACCTCCTCAGCCGTTTCCACATTTGTTTGTAAAATATTTTCGAATGAGGCAGTGCTGCATGTAATGGCTACCTCGGGGTAGCAGCCCACCCCTGTCCTATATGGCGAGAGCTTTGAGACCGGTGAGCCCGCCATTGTGAACAGTTAGTTAGTAAGACCAGGCCGAATTACTAAGATTTCAGAAGTACCAGGTTGATATACAGGTCTTTTCAGAATAAATAGATCTTGCAGTTACCTTGCTGCCTTCTTGTCTCCCTGCCACAGTCTGCACATAGGCGCACTTCCCGAGTGAATCTGGCACCACCAGCGCCTAACAGCCGCACAACAGCTGATGGGCTTTTCCCCGCCGGGCTTAACGCCGCGAGGGTGACTCACGGCTGAATAAAAGGTCTGGATAAGTCACGTGATCTGTCACGTGATGCAGCGTGGCTCCGCCTCCTCCAGGAAGCAGAAGGGGCCACAGCAAGAGCTATCTGCAGCTCGCAATGCTGTGAATAGCAGGGTAGAGTTCAAACTGCAAAACGAAGCTCCAAGGTAATGCAAACACCAGCTGAACTATTACACTGCATCTAATCCAGCTTGACACTGCATCGTTCCTAGCGAAGCACGTCACTGCTAGGCCTGAAGTGTCTGCTCAATGCTGGAACCTGAACTGAATTTCTGGATTGTCACTCACTGACTCTATCCAGAGGTTACAACCTTGGCTCAGCTAAGCTAGCCCGAGAACCGCTGCCTTATTGCTTGCACATGGACGAACCCTCGAGCACCACTTCAATGACCGTTGCCCACTGACTTGAACCGCTGGAGTGTCAGTCGCCGTCCTCTCCCAGCAGCTAAAGCCCAACATGGCTAGGCCAAATGTGAAGCGTTCTTGGGACCGCCCGGATCTGCATCACTTGGAATGACGCAGTTCGACCACACAGAGCACCCACATTTATCTCTGCTCCACCCACGCTTGCTGCCACGACCTCCATGATCGACATTCGCGACTGATCAGCTCACATCAACGTTTGAATCCAGGTCTGATGCATCAGTCCAGCAAGAACAGAATCCAGTTACTGTGACACTGAACTGCCCCCACAGTCCACTTGGGCCCTGGAGACTGGTTAGGTCACACTCACTCCTGTTTTCAACACAAAATCCTTTTCTTGGTTGTACCTTTTCTAGCACCCCTGGAACTACACTCAGAGTGCTACGTTCTCCGGTCCGCTGCATCTTCTCTGTTCTTTCCTTTGGGGTGGGTTTTTGTACAGTAATCTCTTTTCGTTCTACTTGCAGATGGTGTGCTTTATTAAAGTGTTTATATTTGTATAGAGCCTTGATTGGACATTCCCTTTATTTTGGACTGTGAAACTGTGTTGTGGTTCACCTTCACACCCCTCATAAGAGTATAACCTTCCCTCGGCCCGCGTTACCACAAAAGAAGAAGGAGGTATATCTCTTGATTGTCCCTGTTTTACCTTTATAGTTGTGTTCTGCTTTGGTTTGTAGAAGTATAAGGGCTGAGTGGGCCATTTTACCCCCACTCAGCCTTGTACTCCTGCAAGGCAGAATCCAATTTGTCACATTCATCCCACCAGTTCTCAATCCAAGTTGAATCATCTTCTAAGCAAGATCTATGAAGTACAAATGTGGCAAAAATGGCAAGAGGGTGATGCAAATACAAACAGTGACAGCACAATCTATGATTATGAATGTGTTTGGAGCTACCATGAAGCTACCTTTATGAAACTTGATAGGTTGAAGCTAGGTCTTAATGAGCCAGAATATGCCATACAGGTCATAGTCCACACTGCTTATAGAAGCCAGAGATTTATGCTACACCTTTGATCTGTATTGGTATGTATTATTAAAATGTTAATAGCCATGTGTTTTTCAGTTTTAACACCTGAACAAACAAACAGAATTTTCAACATTGAATATGTACAATTTTCCTACCATTTCTAGTAATAATAGGTCCTGCAGAGACAACAGCATTGCCAGATGTACTTTGAGGATTCAGAGTAGTCTTTTGAACCGCATCTCTTCGCTCTCTGTTAGTGCAACTCTGATGGAATGAAACAAAAATATTGCATAATCACAACATATACATTAATTCAAGCATTTGATCTACATAACATTTAGCACTATGTGGGACACTGTAGCTTCCCTCGTATATAAAGCAATCGTAAATTTGAATAGTCACTTCAAGTAAAATGAGATACAAATGAGATACGCTGAGGAGCGGGTGTGTAAGTGTGTGCGTGTGTGTTAGGCTTATGAGGGCAGTTAGTGTGCATGGTTGCATTAGGAGGGGATGTTTATAAATGTGTGTGATTGGCTTTGGAAGGGGATAAGGTTGTGTGTGTTTGTGGTTGGCTGAGCAGGGGAGTCAGGTGGTGTGTGTTTGTGGTTGGCTTAGCAGGGTGGTGAGGGAGTGTGTGTTTGTGGTTGGCTGAGGAGGGGGGTCAAGTTGTGTGTGTTTGTGGTTGGCTGAAGAGGGTTTGTTGTGTTTGTAGATGTCTAAAAGAAGGATGGTCATTGTTTGTGGTTAGCTAAGAATTGATCAATGTGCGTTAGTATGTGTTTTTATGGTTGACTGGGGGTTAGTGTGTGTGTGTGATTGGCTGAGGAGGATGGTTGGCTTTTGTTTGGCAATAGTGTTTGTTTGGCTGAGGAGTGAGAGCGGGAGTGTGTGTGTGTGTGTGTGTGTGTGTGTGTGTGTGTGTGTGTGTGTGTGTGTGTGTGTGTGTGTGTGTGTGTGTGTGTGTGTGTGTGTGTGTGTGTGTGTGTGTGTGTGCGTGTGTGTGTGTGTGTGTGTGTGTATATATATATATATATATATATATGATGGATTGAGTTCAAAAGAACAATTTTTGTTTCGCAAAAATCTAAATATCTGTTTTAGGCTCCGAATTTGCTGCTTAAGCAAACTACTGCAGAGAATACACATCCATTATAGTGATTAGACGTTAATGTTTAAAAGGTTAACATTTCTCACATTCGCCTAGAAACACTTGTGTACAGGCGCGTTATAAATGACTTATATCATATCTCATTTCACATGAAATTAGATATTGTTTTAAAAAAAGGATATGCTGTTTTGGTTTATTGCATCTTTCAGTATTGATGGATTATTACACAGTGGATGTTGCTTTATGCTGTAAGAGAGTATGTGTGAGATAGATTTCTCAGATTGGACAGAGTTATCAGTAGGAGATAGTGCGCGGGATGCTGAGTAGTGCTCTGGTGATTCACGTGGAAAGGTTAGAGGAGAGTAACTCCACAACAGGGAGGAAATAAGGGAGCAAAATGAGTGGAGTCTAGAGGGTGCTTATGAATGCAGGATGCCTTTCATAAGTCTCAATCAAGGCTCAACAGTACCCTGCAGAAATGAGGCTAAACTAATGTTAATGTTAATGTTAAAGGTATTTGTACTGTGCACCGTCACCAACGGAATTGGTCCCCAGGTGCTCAGGCGGATCTGCGAACAAGAGGCGGGGTGGGTTAGTCATGTGAAGAGAGAATAGGAAAGTTAGAGAAGTGGTGTGCTGTTGGCAGCTTCAGTTCGGTTTTCACCGTGCGCTGAGCTTTGGTGTGAATATCGGATCGATACGCGACCTTGTGTGCTGTTGGTGCGATTTATGTGTTGTTTGTTTTTTGTTGCGGTATGGTGAAGTGCGTGCGGTTTGCTGAGCAAGGAGATGGTTGTGTGGATTCTTGTGTGATTTAGATATGCAGAGATTTGAGCATTGGGTTAGTGGGTGTCCTCGCTCTCTAGATGTATTGCTTGCTAATTTCCAGGTTCTTTCCGGGTGTGGCATGTGAATATTTCCACATTTCTATCTAGATGCAGCACCAGCTAACATTCACAGTCTTGTCTAGATGTGACGCAAGCTAATATTCACAAATATTTCTAAATGCGGCAATGGCTAACATACACAATCCTGTCTAGCAGTGACGCAGGCTAATATTCACAATTCTATTTAAATGTGATACTTGCTAACATCCACAATCTTGCCTAGCAGTGACGCAGGCCAATATTCTCAATTCTTTTTAAATGTCACATTGGCAGTATTCATAGTCCTGTCTAGATGTGGCAATGGCTAATATTCACAATCCTGTCTAGATGTGACACAAGCTGATATTCAAAATTCTATCTAAATGTGGCACTGGCTAGCATTCATAGTCCTGTTTAGAAGCGACGCCAGCAAACATTGACAGTCCTGTCTAGATGTGACGCGAGCTAATATTCAAAATTCACATTTCTCTCTAAACATGGCAATGGCTAATATTCACAATTCTATCAAGTTGTTAAGCTGGTTAGTATTAATATCCTGATCTGCTATCTTCTGAGGGTAGGTTGAGTGGCAGGGCTACTGGAGTAGAGTGATTGCTCTACTCCCCACCCAGGCCACACCTACCTTGATGGTTGCTGCTGGCTGCTGGCTGACGGCTGGCCTCTCCTGCTGACACATGCAGACAAAGTTTGGAGCCGCTACTGAAGGAGCTGCCCCTTGCCTTGGGGCCCTTGCCGGAGGGGCTGCCGGGCAGGGGGCTTCCCAGGGTATGTATGTAAGAGCAGCAATTGGACCAATCAGGGGAGGGGGCAGGAGTAGGAAGGGAAAGCAGGGAAAGTGAGACCGGGGAGAGGGAAGGGGTGCCAAGGGTGCAATCGAGGGCTGGGGGGTATTAGAGAATGCAGCCCTCAAGGTTATCAAGGCGCAGGAGGGCCCGAACTGACCTGCAATGCCAGAAAAAATCAGCGGAGGAGCGGGAATAGGAAGGGAAAGCGGAAAAGTGAGACCGGGAAGAGGTAAGGGGTGCTGACGGCGCGATCAGGGACTGAGGGGTATTAGAGAATGCAACCCTCAAGGTTATCAAGGCCCAGGAGGGCCTGAACTTTCCTACAGTGCCAAAAAATAAATGCATTGCAGGTGGGAAAACCAGGGCACAAGGTCTGGCTGAGCACAATTACAAAAGGACCAATGCTCAAATCTAGTTAGGAGTGAGGGTTAGTTGAGAATCAACTAAAGCTCAACTCAAATGAGCAGTAGTTGAAGTTGAGCAATCTACCCCAGAACTCGTTGAAGCTCCACTAAGCAGGGCATGAACGAAGATTACTTGAAGCTCAACCGGAGTCTGCCGGAATGACAATCCACTAATGCTCAATTGGTGATGCTCAGCCAAAGCTTAACTGTAGTGAGTTATTTCAACTTTAGATGAAGTTCAATGTCAATAGAGTTCAGCATTAGCCGAACGCTTCTGGTTGAGGACTCTATACATTTTTTGATAGGGGACGCTACATTCTTATAGTAAATAAATAAAAGCATAACATTTTTTTTTATCACGCTTCATGCAGGAGACCAGCCGATAAGCGTGCAGCAGACATTCGATCTTGTAAGCTCTATGTTGTCTTGCTTCCAAGACAAAAGCTTTGCCCCAGAGCTATTTTCTCGGGCACGTGTGTCTTCTGTTGTTTAAACGCATAGCATCTTTGGTCGTATGCTTTTAACTGTTTATACTGATCACATCAGTGTTTTTCTATACATAAAGAGCACCATTAGGCATGGTTGGGAACTTGTTTGTTTTTTTACAATAGTTGATGGTTTCCAAAGCATTCTGAATAGGAATGGTTTGATGATCGATTAAAGTGAAGCATAATTGCATTTAAAGAGAAGCCTATATTACTTTGCTACCATCACCCTTGTCCTTACCTAGCGAGGGGCATAGACACCCACACAGGCACGCTCATAGTTGTATAAGTAAATAAATGCATATTTTCTTCGATGTGTGTGGTCCTGAGGGTATCATAATCCCTCATGCACTTCCTTCTTCCAATTTTGTGATCTGGCTGAGCACAGTACATGTCTCTCACATGATACAGAGGGATTCACTAACCTTTGTCTTTTTGTTTTCTTTTTCAAATAATCGCTGGCAAAGGGAGGAGGCAATGCATGTCAGAGATCTGAATTTGGCCACATCAGTTGCTTTCTCTTTTTGCTGCAGTCCCCCACAACCCCACCCCATGCCAGCCTGAGCGACATGAAGAGAATGAAGGCCCAGGAGCATGCAAGGGAGTGCACGATTCTCGCCCTAACTCCGAACGCCAGCATGACATAATTGATTGTGCGCAAACTTGCACAATGAAGTAGTTCTGGTATGAAAAGTGTGCATTGTCTGCCTGTTGTGGAAGTTCCAGGTGTCGAATATCCGTGGACCACCTTATCTCCTAGAAGGGCCTACAACGCTCGCATTCAGGCACACACGAGGCAGAGGCAGGAGATGGGGTACAACACGTCTTTATTCCTTTACAAACCTACTGGAACTGATGTTTCCCTCTCTTGCCGTGTTCCATGTCCTTCATCACGTGACATGAGTCAGTGACGCACCTCCCTAGACCCCCCCCCGATACTAAACATGAAGTCCCGCATCAGTTCATCTCTTCGATGAGCCAGTGAGGTTTCTTACGGGTTCTTTGGGGTTACTGGTCCGTCTGTTCAATGCATCCTTGCAGCAGCCAGGGTGGCCCTTCGGCACTGGAGTCTTCTCTGTCTCCTTCATAGGGTGCATCCCAATCGTGGAGGGGAACTGGCGAAGTGGGGTTGGTGGCAATCACAGGCATTCGCCTGAAATGGGAGGAGTTCCTCGTCATGGTCTTCCTCTCACCCTCAGCTGTGATGAGGGATCCCTTCACTTGAACGACAGTGAGGGGTTCTTCGCTAAACACGGCCATGCTCTTGCGACTTTGAGGTTGTTTTGCGATGAGCACATCCCCTGGTTCGAGATCCTTTTCCTTGGCTCTCCTTTTCTCATGCGTTACTCTCTTCATGTCAGCTTTACTTCGAGAGTCTTGCTCTCGCATTTCCTGATCGCCACTGTACCTTTCATCTTCTTGCGTGATGTGAGGAAGCCGGGTTCTTATGTTTCTCACAAACATCACTTCTGACGGTGTCTTCCCTGTGGTGCAGTGCGGAGTGTTTCTATAATCTCGCATTAGTTGACACAGCGTCTTCTCCATGGGCTCACCGATGAGCCTAGCGATTTGTGTCATGCGCTTGATGTTGCTCATGAATCATTCTACGGTGCCATTCGCTTGGGGCCATAAAGGTGTTATTTTTCTGTGGTGAAATCCCATGTATTCTGAGAACGTCTTGAAGTCCTGCCCCATGAATGGGGGTCCATTGTCTGTCTTCACAACTTTGGGGATTCCATAGATGGCGAACATTCTGTCCAGGGCCGGAATGGCCGAGGTGGATGGTACGATCTGCAGGTCTGGGAATCGCAAATATTCATCTACTGCTGCTAATATGTGTTCACCCCCTTCTAGCGGCCCAAAATAGTCCACAGCGATTTCTTCCCACGCACCCTCTGTTAGTGTGGTCATGCATAGTGGCTCCGGCCTGGTTTGGGGGCTAATGACAGCGCATGTGGGGCAGTGTTTGAGCAGTTCCTCCACCTGCGTGTCGAGATGAGGGAACCACAGTTTTTGCCTCGGCATCCTTTTTGTGGACTCTATGCCCCTGTGCCCCTGGTGTGCCAGTTCTAGGATCTTCTGTCTTAGGCTGCGGGGAATTACGAGTTTTGTGCCTTTCAGAAGTAGCCCTTCCTCAGACTTAGCGAGTTTATCCTTGACAACCAGGAGGCACGTGATGTCCTGTTTGGCATCTTCCCCCATGTTTTCTTTCAACTGTCGCGCTTGCTTCCAATGTCCGGTCTCCAGCCAATTTAGGATGATCTCTCTTGAGCTATCCTGTGTGTCGAGACCTTTGGGTGTGTTTCCTTGAATCACGTACCTGATGTACTGATCCGCTATGGATGCGTTCGCAACACACTCCTTGTTTGGGTGTCGCGAGAGGAAGTCTGCGGGTTTGTGATCCTTCCCGGGCCTGTGAATTATGTTGAAGTGATAGTCTTGTAGCCACAAGGCCCATCTTGCTATTCGTGGTGGCATCTTGGCCTGCGGGTTGCCATAGATGAACAGCAACGCCTGGTGATCTGTGATGATCGTAAATGGTTTCCCATACAGGAATAAATGGAAATGCTTGCAGGCCCAGACCACGGCTAGGCCTCCCTTCTCAGCCTGTCAGTAGGCTTGTTCAGTCTTTGATAAATTCCTGCTTGTGTATGATACGATGTGTTTCGAGTGGGCGTCTCTCTCGTCCCTTTGTGTCAGGGTGGCTCCGAGTCCGACTGGGCTTGCATCCACAATCAGTTCGGTGGTCTTTCTGGGGTCAAAGTAGGCCATGTCCTTGGCGTCGGCTATGCAGTCCTTTATGAGTTGGAATGCTTGTTGGCATTTCTCAGACCACTTGAACTCTGCGTTGAGTTTGGTGAGTGCCATGAGGGGTTCACTGATGGATGCAAAATCCTTTATGTATCTTGTACAATAGCTTGCTAGTCCTAAGAAGGATCTGATGTCGGATGTGGAGCAGGGTGGTTCCGCGTCTGTGAGAGCACTGACCTTCTTTGGGTCGGGTGTCATCCCCTTTTCAGAGAAAATGTGACCAAAAAAGGTGAAGTGTCCATTCACATTTGTCTTTGTTTAGGGTGAGTTGGGCTTCCTTGAGAGCCATGCACACTCGCATGAGTGTGTTGTCATGCTGTTCTTCAGTCTGACCGAAGACTAGGATATCGTCACTGTAGTTCAGACAGTTGGGCACATGCTTGATCACATTGTGGATCTCTGATTGAAAACTTTCTGCCGCACACGAGACTCCAAAGCTGAGATGCTTGTATCTATATAGGCCCAGAGGTGTGGCGAATGTGGTAATGTATCTGGAAGCTTTGTTGAGCTCCAGTTGATGGTACCCCTTGTTGAGGTCTAGTTTGGAGTAGATAGTGGCACCATTTAGGAGGTGCACCATGTCAGTGATGCGGGCGCCTGGTGACACTCTCTCATGATGGCTCATTTGGTCGTAGCATGTTCGCACATATGCGAATGTCTGACGAGTCTCTTTTGGGTGTGGGTACTATGGGGAATACCATGGCGTGGACCTTCTGCTGGCTCAATGATGTCGGCCTGCAGTTGTTTATTCAGTTCATTCTTTACTTCCTTCTGTATGTTTACGGGGATTCCCCTATAGTGTTGCGCCACTGGAGTGACACTGGTATTGATGTGTAGTTCGATTTGATGACCTTTAAGCTTTCCAAAGCCTTTGAAGAGTGCAGGAAACAACCGTTCAATGTTCGGGGTAGGATCCAGGTATTTGTGCACCATGAGTCGGTAAAGGACATGGATGAGGCCCATTTCAGCTGCCGCCTTGTAGCTCAGAATGCACCCACTGTTGGTAGCAGCCTCCAGGACATGCATAGGGATGTCTTTGGCTTACCCTTTGTAGATGCACAACGCAGTAAAGAAACCCTTGCAGGCTAGGGGTGTCTTTGAGCCGTAGGGGAATATGAGTGCTTTGGCAGGTTGTAGACGGGGGGTGTGTGGTATGTTGTATACCTCTTCGCTTATTACATTTACGGTGGCTCCAGTATCCACCAGGAATTCCACCGCCGTCTCATTGACTTGTATGATCAGAGTTGGACTGTGCTCTTTTGCTGTCGGGTTGCCTAAAGAATACAGGTATCCTGTATCCTTTTTTAAAAAATGTTTATTTATTGTATGTGGTAAATACAAGGAATACCTTTATTCATGTAATTGATATTACAAAATTGTAAACATTAAAATGAAGAAACGAAAAAAAAAAACTTTATAAACAAATTAGTCATTCTTCAATAAAACACAGTAAAACTGATACTAATAAAAACACCTTAAAATTGAAATCTTCCCTGAGATTTAAAACAAAGAGCAAATTTCTTACACAAACATCAATTAATCTATAAGGCTCTTAATGTGAGCTGTCTAACTTGATAACGCCTTGTCATATATTTCATTAAGTACATACGAATTTCATCATTTTCAAGAGGTGTAATTTTTAAGAACTAAGAATCTTCTCTTTTCTCATTACAGTCGACATTATACTAATTTAGGGGCTGATTCATGGAATTATGTGCGCCGAAAAACGGGCTTTGTGCGCCATTCTGCTCGCAAATCCCCATTTGTGAAACAGGGATTTGCGGGTAGAAAGGCGCACAAAGCCTGTTTTTCGGCGCACATAATTCCATGAATCAGCCCCTTAGTTTTTTGTCAAGTAGTTTACTATCTAAGAACCTAATAAATGAAGTTAACGCAAGGGTTATAGATTCACTCCTTCCCCACATACATCTTTGCCACAAGGTTTCTCTACTTAATCTTGAGTCTGAGAATAGATAATCACCCATTATATGTTTTCTTACAGGTTCAAACCCAAAACAGTAAACTGTCAAATGCTTTAAAGTTTCTAAGGCATTATCTCCTATACAAAATCTGCATTGTCCAACATTTGCTTCGTCTATTGCACAATACCATAGCATACATTTTTTGTTAGTTTGAAGTAGATTCAAACGGAATCTTAAATAAATGTGTCTTGCTTTATAACATGGAAATTTCTCCAAGTACTTGGCATATTGCCCCCACTGTCGTGTACATTTCGCATATTCGTAAAATGCTTTACTTTTATTGATGTTGTCCACCAAAACACACCAGTAAAAATGTTGAAATTTAAGTTTGCAAGAAGGAAGACCCAATAATAGATCTTCTATAGAAATCGTAGTTGTAGATAATATCAGATTCATTTTAGTTTTGAATTTCAAGACAGACGGAGGGGATTCTTGCATGATCATGATGGACAAATCTTTATAAAGAGAAGCAGGTGGTGGAGATAACATTTTTACGTAGTTAGAAAGTGGACGCCAATGCCATTTCACTGATAAAGGCAATAGTTCTAGCTCATGACATGTAATAGTGTTAGGAGGGATTAGAGCAAGTCCCAACACCTGTTTCCACAACATCCCTTGTATTACATCCAAAGTTTCTTCCATATCGTATAGACATATGTCTAGGGAATAAAGCAGAATTGGTTCTATTTTTTGGAGGTAGAACTTAATATTCGGAATGAGAGAACATTTTCCCAGTCTACGCAAGATAATCCTCATCTGAGATATAAGAGGTTTAACCTTGTCATTAATACTCTCTTCCAGCGCTCAATAGAATATGCAGTAGCTAAATTATATCCTAGATAACGCATAGAAGGAGTCTTAGGAATTATAATTCCGATAGGCCCCAGTCAAATTTTTTCATTCTTTTCCTACCGTCTGCAAAGGCGATAATAAAAGACTTAGTAGGATTTACTTGCAAATTATTCTGTGTGGTGTAGTTGTAGAATAAATTCAACTTAGTTTGTAAGCCGAACGGAGTGCGATCAAAAAGGCCACCCAACTTGACCGGAAAGATAAGTGCCTTGTTCCACCCTTCATCCATATCTAGTAAATAGAGGTTAAACAGGACCGCTGCCATATTGCAGCCCTGTTTTAGTCCAATATCCGTGGGTATCGGATCAGTAATTGCTTTTGCCTTGGTTAGTCGTACACTGTAAGTTGTCTTGTAATGCAGGGACGCGGTAACGGCAACCAAATTAATGGGAAAACCATACTTCACCATTTTTTCCCATAGTAAGGGTCTGATAACAGAATCAAAGGCTGCTGTAAGGTCAAGGGCTGCCATGTATATAGGTCCTGTGTTAGAATATTTGGTATGCTGATGTAAATGTGCAATTATAGTAGCATTCAGTTGGCAACCCATATATTTACGGAAGCCTACTTGGAATTTTGATAAAATAGAGAATGCTGAGATATGTGATTTGATAGAGTTTAACAATAGAGTAGAGTAGATCTTTGCAGAGGCGTCCATTAGTGCTATCGGCCTAAAGTTAGCCGGATCGTCAATAGCTCCCTTCTTATATACTGGGATAATAATGGAGGAGCGCCATGAGCTGGGAATAATTCCTGTTAGATGAATTGCATCAAATTTTATTTTAAATATCTTAGCCGATAATTCTGGATTAGCATTCACCAAGCATGGTGGAATGCCATCAGGCCCCGATGCTTGAAAAGCTTTAGAGTCTACAATAGCCACACGGATATCATTAGCGTCCCACAGACAGTTTCCCCCTGGAAGGTGAGAGGCATGTTTAAATAATTTATTTTGAAAGGACAAGGGGCAAGCAAATTTAGTTTTTATAAACTCTACCCAGGAGGTGGCCGAGATCGAAGGTTCTTCGATAGAGTCCAAAATCCCAGTTACAGTTCTCAGTATCAGTATCCCTGTCTCGAATCATTTTTTAGGAGTAGCGATAACATTTTCTGGTTATCAGTCCAATCAATTTCATATTTTAAGGATTTTAGTTTTGTAGCATATATGTGTAAAATATCTTGTTTGTGAATAAGATATAGGGGGTCATTCCGAGTATGGTGGTAGCCATGGAGCAATTAGCTCCATGGCTGCCTCCCATACCGGTACTGACTCCGGTGTTGTTCAATGGGGACTTACCGGACCATTCCGACCCTGGAGAGACCAGTAAATTCCCATTGAACAAACCATTCCCCATTCCCATTTAAGCCCCCATAGGGCTCAATGGGAATGGGGAGGGCGCAAATAACGGGCTCGCGAATGGCAAGCCCATTATTTGCGCCCTGGGACCTGTAAGGGACGTGTGGTCCGACCAAACGTCCCTTACGGGTCCCGTTAGGGGACCTCGGAATCGGGCGATAGGGGATTACCGTCTCCTTGCCGTTGCCCGATATCCACTCCCGCCCGACTCGGAATGAGTCCCATAGATGGGCATTGTAATTGGATTGCTTGAGCTGTCGTAGCTGCTTCCTTTTTTCTTTTTTTAGATTCGCCACCTTGATGTTAAATTGGTGTCTATGATTATGGAATGTAGACGCTGAGCTTTCTCTCATTAAATGTAACATGTAAGTACGAATTCTCCAGGCATTACTTGATTCTGCTATAACGCTTTCAATTCCACCTTGACTCACTCTCCAAATAAAAGGCGGGTCATTATTAACCTTCTGTAAGAATTTATGACATCATTTAGAGTTCCATTTAAGGGATAGCCGAGACCGATCAAATTCAATCGCTGTTAATATAGGAATTAGTTCGAAGGTACCAAATTTAACTGGAGGCGTGAGTTCAAAGCAAAATTATCACCATATTGTAAATCACAAATAAGAATTGGGTCAATCGTACCTAGTAACTTAGTGGATACAAAGATATAGTCTATCATGGACGTCCAGGGCCTTCTAGACCAGGTATGCTGATAAGAACCACTTGCAAAGGGAGATAGTTGAATGTCCCATGATAGAAAATAATCAACCCATCTCCTTCCATTGATCAGCGAGCTCTAAACATGTTTCTGAATACCTGTACAATTCTCCCTGTTAACGGGCAGATAGATAGCATTAAAATCTCTGCCTATCAAAATACAAATGTTGGAATTGTCCTAATAGTTGCAAGTCTTCTTTCTGCTCCCATATGATTTTCATTATAATATGGGAATGATAGCCACATATCATCCTCGTCGGGTTGACACTTGCTAGGTGTACCCAATCAATATTGTCGCTCCTAATTGTTCTCAATGCTGGGATTGCCTGGAATGCCTTAAGGATTCGATTTAAGTTAACTTTAGGTACTGTTACTGGCTTAGATTCCCATCCCATTATTGACGGTATATCTGGGATAAGGATCACTAAATCAGATTCTAATCTGGACTCATCTAAGCAATGAGCTTGGTCATTTGAAGGCCTTTGTTCAATATGTATGGCCATCTCTTTTGAAAGACTCATTGCTAATATGGCGGCATTGTTCTCGCCTTCTTCTACTAGCTGAGACGTATTATCGCTCCGGGCTGACTCCATATCAATAACCTTAATTGGTGTTTTAGATTCCTCGTTATGGTTAGATAGGGCATCCCAATCATTTAACTGCGATCTTATCGATTTTGCTTGGTCGACATTTTTGTTATTAGACTTTTTTGTTGGACCAGCCTGTTTGATTTTGTTCCCCCGCTTTTTGATGTATAATGCTGGGAAAAAGTTTAACAGATCAGATTGTTTCTGTTTTGGCGAACATGCAGAATTGTCTGATAATGATTCCCTGTTTGCCTTACTATTTATTATTTTTTCAGGCCCCTTTTCAATAGACAGGTTTTTTTTGTCAGACTCCACATCCAGTAATACTCTGGATTCTTTATTAAGTTGTTGCAAATCAAAATTCTCCTCTTCAATGATTGTGTTATCAGTATCTCTTTTTCCACCTTTTTTTTCCTACGATTTCTGCCATAATAATTAATCATTTTTGTTTTCTGGTCAACACCGGTTTGATCCCTAAATCTTTCATCATAGTCTCTTAATATTTAGTCATTTTTGTATATCATCATCAAGGTCAATTAGGTTTGCCAAGGCTGATGGACTGTCAGGATGGGTCACAGGGCTAGCACATATCTCCTGCAGCAAAACAGCTAACTTATCTCCAGCAAAATGCTGAGCCGATAATTGACCCTGTAGAATTTGCTTAATTGCTGCAGCATTAGAGGATACCAACTCAAGTAATTCGTTTTTAGTTAGTTAATCGATAACAGGTTTGGTCTCTTCTACTAAAGTAATTGCAGCATATGACTTAGCCGTACCTGCCATTCTAAAGTCCGCCAGGGTTTGAGTGTCTCTATCATCACAGGATTTGGCTTAAGTTTTTTAGTAGACAGTGATGCCACTGCATCACATGTAAATAGGAGCCCTTCCACTCTATTTATTTTAGCCAAACCTCCATTAATAGACCATTGGTGGTAGCAATTTGGGTGTGAGTCTGTTCGTGCCCCTTATCAAGGAGATTCAGGATCCTTGTCAGGACTGGAAAATATGATCCTAAATTCGAGGATTTCAAAAGGTTACGTTCGACCTCTATTTCATACTCAGCACCTCTTGGTTTTCCTGTAGGAAGGGGAGTAGCATTCTCTTGTTCAGAAAGTGTACGAACCTCAAAGGCATTAGGATTACCTCGAATATCTGAGGGCGAACTAGATTCAAGGTTATGAAACTCCTGAATAGGGGCATCCATTTTGCTTGACTCACCCCCTCTCAAATGTTCGTTACCCTGATTATGAATCTCCGTCAAGTCAATCGATTTGGTAAATACATGGACATCTTCCATGCAATATCGACTTTGTTTGACCGGGTTGAGGGTCCCCTTGAAAAGCGCATCTGTTTTTCCAGGAGAGCCTCAATTGCTGGTGCAATAATGGAGATATCAGAAAATCTGGGTTTAGTAGAGGTAATGGACATCTTAGATAGTAGCTCGCTATGTTCAGGCACCTCTAAATCATTACTAGATGGTATGTTTGATTGATCAAGATTAATCTCTTTGACTTTGTAGGTCTGGGGCATCAATAAATCACCTGGTTTAACCTTCACTATTGGTTCAACATGCAGTGTTTGGTGGATTTCATCCGCTGCATGATACAATCATTTTTGCGGTAGAATTCCTCCCAGTTTTTCAAAGCAGGTTGATGTGCCGGCCTCATTGGAAAGACTCATTTCACTATGAGTCGACACATTTAAACCATCTTCTTCGCTGCGGATACCCGCTTCGTAACTTTTGTCAATGGTAGCATCATGGATCTTGCGACCACTACGCAAGCTGTTAACTATTGTCGTAGCTTCTCTGGTTAACTAGTGCCAACCACCAACTCAATTCAACTCTAGATCACCGTAGGATTAATCAATTCACGTTTAGAGTATCAATAGCTATAACGTTCATCAAATCCTAAAAGGAAATACACAACAATAGTGTTCCCCAGCTCGCATTCAAGGTTAGATTAGCAAGGCATTCACTAGATAAAATTTAGCGTGTAATCAACAATGAAGTTCACCAAATTAAGTTGAATCGTGAGAAATCAACCACTTACTTTCACAGTAAGACTGTGAATAATATTCACTAGTTCAAATACAATGTAAGCGGCTGTGTAATTCACCCGCTCGAGTTCAGTAGTAAATAATAATTGTTTCCTCAGCTCACATTCTAACCTAGGAACAATATTATTCATAGTAACATTTATACTCAAAAAGACTAACTACCAGTTCAAAATGTTAGCAGGAAGTAGTTCTCAAGCTCAAGGTCAGATATCACTAGACATCGTTGTAGACTGATTGTACCAATGGCACCATATAGTGATTTTCAAGTTAGGGTGCTAGTGCCAGAGGCGGACAATAACTTACGTTATGAGTAGGATTTCAGATCACTTGCTATGGAGCCCCGTTGGGAGATAATAAATGTTAAAGTAACGGCATAGGATGCGCGTGCACCAGGATTAAGTAGGTTGATGACTGCAGTCGCGGGGCGGGAATCGGGAGCGGGCAGGCGCCAACCAATAGCAAGTGATCCTGGCCAAGAGAAGAAAAAGAAAAAAAGAGAAGGCGCAATCAGCGCAATGCAAATGGTCTAGTACGATAGTAAGAAGCACACAGTAAATCCAAGCTTGTCCGTGTTACGCTGCACAACAATAGCAAGCTTCACCTTGCCGACTCGTCCTCGGGTCCAAAAGCACTCCAAAAACCAATAGCTAACTTGGATAGCGTGGCAGGGCAGTCCAGTCAAACAGTAAACGTGCACTTCCGATGCAATTCCTGGATGTGCGCGCTGGATGCACGTGCACCAGGATTAAGTAGGTTGATGACTGCAGTCGCGGGGCGAGACTCGGGAGGGGGCAGGCGCCAACCAATAGCAAGTGATCCTTGCCGACTCGTCCTCGGGTCCAAAAGCACTCCAAAAACCAATAGCCAACTTGGATAGCGTGACGGGGCAGTCCAGTAAACGTGCACTTCCGGTGCACTTCCTGGATGCGCGATATCCCTTTTTCTGTGGCTCTTCCCTGGGTTTTCCACTTTTTCTGGCGTTGTCCTCCGAGGATGCTGACTGGGATTGTTCAACTAGATATCTAACGTATCTTCGGGGTCTCCTCCTTGGTCTAGATGTTGTGGGTTTGGTGTCTCTCCAGTCACTCGAGGTTCTCTCCCATCTTTTGTCTGGCTGATCGTCCCAGTGTCTGCGGTGGGCAGTGTTATACGATTGGCTTGTTGTGCGGGGTGGACTTTGCTGCCTCTGATCCCATTCCGGTGTTGGTCATCCGCTTCTTCCTGCACCTCGTATTTTGCAGCGGTATATGAGGCAAACCGCCTTGTAGTGATTTCCCCGCCCCCGTAGGCAGAACACTGTCCATCATGCAGGTATTTGTGGCTACATCTGTAGCAGAATGGGTTGGTGTTGCCTTTCGAGGTTCTTTCCAGCTTGTTTATGCTTTCCTGCTTACCATGAGTGATTTTGATGTTCTCGAGTCCTTCTACCTGTAATGCTAAGGCTACGTCTGAGCGAGCCAGGCGTAGGATTTCTTCCAGACTTTGTGGTTTCTGCAATAGTTGTTTTCTGAAGTCTGCGCTCTCACACCCGACTATGATCTGCAAGTGTAACGCCTCTTCGTTGGAATAATTGTTGAAGTCGTAGTGCTTCATTTTTAAGTTCAAACGCATTGCAAAAACATCCATGGTCTCACCTTTGGTTTGTTTAGTGGTATGAAAGATGCGTCTCTCATAATCCACATTTGTGTGGGGTGTGAAGTAATCTGTGAGTGTTGTCTTCAGGTTGACATATATGTCACTTTCAGAGAGCTCGTCCACAATGTCTCTAACATTTGAGCCTATTGCAAAAGTTAGTAGGCTTTGTGTTTCTTCTCATCTATCGGGCCAACTGCCTTGAGACACACTGCAAAATTCCTCAGCCCCCTTTTCCACCGTGGGCACAACGTGCAACCATCACTAACGTCGAAGTTAGTGGGCAGTTGAGTTAATAGGCTGTCAGACATTCTTGGTGGCAGTGTGCGAGCCAGTGTTATTGGCTTATTCAGGGATTCATTTTCCGGCTGTACCTTGAAGCTTATTGTGCCCCTCCTTTGCTGAGCGTATTGAGTGGCAGGTACAGGGCTGTGATGGCTGGGAGTGGTTTGCTGCAGCATGTCCTGGTGCCAGCAGTGAGGGTCCTCTTCCCCCACAGTTCTGTGCTGAGTGCGGGCAGGGTGAGTTGTTGCCGTTGGCGGGAGAAACTTTCTACGACCGCCTGGATATTTACTGCAGCGGGGAGCCTTCATGCTCTTACCCGCTGCTGGGATCTGCTGCTGTTGGCGGGAGATAAGATCTCCGACCCCCTGGATGTTACGTTGCAGCGGGGAGCATTGGCATTCCCACCTGCTATTATGACGCATTGCCGTTGGTGGGAGAACAATCTCCGACCGCCCAGATGTTTCTTTGTTGCCCGATGGTGGGGAGCCTGTGAGCTCTCACCCGCTCGTCCTATTCCCTAGCGCTGGGGAACACTCCTTCTGCCGGTACATCATCCAAGGCATCAGGCGACCATGTAGCCCGAGTGGCTTCTCCACACGCCGTTATGAGCGCAGCTGCGCCAAAACGTGTTGGATCTGAAACACGCCTCGTCTCCAGTGTCGAATATCCGTGGACCACCTTATCCCCTAAAAGGGCCTAGAACGCTTTAATTCAGGCACACACGAGGCAGAGGCAGGAGATAGGGTACGACACGTCTTTATTCCTTTACAAACAAACTGGAACTGATGTTTCCCTCTCTTGCCCACTCCTCCCCTTCCCGTGTCCCTGTGTCCCTCCTCACGTGACATGAGTCAGTGACAACACCACACCAGGGAATACAATGGTTCAGGAAGGGGCCGCTCCAGATATTTCTCCAGAAAAAACAGAGCTGTGGACTTCCTGGAGGTGGTGTATGTTCCTAAAGCAAAGCCCCACTCTCTTATGAGGCCAATGACCTAACTTGACTGATGTCGGCCCAAGAAGAATCTATCCTCATGACTTTTCATTAATGCCTATGTGCTGTAAGCTGTGCAGAATGGACATTGGTAAAAAATACGCAGGACATGGTGGATACATTTTTATAGATGGGACTGCCCAGAGTGTTTGCGTTAGCGAAAGCACCAGGTGGCCTCCCCAAGGCCGTCTCTGAGATGGGGCTTTACAGGTGTACTGTTCATGTGATCAAAAGGCACAGCAAGTGCAATGAACATAACTAATGGACAAGCAGGAGTGTACTCCCTAAAGTGAACGACTGCATCTTCCTAGGAAGTGCATCTTTTCTTGAAGGCTGTATTAGCTATTCGATAAGAGGTCCTTTGTCAGACCCATAGACACTTTATGAAGACACTGCTCTGCATGGGGACAATCTGGTCCCATGCACCCGAATTTCAAATGATCCCCTGGAGGAACATGAAACCCTTACAGACCAAAGTCCTCTGCACCCTGTGGTGCAACATCTGACCGTTAGAAAACCATTTCAAATCTCTATCATGGTAATCGGCAATAGGTTGACCGTAAGTGGTGTGTCTACACAATACTGCATTTCAGCCCTGTTACAAGAGCAGATGTACAGGCTGGGGTGCGAAGGGTTAAGCTGTGTAATCTGTAAACTATACAAATCATGTTACATAAGGTCTGGAAAAGAAGTGCACACATGAAGTTTATCGAAAAAAGAAATAGTAAAAAAGACACGGTCAAGGACATTCTAAGTCAGTGAGATGTATGTTGCCATTTAGCCAAATAATTTCAATCAGTACGTTTAATTATATATGAGATTATTTCATCAGTAAGATATTGTCAGCACTTACAAGCTAGAAAGGGATGGGGGAGGTTAGGGGTGGGCAGTCCATAAGCCAGAGGGGATAAAATCGGACAGCAGAATTGTATGTGTGAAATTCGTTTTGGTATGGGACTACCCTGACTTCCAGCCTCACCAAGAATGTTCCCAAGCAACTGTTATCAAAAGCAAGATGGAGCTGGTGAACCCTGTGATGATGCCAACTCAGAAGTTCATCATTTCCTCAATGCACAGTTGCTGAGGATCCATGATGATGTGGACAACCAGGTCCAGCCCAGAGAGCTGAAAGAAAATGGTGGGATGTCTGGTGAACTGTGGCAATGAGAAATGTACTGGAAATATTTAAGCTGGCACTTCCAGCATTCTCAGTCTTCCTTTGCTAAGGAACCTCCCCCCATGCCCCACGTTCGTCTCCCATGAGAGGTGCAAAACCTTGGAAGACCGTCAGTATCACCTTTGTCACGGTGCAGCAATCCTGTCACTTCCTGCTTGTGCTTGATGAGTACTCCAAGCATCCAGAAATGAGGTTTGTGGTGTCTACTACAGTGGAGGTTGTTGCCTCTGTGCTAGAGAAGCTGTTTGCCACTGATGGGAACCCCAAGTCCATCAGGTCGGACAATGAACCACCTTTTCACGGCAGAGAGTTTGATAACTTTTTTAAGTTGTATGGGATTTAGCACCAGCGCATCACACCTGTAACAGTTTGTTGAGAAGCCACCCTCCACACGGGGAGTTCCTTTCCTCCCCACTCAAATGCTTAAGCAACAAACTGTTTAACAGATTCTTTTTTTCGAATTACACTATCTCAGACACATATCATGCCCCTTGGATTCCTCTGCCATGAGCTAACATTGAACCAAGAACCAAGCCGTTGTACGGGAAATATGTTGCTATTTATTTAAATTAAAAGTAATACAAATTATCACAAAAATCTCAAACACCACTTTATCCATGGCACAACACAATCAACTTCTCTCAGCATAAATAAATCACAAAAGTGAGTTAAAAAGAACACAATCACAATACTTCACTTTCTGCAAATGTCACTTCACAAAATAATTACACTGATCAATCACAAAGGCAATTATCGTGTAATGTGGTGCGATTTTGATGTTCCTGCAGGCTTAAAAGGCTAGCAGTAGAATTGCAAGATTGATAATTATGATTTCGCCTACACCTTTGGTTTAAAATAAACACGGGTGATTTATCGATTTGTTTTTCAGACCCCCCCTTGTTTTGGTCTATGTTGGGAAGTCAGACAGAAAAATTGGAATGCTTTGGGGAATTTTGGATCTCAAACCCCCCCTTACTGAGAGGCCTTTGTTGGGGAAGCTGGATAAGAAGGTTGGACTGATTTAAGAACAAAAACACCCCTCTTCCTTAAAGAAGTCGGGGTCAGCTGGACGACAAGGATTACCCAATGAATGTATAGGCTATAGCTTTCAGCACACACTGGGAAGTGAGCTTTGTCAATTTCGAATTTTAACAAAATTCACCCCGTAGTGTTCTGACAAATGGGGAATTAATTAAATTAATATTTTTGGTTAAATAGGCTAAGGATCTACACAGTTTTGCCACTATAAAGGAAAAGGATTCAAGGCAAGCAGACTCCCCCACCTTTTGGTCTCCCAGGGCTCAGTTCTACTTAGATAGCAAGCCTCTGTATAAGGTTCAGGAAAGCCATCTGTGTCTCAGGACACTCTGGAAAGATAGGGCAGGGGTCTGCTCACTCCACTTTCAAAAATTGCCTACAGCTCTCCGCCATAGGACCCAATCAGCTTTGAGGCCTTCCTAGGAATAGACAGCTCCACCGTGAGGCACTCTCAGCAATCTCCTCTGCAGTCTCATTAAAGCTGTCAAATTGTAAGTTTCAGCAGGCTTCCTGATGGTCTATCTCTTCTCTCTCTGTTCCCATCTTTCTCCTTTTTCTGTCTGTTCCTTTCTCTCCTCCCAAACCCAGCCTCCAAGTCAGGATTGGTTTAGGGGTCTGGAGCAACATATGGCAATTCCCATTTGTAATCGCCCTTTGTTCTCCTTTCAACTTTTTGGCAAAAACGAGTTATGTATCACAACTTCATAATTTTATTAGCAACTGCCATACTAAACATTTTCTGATTCCGCAAATCACAGAGAATTAGATAAGAGGACCACCAAATCCATACCACGTAGCATGGCCATATGGCACCTTTGTGCCGATTCCATAAAAAGCACAACAGTTATGAATATGTAAGTTATTAAGCATAACCCTAATTTCCACCTGTTCACCAACTCTCACATTTGGTGCATGTTCAGATCAGTCAGAAGCCTAGTTTAACTGGCCATTAAAGTTCACAGAGTCACAGGTAGGTGAATGTTATATCCCCAAAATCTCCCGGAAATTACATTAAAAAATTGGTTAAAAAAATGAAATCAATCCGCCTTATGGTTGCTGAGAAAAAGGCCTAAATGATAATAGTCCTTTTAAATTAATGTAAATCTTCATGTGGGATAAATGGGGGAGCGCCTGCCTTTTGGCCATTTGTTTTCACTGGGCCAGCCTCTACCCACCGTTTTTTTAAATCAGTCTCCTTTGTGTTGAAAGCTTGTTCTTTGAAGTGGTTGCTCCCATTTTCAAACATATTAGTCATGCTTCAGCCAAGGGTAACTTTTTCTTGAAGTCAATGCTTTCAGAGCCAGCAGATCTGGAGAACATTGAATTTCAAGACTGTTAGCAGGACATTTTATTGCGGTTGGTCATTAGATGGGAGATGTGACATCCAGGCTGCAAATGGGAGATGTCCTTGTGAAGTTTTGCCCACAGCCAGCAAAAGTGTCTGCTTTGGGCTGACATTTTCCATGAAGACAAAGTGGCTCTTCAAATGCCACTGGAATTTTGTAGGTGAAACATAACATACATTGCTTTTGGTCAACCGGCATATCATGTTTTGTTTTCCTGACATTTTTCTGTGAGCAGTGATATTTATTTCACTTTTCCTTTGTAAAACCATTTTTATTTGCACACACCTGTGCAGGCTGTTTCTGTTTTCAATGTTTAATAATCCTGATTTCCATGTGACAGGGATCTTTGATACCTCCTTCTTTTGCAAAATAAAATGCTGCTTATCCATTGGTAATGTCAGGTAGGCCCCAATCCACATGGCTCTTTAATTTTACTTGAAAAACAAAAACAAAGGCCAGGCCCTTTTGTTTCTGTGTTTAAAATATTGCTATTCATGTGAAAGTGACTTCCGTTTGGGGTCTTTAAATGCACCCCACATGCCTCGCCCCCTGTTCTTCCATGACTCTTTGTTGGGAAAGAGCAGGGCAGAGTGGGGTTTCATTAGGCGTACATTTCCATCATCAGGGAGTGGGCACTCTTGTCTGCCCTTCCGTTTCTGGGTTGGGGGTATGGCATGGCACCCCCTTTTCTCTCATTTGTTTTTTGGGAGTGGGCACTCCAGCCTCCACTGCCATCTTTGGGTTGGTGGGCATGGCACAGCACCACCTTTTTTCCTTCCTTTCCAGGTCCCTGAGGTTCTCATCAGACTCCACTCTCACCTCCAGGGTTGAAGGTAAGGAGGTTAGTTCTCTAATAAAAGATGTAAAAAGAGTTTCAGTACTTTTAACACACATTTTTACTGGGGAAGATTTGCGTAGAATTTAGAACAACAAAATACAGTTATAACATGACATTTACATTTCACAAAACACATTTTATTTATTTTCCTCATTTGTACAATAACACCAAGTAAATTATTCCCTGTAATATATATATATATATATATATATATATATATATATATATATATATATATATATATATATATATATATATATTCAGTAAAAAAACATTGTTAAAGGGACGTTATAGTTAAGTTGCGCTACTAAAAACCTATGAAATTCAGTGAAAAACCTTTGTTAAAGGGACGTTATGGTTGTTAAAACGGATTCCTGAACTATGTCCTGGAGGCGCAGAGGTTCAGAAGGCCAGCCTAGTTTCTTGGAACAGGGTAACCTCTGGACAAGCCAGACCAATCAGGGCAGCGATCGCGGCGGTCAAGACTAGGTCTCAAGAGGGGTGAGGGTGACTGAAAGCCCGCAATGAGCACACAAAGCAAGGACACTTACAAATTACTCCAAACAGGTGTTATATTAAAAATATAGACACATTTATTACAAGGCCTTTGTAACATTGACCATAGCGAATAATCACGATAAAACTCAAGTAAACCAATGCATCACACTCAATACAATATATATACAATACCACAGAGTCTAACGAGAGAGACGCACGAAATATGCAGACCACCTAGATGGGGAGGAAAACAGGCAGTGCGAATACAAGTTAGACCCAGTCCGCCTTCAGAGGCACCTAACTAGAAGGAAGTCCGAGCCCTACGAAGAGTGGAGCCTTGTGCTCAAAAGTACCTGCACACGCGGGTGCCAATGGGCAAAAGGAAGTCCCTGCAAGGACGTCAGGCAGTTCAGATCGGTGAACAAATGAAGAAGGACAAAGATCCGTGACTCAAGCGCAGCCTCCACTGTGGGCAGAAGCAGAGCGCGAGTGCAGACAAGGCGTGCTGCTTAACACAACGAGGAGAAAGCTACAGGCTACTGCAGGAGGGCGACCAGTTCCTAGCGATGCTGCTCACCGGTCCCCGATGCAGGCAGACCCAGGCTTCTCCCCGTCAGTTTCAGTGCTGGCAGGTTCAGATGCGAGCAGGGGACTCTCGGCATCGTGTAGATTCCGCGGCAGCAGAAGTTGAGTTAAAAATGTCCCAAACGAAGTGAATCCGCACAGATTGTTACCTCAGCAGGGCAACGATGCGGCCGGGTGTATTTCAGCCCATTGCACACTCTCACTTCAGACCTGGGAACGCCAAGTGTACGAAGCGGGTGAGAGTGTCGGGGACTCGGAATACAACACAACCTGACGGCGGTAACAGAGCAAGACTCCTGTGTAGGCTGGTCAGTCCACTGGACGCTTCCGAAGGCTTACTTGCAGGAGATGGTGAAGATGCCGAGAACAGTTGTTCCCACTATTCCAATGGGTCGAAGTACCAGTACAGGCCTTCTCGTTCTATCAGAGGTAGAAAGAGTTTCACAGAGCGACAGCAGTGCAGAGGAGCAGTCCTTCAGCGGGTCACCAGCGATTCCTCGGTTCAGCCTCGTAGTTGCAGGATACTTGGCTCCTGTATTCCTTTGTTCGTGAGAACTCAGGAGATCGACATGGTAGTGGCGTTTCCAGCCCCCTCTTATCCACGGTTCCCTTCATGCCAAAACGGAGGGGACCCAATGGGAGATCCGCTCATAAAACACTCACACCATCTGTGGACCTCATCACGGACCACGGGGGTCCCAGGCCTTCACACCACCCTAGACTCTCTGGCGCCCAGGATGTGTATTGGGACCAGACATCCCAGCCCCCATCCTGGAGGCACACACAGGCCTGTAGAAGCCCGCAAAAGCATCTGTGCTTTGCGGGAAAGTACATGCCCAAATAAGGAAGGCCCCGGGTCGGCTCGACCTGGGGGAGGTGAAGGGGGCAAGACGGTCAGCGGACAGGACAAAGAGCCTCGTGGTCTGGCCATTTTGGGAGCCAGGCCACCATTTTGGGCTAAGCGCGAGAAACGCACTTAAAACGCCAAAAGGAGCCCAAAAACACAAGAAACAATCGCTGCCACCAATCCCGTCCGTGATTCACTTGCACCATTTATTTACAATCCAAAGAGAGTATCTAGGGCCTGTAGAAGACTAGAGACCCAAGAGAGCAGTAACCTAGCTTACAGTGCCCTCTTGTGCCATGTTGCATGAAAGCTGCAACATGATAAAGAAACTACGGAAAACAGCGTTTCCCGGTACTGACTGTTTTAAGGGCATGTCAGTTTCCCCGTAAGAATGGAGCGAAAGCCCAGAGGAGTGCGGCAGAAGGCTGCACTTCTCTGGCAAAGTCTAGATCATGGTGAAAACAACAGCAAAAAGTTTAGGGGTTGCCACATGGAAGGAAAATTACCCACAATTAAGAAATCTTTCCTAACACTGGTTACAAGTAAAACCGAAAACCCCCTGAAATTTGCCAGTTATGGTAAGCTAAGCAACCATAACTCGCGCCACCACCGGGCACTGCTAAGACTAACACCCAGGACATCAAATATGACATCACAAATGTCATTGATGACATCACTGATGACATCACGTCTGGTTCCCTCTTTTTTCCTTTACTGACATATCTAGGCCACATGGTTTTCTTCAGTAACAGTCAGGAACTAAAAATTCAAAAGGTACTATATTTTTAGACTTATCCTTCAAATATGTTCTTACAGTAATTCCCTTAGGGTCCACTCACATCTTATGAAACATATACATAGGGGAAGACACAGGCTTGAAAGACAGCAATCCTTTCTATGCATGAAGATAATCAGTAAGGTTATCAACACTTTCTTATAGTTCTGCTGTTTTTTTATTGCTGTACTTTCCCTGGATATGCTCATATTTGTATACTTTGTACTCACACTACTTTACTTACGGTCCAGTGACATCATGTGATACTTATAAATACGGGAAGTATCAGCTTTGAAGCAGAGAAATCATTTCTAAAGATAATCAGTTAGGTAACGAACACTGTCTGGTAGCATTGCTGCTTTTTTGCTTACTTCACTTTCCCTGTATATATTTATATTTGTATGTGTTGTTGTCTCTTTGTGTTTTGTCTATACTAATCAATTATGTAGTAAGTGGGTTGGTTTTGTTAGCTACTTATTAAATGTTTCACAGTATGCAAAAGTCTAATAAGAAAGCATTTATCATTTTACTATTCAACGTGGTAAGGTTATTAATATTGCACCTCCATCAAGTGTGCTGCACACAATGGCTATGTTTCTACATGAGTAGCTTAGTATACTGGAAAGAACTTCATAATAGAATGCTATTTGTATCAATGCATTGCTTAATGCACTGCGTACCTCCTCATGTTTATTCCAATGATCATTGACTCATTTTTATCAACATTACAATAAGAATCCCTTGTACAAACTTTTCATGAAAAGTAAATGCACATGTGATGTCATCAGTGATGTCAACAATGACATTTGTGATGTCATCTTCGATGACCTGGGTGTTAGTCTTAGCAGTGCACAGTGGTGGCGCGAGTTATGGTTGCTTAGCTTACCATAACTGGCGAATTTCAGGGGATTTTCGGTTTTACTTGTAATCATAACGTCCCTTTAACAAAGTTTTTATACTGGATTTCATAGATTTTTAGTAGCGCAACTTTACCATAATACCCCTTTAACAAAGTTTTTTCACTGAGTATATATAGATATATATAGCATTATTATATTTGATAGGTGTTTAGTAGGATTCCCTTAGTTTAAATGCATGTAACATAGAATATACTGAACCCCTTGTCCCACGCTAGTGTTTCTGATGTCCACGGACCGTGCGCATGTCCGCGGACAGGCTCGGTCAACATCAACACTATCCAAAAACTCAGGGGATATGTCATGCAATAAAAACACTGAACAGGTTCAAAAAGCAGCACATAAATAAATTACATTCAATAATAAATAAGAAGCGGAAACTGTATATGTAAGACACCAACAATCCAATTACATAGCATATGCAACATAGTAGAACATTCAAAAAGAAAATAAATATGTCTCCAGCAGAATTACCTCACAGAAACTGCAGAGCAAAAATCAACAGCACACCTACGCAGCAGTTACAGAAAAACTTAAAAATAAACTAGTAAGTACACTACATTCATTTTATATATGTATAAACTTTCTGTATTAGGTACACTAAAAGTATTTTTTGTTTGTTTTTTAGACCGAATTTTCTAGTACCTTGGAATGGCTAGAAGAACATTTTCCTCGGGATGAAATGAGTGAAAACAGTGATACTAATGGTAGATACAACACTTCTCTAAATAAACCAATAAATAAGCATTACTTTATATGTACTTAACATATTTTTTTAACAGACCATACAGACATTAAACATAATACAGAAACAGACACCTTGGAAAATCATATGCAGTGTGTGGAGCAAAAAATTGATCTAATAATGACAAATGTAATTCTTTTAAAAAACTTTGTGGAGGACCATATAAAGGAAACAATGTAATATCACTGTCCCACATGTACCTGTACCCCTTCTCCATGTCCCAGCCAACCATCCCCAAAAACTCCCCAGCAAGAAAAACGTTATGAGACTTCAATCCCTTCCTCCCCTACCATCCAACATGTACAAATCCCTAATTCCCCTGTATTTGTATCAGCTTCTGCTCCACGCTCTCTTTCATAATTGTTATATTTTTATACAATAATAAAATATTATGTGTGCTGTTACTATGTTCCTCTGTGTCTTATTTTTTTTTAAAAGGCAGTTAGGGTGTCCGCGGACGGCACGGGTGTCTGGGATGTCCGCAATTAACCAAAATGGGGGTGTCCTAAGGACACTATAACTGTTTGCTCTGTCCACAATCAAAATGGAGGTGTCCTTAGGACACACAAGATGTCTGCCCGTCAGCAATTAACTAAAATGGGGCTGTCCTAAGCACACTATACCTGTTCACACTGTCCGTAAAGAAAATGGGGGGTGTCCGCAGAACACTAAATCCGTCTGCATGTCCGCAACTATTCAAATTAAGGTCTCCTAAGAACATTCCCCCTGTTCGCATTGTCCGCAACCAGATGAATATGTCCGTAGAACACATATCCCGTCCGCCTGTCCGCAAAGTTGTGACACACATTTATTTTGTTTGGGGACCTGAACACTGTCCGTAGAACACCCGCGCGCATGTGTATCACACCCTTGGGTCCTACGAACATCGCGCCTGTCCGTAACTGTCCGCCGCACATGTGTCGCACTTTTAATTAGTTTGGGTACCCGAAAACTGTCTGTAGAACACCCACGTGCATGCACACAACCAACCCTGTGCATTTGGTGTCCTACGGACAGCCGTCCCATTCACGAACGTGTCTGTGACGTCATCATGTGACCGCACCCACGCTAAGCGTGCTACTTGTTCGCGAACACAGTCAGGGTCCTGGACATTTAAAAAGTGTTTTTTTTTTTAGCAATCCAAGGTATTTTCCAGTGAAAGTTCACCCTTGCACATGTCCCAAAAAATGTCCCTGGCGATCTACATACTTGTTGGAACTTTTTGAGCCCAGCTGTTCTGCTTTTCAGCAGACGTGATTCTGTGTGCATACACTTGGCAGGGGGTTTCCGGCTTGGGTGGGGCAGTGACGAGCTACCCAATCCTTTCCAAATCACACAAGAAAAACTTTTTTCTTGATGTTTCTATTTTGTAATTAATTAAATTTAGATGATGCCCAAAGAGGATTGGGGTATCAATATAGACAAGGCACATGGTTCATGATTTTTAAGGTTTTTTTAAGTGGTGTACGATATACAATGATCAGTTTTTGAGATTGACTTGTATTAGAGATTGATTGACATTTTGTGTTTTTGTCTTTCTCTATTTCTTCTCTACTTTTCTTGTTGTTACTTAATAGGCCAACTTAAGGGCTGGAATGTGAAACATACAAGAATGAATACAGTTGAACATCGAAGAAATGCACTTTATTACACACCAACTTGTAGTCATTTTTAGAATGTATTTTTGTATTTGTATGTCCTGATGAGGTGCACTAGTTGGAAATAGTTTTACCGACTAGTTGCCCGAAACTTGAGTCGACAAGACCAGAGGTCCTACTCCATCTCGGTGTTGGAGTCTACTGGGGTTACATAGAAACACAATAGCACATGTATATATTGAAAGAAATGTGTTAATATATACTCTTTTTAGAACACATATTGATGCACTTTATAAGACTACAAATATGGTTTAGAGTCTTAAGGTTTATTGGTATAGACTGGTTTGTTCTGCTTTCGGAACACACAATAGAGACTGCGTTGACTTGCACAGGTATGAATGATTTTGGTTTGAATGGGAATGAAAGATTATGAGAGTATGTTGAGATATAAGGTCTTTGGTTAGTGTGGGGTTTATTTGATATTTCAGATTTTAACAATTGTGTAACTAACAAATGTATTTGTACACATCTTTTTATGTGACGCTAGTTTTGATTATATAAACAAGAATATAAATGTAATGAATTCAGCAATGCCTTGTCTATAAATTATTGTGCATAAAACAGCCACCTCTCCATGGAAGGAATTGGTTGGTTTTTTCTTGTTAGTTACACATTATAAATGGTTAGAGACAGGTACTTGTCCCTTGACAATTGTACCCTTTGCACAGTGGGAGTGCTGGGACAAGGGTGGTCTTAAGGGTGCTGCTTTAAGTGTGGGAGCTGAAGTGCAGTTTTGTCGGGGTACCCAGGTGCTGCTTTGAGTAAGGGGGCAGAGGCGCAGTTTAGTGGGGGTGCTGTAACCTGGACTTGTCGGTTTCAGGAGTGTAGTGGGAGTAATGGTGGTTACAGGTAAGTCATTTTTGATAACTTTTTTCCTTCAGTCCGGCACAAAGGTTGTTTGACGCTGCTATTTTCTGTTTGTAATAGGGGCGTGTTGAGGGTGTCCCAGGGGCTACTCATTAGGCATTGAGCTGTAGGTTTCTGCGCGCAATTAATTCCATGAATCGGTTCCCAGCGCAAATCTTGTCAAACGCACAGTGTTCTTTCTCGCACTAACTACTTTGCACAAACTTAGCACTTTTTTGTAAATTAGGCCCAATATGTATTAAAGCAATAAAGTATGTTGCATGTTAAACATTTATAAGGTCAAATGTTCTATTCTTAACTGTGGCGAATCCACTCTTTTTTTTACATATTTATTAAAATCACTGAGCAATATCTCATCTCTTTATTGGGATAAATCCCGCCTCCTCCTGGTTGCATCCTCCCTCGGCCGAAGAGCAGACAGCAAGCATTGGGAGCACAAAGGGAAAAAATACATATAGAAGTGGAAAAACCAAGCTTCTCTCTCGTCTCCGTCCTCAGCACCCCTTATCACTGCACCTGCGGAGCCCCACTCTCTCCTCGGCTCGTCCTTCAATGGAGGAGATAACAAACATTTCTTCCCGCTAGCTCATATGAGATCATCCTGACTTTGCAACCATTTGCAAAATTCACATTTACTTACTAAGCCCACGAAAACATAGGCTTCATTGTGGTGATGGAAGTGAATGTCCAAAATGGCTGCGCACCGGCGCCATGTTGTTTTAGCTAATTCTTCACACACGCCCTACAGGGTGATGCTTTGGGTTAAGTGTTTGGAGCACATGTCAATGGGGGTACTGGGATGAGGGTGGACTTGCGGGTGATGCCTCGAGTTAGTGGATTGGGGCACAGGTCAGTGGGAGTGCTGGGACAAGGGCAGTCTTGAGGGTGCTGCTTTAAGTGAGGGGGCTGAAGTCCAGTTTTGTCGGGGTACCCAGGTGCTGCTTTAAGTTGGGGGCAGAGGCACAGTTTAGCTGTGTTGCTATAACGTGGACAGGTCAGTTTTGGGAGTGTAGTGGGAGTAATTGGTTACTGGTAAGTCATTTTTGATTACTTTTTTCCATGGGTCCGGCACAAAGGTTGTTTGACGCTGCTATTTTCTGTTTGTAATAGAGGCGTGTTGAGGGTGTTCCAGGGGCTACTCATTAGGCCTTGAGCTGTAGAATTCTGCGCATTTAATTCCACGAATCGGTTCCCAGTGCAAATCTTGTCAAACGCACAGTGTTCTTTCTCGCACTAACTACTTTGCACAGACTTAGCACTTTTTTGTAAATTAGGCCCAACATGTTTTAAAGCAATAAAATATGCTGCATGTTAAACATTTATAAGGTCAAATGTTCTATTCTTAACTATGGCGAATCCACTCTATTTTTACGTATTTATTCAAATCAGGGCCTATTGACATCGCATTTCTGTGTATTGTGATGGTGGTGATAGAGGATATCAGGAACATGTTTTATGAGATTTGATCATGGGTGGAGCAATGAAAGTCAAAGAAAATCTCCAGTGAATTCATAAACAAATGCGCGTATAAAAGAGTATGTATTTTACTAGCTACTATACTGCCAACAGCACGTTTCTATCATTCTTCTATTAAACCCGCGTACCTCTCACTCCCACAGTCTAACCAAGCTTACTGGTGATACCCTTTCCTTTATTCCCTTACAGTAGACTTAAATATTGAAAATAAATTCACCAAGAGATAGGCAGAACCCACATATCATATAACACTTTGGAATTTGCTTGCAAATATACATTGGCAAATGCACCCAATTGTTCATAAGATGGTTGTAAAACTTTACTGTGTGATTTTGACACAATGTTATGCATTAGTACACCAAGAGTGTGACAGTACGTATTATTCAACAAATAATGATTTACATGTGCATTTAAATTAACACGTGGTAAAATAACCGTTCCCGTCTTGTTTTATGATCAGTCTTGAATTCCAATTCATCTTTGCCTTTTTGCATTTTTTATCATGTCTTACAAAGCACATTTAAATCATGTTTTCAGATGGTGAAGTGATAACATGTAAACTGTACAAAACGGTAGCAAACATGGTTCTTAAAATGATAGCTTAACTCCTATAGATTACAGTGTAAATGTTGCAGCGGCTGGCACTGTTGCAAGGTAGAACTACACATGTTATGCAGAGGTTTCTTAGCAGTGTAACTGAATTTCAATCTTGAGGTAGGTTGGAGACACAGGTGGAGCCAAGTGTAAACATCCCTGCCTCCTCACACAGGAGAAATCTATCATCATCATCAATTACATCCTAAAACATTTCTAAAATTACAATGCATCATTTTAACCAAAAAGGGAAATGGAGGTACAGAGAGGCAAACAAACACCATTTGCAGCAATGAGACCCTTTGGTCACATTAGTTCCCAGATGGGCTTTTTCCCCAGAGGTGTGCAGTTCGCTCCAGACAGGACATTACTATGTGTGACAGCTCCAGGGGGAGCAACAGCACCCAAATGTGGGCACGAGCTAATAGCAATCCCTCTATTCGGGGCCCGTACATAACCCTCAGATCTTCCCAGGACTTCCCTGGCCATTTGATCATTCCTGAAAACCAGTTTAAGAGAATCAGAGGGGTTTATACCCTCACCGTCCAATCTAACGCACACCACCATACCTTCCCTGGCCACAAAGGGGCAATTCCCAACTAGGCAAAGCCAGTGGAGACATTTGTTTGAGAGGGCATCCCTTGGTTCACGTCTGCCCAAAGACAGCTTAGGTACCCCATGCAGGAAAACAGTAGCAGTTCTTTACCCCCATATACATATCGCTTGGAGCGTGGGAGTTTGGTGGGCACTCCACCAGCACAGTTGACTTAGTACACCCAGTGGGGTGTCCGCTATCAGCGTTGGGGTGCATCAACTGGTCATCCCGAGTAAGACTCATTAGTACAGGGACAATCCTTTCGCGGGGTGCAGTGTTCAAAGATTGGTGTGGGGAGTTAGATCCCTTAGGAACATGAGGCGTGCTGGTAGACTCCCCCACCGGGTCCACTCCACCCTTCCCCTCCCCACTCCTCCCCTGGGTGTCAATCAGTACCAAAAGCAATTTTTTAATGACTGCCAGTTTGGAGAGCACCTCCTTATGTGAGGGGGCAGAGGAGGGATGACTACCATGGGTGGTGGGCTTGAGGGCCCTAAGGGAGGTTAAGCGAAGAAAGGAACTGGACCTTGAGATCGTTGCTACTAGGTTCTGGCTCCAGGAGGGACTGGGCGTGAGTTTATCTTCAGTTGCTCCATCAGTTTCTGTGTCCATTTGATCCAAAGGGGCAGCAACTGTGGCTGGCGGAGGGCAGTCGAGAATGGTACCCGATGTGGACGGAAGAACAGGGAGCAAACATGGGCTTGCGAGGGGTGAGCTGAGTGATGGGGGAAACAGGTGACAGAGGTGTGAGTGAGAGGACGAACACATCACAAACCCCCTGTGTGCCAGTGCCAGATGCATTGGCCGGAGGGAGGGTGTCTGGATTCCCAGTGGGGGCAGGCAGAGTTTCTTGAGAAGCAGTGTCCTTGGGTTTCAAACTTGGGGGGCTCCCTTCGCAGCTCTGCACAGGGAAGCAAGCCAAATTACTGGAGGGTTCCCCCCACATTGGATTCCTTGGGTGGATGCTTTCGCACCCACGCCAGTTGGGATGGACCCTCGGAATTGGTGAACCGAATTTGTTTCCGGGTAGGTCACCCCCTTGAGATTGAAAGAGTAGCTTAAATTCTCCCAGGAGCATGATTAATGTCAAGGGGGGAAAGAGGGTGGGCCTCTAACAGAGCCAGAGGCATGGGCAGAGGTGCAGCCGCTACGGTGGCTCAGTGGATGGTCCGGCCCCTTCCTTCGCACTGCCAGGATCTTGCGTTGGGATTTAGGCTCAGTTACGTGTAGGGTTCCAGATTAGAAAACAGGGCAGACTTGCATAGAAACGAAGGGGAAAGGGGGCAGAGGGGTGGGGGCTCCGCCACATTCATTCTGGTTCCTGCTGGGATCAAAGACCAGGATTCCAAGAGTTACAGAGGGAGAAGAAGGCTCACCACCCCTCCAGAGCACTCCCGGCTTGTAGCATAGCAGCTCCACCCCTCCCCCCCCCCAACACTGAGGCTCACCTCGTGGTCCAGTCCAGACCAGTCCGGCGGATCAGGCCCCCCTGCAGGATCATGAACACACCCAGCGGGCCGCCAACAACCCACACCCTTAACTCTGCGGGCTTCACCCGTTTGGGCTGAGGTCTGCAGCAATTGTAGGTGAGGGGGCGTGGCTAAAGGTACAGTGTCCCTCCAGGGACCAGGAAAGAAACAGTGGGCCGCCAACACCCCGCACCCTTAACCCTGCAGGAAATCAATCAACACAGTTACAAATGTTTCCTGGATACGTTGTCGGAAGCAGCCAGTGCTCTCAAGTCAGAGTTATAGAGTTTTGGTGTGGCTTGACGGTATGAAGGCAAAAGTGAAGGTCCGTTACACGAATCACTCTAGCTGAAGCCGAAGGGTTCCTGTGCTGTGCTGCACCGTATTTCGTGCTTCGTGCTTCATACCTCGTACATTAGAGTGGCAGAAAAAGCGAGGAGAAACGAGAGGAGAGAGAGAGGCGAGGGGTGAGCGTCCTGAGCATTGCATCACAGTGGGTGCGGCAGTGGGTGCGGCAACTGGATGACTGCAAGTGGCTCCGACTTTACCCTGATTCTACCCCGCAGGTACATTGCAGGTATATTGTCTCCAGCGTAACAGACCCTGGTTTGTCTAACTCATCTGCCTGAGCTCATTAGAGCTGCCGAGAGTGCTACCTAGAAGCACACCGGTGGGTTAGTGGGCTGGCACTGGGAGTTCTTTCTTCCCCCTATTGCGGCTCTGCACTTTTTTTTCTGCAAGCCGTAATAGGTACCCCACTGCCACATCTAAGCCTTACTGTCACTTACTATCACTTCACTTCACTTCACTTCACTTCACTGCGTGTGGAAGGGAGACTGTGGGCAGAGTGCCTTTGATCCCGATCCCACTAAAGTGAGACAGGCCCAATCTTTTGAGTATCTGTACATTGTACATTGCAACACTAGCTCCAGAACTAGCCTTAAACTGATAATAAGGCTGGTGGAGTGGAGAGGAAGTGCTTCTGTGAGCCTGATTCGAATTTAGTATATATTTTTCACTGTAAGTGTGTTCAAACTTCTAAATTTGGCTGGTTCCTGTTTGTGACTCCAGGTCTCTGAGTCTCACTTACGTCTCGTACACGTATGGAGGACGACTCAGACTTTGTGATTGCTATGGCTGAGTCCATTTCTGAGGACAGCCATACTGTATTGGGGAATGGTGGGGGGTTGGGGGGTAGCATAGCTAACATTACAGATAATACAGAGGATGAAGGTAGTTTGCCTCAAATCCCACAAACTCCCCACCGATAGCTTTCAGTTGGCCTCCAGTCTGGAGAGCACTTGACGCCTACAGTGGTAATAACTAAGAAAACACTGACACACGAAAATGCCCTCCAAAAGGAAGGGAGGGCATATGTGGAACAAATATCTGAGGCAGTAATGGAGCTACCAATCGACATTGACCTCACTGTATCTCCAAGTGAGGAAAAGATTTATACTGAGCATGACCCCACGGCAGGCATCAATGGACTCAATTTGGGGGAAACTAAAATACCAGCAAGCCTCAACACTAGTAAGAGTAAATCTACACCTCCTCCATTTGTAGGAGTGACAGAAAATCACAAAGTAGGAAAGATTGTCAAACCATGTCAAGATACTCAGGATACCCAGGAGGAATATAGGGGAGCTACATCAACCTCCTCATATACATTTGGTATAAATGCCAAACACCAACTACATAACCATCCGGTTCAAGGTACTCTGGGAACTACCTGTAGACCCCTGGGGAATCACGGCCATCCTGTTGAAAGGGAACCAGCGATTACACTACTATAGGAAAGATGACAAACAAGGATGGGACAATGGCCTAATGCCCTCAGAAAGAGGTGGAAAGGGCAAAGAACTTTCACCCCATTTGGCTACCGGGACTAAAGGTAATCTGTTAGAAACACTCCTAGATGTAGACACCACAATGGAGGGGGGAGGCTGTTCTGGACAAAGAACCAGACTCAAGGGTTCAGCTTGCCATTGGATGCTCTGGTGGCCTGCCGGCTCCTGCTCTGAAGTGGAAGGAACCAGTGACTATGGATCCTAGTGCAAAACAACACACTTCAGCAGGCGCAAAAATGGGTAACACACAGCGGGCAACATTATGCTCAATATCAACAAAGTCAACCTCTGCAAACAAACGACAAAGGACTGACTTGGATAAGGTAACACCTTACTTCCTTGACGAGGACCTGCTGGTAGATTTAATAGCTTCTCAGGTAGAGCAAAGTAAAGACGAATCGAATAGTCAAAGTACAATTGATCCTAAACTAATAGCAGCCTTTTCTCTAACCATGGCACCTTTTATGAAGCTGATTGAAACCCAAAACGATCAGATAAGAGACCAAACCACAGTGATTGCAAGTAAAATGCTCTTTGTAGAAGGATTCATAACGGCTATCCAAACAAAAATGGACAAAAATGAGGAACAAACTACTAACATCTTGAAGAGTATACTGGAGATGGTAATTCGAGACAAAGAGAGAAGATCAGAAAGATGCTTTTCACTTACACACCCACAACATCCGTTGGAAGGAGAATCCTTGAATATGGATGGCTTCAACAAGAATGGGCCTTGGCTAGGAGAAACCGAGACCTCTAACAAATCAGGGAAAACATACACAACTGCATCGACACTCACAGAGCCAATGCCCCCTGTAACTATAGTTATCACAGACACAGAGGCTGAAGGAACAAGACACACCTTAAGTCAACATACGTCTGAAGAGACCCAAAACACTGTGTTGGTAACCCCGGTTGAAAACAACAAAAAACCAACAAACGAACCCCAGTCGCCCCTGAAGATTTTCAACAACTTCGATAAATTAGGTGAGGGCGACACACAGTCGAAGAGACTAGCTTTCCGGAAAAAAACATGAGCTAACAAAGAAAAGTACTGATGAAAAAGACACCGGCTAAGATACAGCCAGCTAAGCTACAAATTGATGTGAGGAAAACTGGAGGAACGGTAGTGGCTATTAAGAATGGGACAAGATTTAACGCAGGCACTACTATTCGAAACATTCAGAGACCCGAAACTCCAAAAATGTTTGTCAGAGGGTCAACGAAGCCTACTTCTATCTTTTCTTTTTTTTTTAAATTTTATTTAATCAACTTGACAACCCATTGAGAAAAAAACAAGACACAGAATTGATCAGAAAAGGTACATCATGGCATCAGGATGCAACTCAAACCAAGAAGATTTCACAGTACAATGCAACATTATCCCATGGAACATTCAGCGCGGATACTGGAGGAAGGATAACGCCCAGGGTTTGAGAGGGGGTAAATCCCAAGAGAGCCACTGAGGAGAATGGGAATGAGGGGAAGTTCCAGAGTCTGAGATGGATGACAGGGCAGACATGTATTCGCAAAATTGTCGCCAGATATCCCTAGGTCTGGAGTGTGGATGTTCTGTAGCCCCCCAGGCCTCCTCCGTATCGCGCGCCCAGGTGACTGCCCGGAGCCATTGGGCGTGCCAGGGCGCACTGGGGCGAAGCCAGCACAGTAGTATACAGCGCACTGCCAGCAACATACAGAGACCAGCTAATTTCCTAGAGTCACGTTTCAGACTGGGGAGCTCCTGAAAGAGGCAGTGCATAGGAGAAGGATCTATGGTACAGTCTAGTATGTCCGACATAGAAGAGCATATGTCCTGCCGGTAATGTGTCAGGTGTGAGCAGTGCAGGATCATATGAAGGTAAGTAGCTTGATCGGTTCCACATCTGGGGCAGTGAGGCGAAAACTCTTCGAACATGCAGTGTAATTTAGCTGGTGTGTGGTGATACATGTGCAGTACCTTGAACTGTACTAATTTAAACCTGGAATTGTAAGATACTTCCTGGGTACACGAACACATTCGAGCCCAGCGCTCATCAGTAGTCTCGACTCCCAGGTCTTCCTCCCATTTGAGTTTTAGTTTAACAAAAGAGGGGGCGACTCTGGTCTGCAGCATGTTATAAAGTCTAGAAACTTTCCCTCTGAAAACGTCGGAAGAGCACAGTTCAGTTATTATAGGGTCATCCAGAGGGATTCCAGGAAACTCAGGATATTTGGCTTTGAGAACCCTCTGAAGCGAGGAGTATTGCAGCCACGCTGATGGTTTACACCTAAGGGGTGAAGGAAGGTCTGACCACTCTAGGAAGTTGTCCCGTTCAAATACATCGCGGAGAGTCAGGATGCCTGCTTCCGACCAGCGGGAGATCATAGATTGAGGGATATATGGGACATCGGGGAAGAAATTCCAGAGTGGAAGGTCACCATGGAACGGATTAGGCGTTGCGACCATTCCCCATATTTTAGTGAGTGCAAGAGATGTGCTAACCACAGGGTCCGGTGAGTCAGGATCAGGCGGGACGGGCTTGAGAATGAGGGAACCAATAGTTTGTTCGCTGACCTTTAGATTTTTAAAGTCAGACATGAGGAGGGGGTCTTCTGTACTCAACCAGTAGGAGACGAATTGGGATTGAGCAACTACCCAGTATCTGAGAAAGTCGGGGGCGCCGAACCCGCCCAATTCTTTGGGAGTGGTGAGTGTAGTCAGTTTGAGCCGGACTGCACCGGAGTGCCAAAGGAAGGTATTAGTAATGCCGCGTAGCCTCTTGAAGAAACTGTCGCCCCGCCATAATGGAATGTTTGTAAAGCGGTATAGGAGCTGGGGCAGCACAACTATTTTAAGGATTCCGATTCTACCAGCTAAGGAAATGGGGAGTCTAGTCCAACTTGCAGTTTTGGTCGTCAGGTTGGCTAAGTAATTCTGATAGTTGTCAGCGCACAACTTCTCGATGTGCCAGGAGACCGCCACTCCTAGATAGGTGAAGGTGGAATGGGACCAAGTGAAACCCTGAAGGTCGGTGGGTGGTTGTGTGTTATCTGTGAGTGGAAATAAGGTCGATTTCGAGTAGTTTACTTTGAGACCAGATATCTGACCAAATCGGGTCACATCGTGTAGGATTGGAGCTAGGTTGGCTTTTGGGGAGCGGATGTAAAGCAAAGCATCGTCGGCGTACAAGGAAACAATATCTGCCTGACCCGCTGTGCGTAAGCCCCTGTGAGAATGTGATTGGCGCATCATGTCCATCATGAAGGGTCCAATTGCTATTGCGAAAATTAGCGGGGAAAAGGGACACCCCTGTCGCGTCCCTCTGGCTATCTGGAAAAGGGTGGAACATCTATCCTCAGTACGGACCCTAGCCGCTGGGTTGGTATAGAGGAGTGTGACCCAGGATTGAAAGTTGGAGCCAAATCTACATTTTGCCATGACTCCACACAGATACTCCAAAGACACTGAGTCAAAAGCTTTCTGCACGTCCAGGGCGGCTGCTACTACCTGTGTATTTGAATTAATCCTACTGTTCACATTGAAGAGACACCTAAGGTTTAGGGATGTGGACCTACCTGGGACTAAACCTGCCTGGTCGGCGTGTATGATGTGAGGCATGAGTGGAGCTAGGCGGTTAGCCAGTAGTTTAGCAAATATTTTAACTTCACAGTTTATTAGCGAGTGGGGGCGATATGAGCCACACTGGGTAGGAGATTTAACAGGTTTGAGGAGAACTGTTATCATGGCCTCACGGAGAGAGGGAGGGAGTGTGCCTACTTCGCAGGCCTCCTCCCATAATGCTAGTAATTGTGGAGCCACAATAGATTTATAACGCTTGTAAAAGTTCATGGGGAGACCGTCAGGGCTGGGGGACTTGCCCGCAGCGAGTGCCTCGATGGCCTCGGTCAGGTCTTCGACAGTGAAGGGTCTATCTAGGGAAGCAGAGGCATCAATAGATAGGGCTGTGAGAGGGAGTTCCTCTAGGTAGGCGTCGATTTCTGAGAAATGGGGCTCATCGGCTTTCGAGTAAAGGGATGTGTAAAATGCAAGGAACTCTGTGTTGATGTCCTGAGATGAGGTGGCCAGCGTACCATTGGCCCTTTCAATTGCCGGGATGTTGGGGGTGCCAAACTCGTGACGAATTGCCTGGCCAGTACGTGGCCTGGCCACTCGCCTTCCCCGTATCGTCTAACTGCCCGAGGACCATCAAGGAACTTAACTTCACGCTCTGCAAGGCCGCAGAATCTATCCAGCTCCCGACCCAGTGTTGCAAGTGCCGTGGGAGAGTGATCTTGAGCATATTGGGATTCCAGGATAGCCAGGGACGATTCGCTGTCTGCGATATCTTCCCGAATATGTTTCAGAATGCCACAACCTTTAGACATAGCGATACCCCTGACGTATGCTTTGAATGATTCCCAGAGGGTGGCTCGTGAGGGTACTGAATCTGTGTTGATCTAAAAAAACTCCTCAAAGGAGGACTCAAGTTCAGAGGTGAAGGTATGGTCCAGGAGGGCATAGGGCCTCATTTTCCATCGTCTCGTTTTTCCAGAGTCATTCCCCCAGGTTAGAGAGATGACCACCGGAGAGTGATCGGACAGCGTTCTGGGGAGGATTGCCAGGTGGGATAGGCACCTTATTAGTATGTCTGACACGAGCCATCTATCTATTCTAGAATGTGAATCATGGACTGAAGAGTAATAGGTGTACGTGCGGGAGTCAGGGTACATTAAACACCATGCGTCGACCACGGCCAGTCGCGGTAAAGTTGTGAGGATCGTGTAAGCTGCCCTTGAGTGCTGGCGAGGTCTGGAGCCTAACCTATCTACAGTGACATCTAAGATCGTGTTGAAGTCTCCACCCCATATGATCGGGATCTGGGGGTAACTTTCAAGAATCGAGGCTAGGTGCAGGTAAAATTCAGGGTTGTCAATGTTAGATCCATATATATTCAGGATAGCCACCTCTTGATTTTGCAGTTTACCAACAATGAGTACATCTCCCCAGGGGGTCTACATGCAACTGGGAGCAACAGAACTTAAGGTTCCTATGAATTAAGGTGAGGGTACCTCTGCTTTAAGTAGAGGAATTTGTGTAGTACCTCTGGGGTCCCCACTGTTTAGCGAATCTCTCGCACTGTTCGGACCGAGCGTGGGTTTCTTGCAAGCATAGGACTTGAATACCATGACGCTCAGCATAGAGTTGTATTTGTTGCATCTTTCTGTAATTGCCCAGACCCCTAACATTCCAGCTCATGAAGGATAGGCTGTTATCCACCATTAGTGTGGATGGGTAGTCTGAATTTTGTACTGTGTGTTTGTGTTGGTCCACGCCATCTCGGCCTAGGCCAATGTGTCACCCCATCTAAGATCCTGTGTAGTACTAGTGTCTCATGTGTGACCTCTCTGGTGGTTGCCAAGACTTTTTCAACATAACTCCCTATCCCCCCCGGCCCAACACCCTCCCGCAACTTGAGGAATGAAACCCAATACCCAACAAAGCATCAACAAACAACTCGGCACCAGTGCCTGGGGGCCTGTTAGCTGTCCTAGCCGTGGCGCGACGGACTGAAAGAGGGTGAGGAGAGTGCAAATACAGTTGGAAGAGCAAGTGTGTTCAGTTTAGGTTACATGAGTGGAGGATTTATGGTAAGGACAGGAGGGCTGCCACAACATTTTTATGTATTGCCATATATTCCAGCCATGACACATCACAATTCTAAGCATTTCATCGGCGCCGGCTCCCCGGCAGAGGACCGGCCCGCGACATAAACTGTAGCAAATGTAGGGTATTAATAATAGTCAAACACAGCGAGATCCTGCCCCTCAAGAGGACCGGAGTGCAGAGGATCAACCCAACAAGAAAAACCAGAAGGAAAACCAGAGTCGATGTGTATGGCCTAGAACCATTATGAATAAGGCTAAATGCGGCCCATCACTGACCCAAACCAACATAATAGGTACTATAAAAGACTGGGCCCGTGGCAGCAGTGGATCAGCCAGGGAAGTGCTCGTCGAGGAACTTTGAGGCCTCCTCCGGGATCGTGAAAAAGAACGTTTTGTTGGAATGTTCAATATGTAATTTTGCTGGAAACAGCATGGAGTACTTGACTCCCAAGTCTCAAAGTCTCTTTTTCACAGCTGTAAATGATTGGCATTCCCGTTGCACCACCACAGAGTAGTCTGGGTAGAGCTGTATCCTATTCGCTCCAAGGAGAAGTTCTCCCTTGATCCTTGCCGCTCGTAGGAGGGCATCGCGGTCCCGGAAGTTTAGGATCCTGGCTATAATGGGCCGCTGTGGTGCGCCTGGCCTGGGCTTTGCGGTCAAGGAGCGGTGTGCTCTCTCAATGGCGAACTTCGAGGAGTTTTTAGGCGCATCAAGGAGTGTCATGAGGATGCGTTCCACGTAGCCCTCCATGGGCTCTGTAATATTGTCCTCTAATATTGTCCTCGGGTATTCCAATAATTCGCAAATTGTTCCACCTCGAGCAGGATTCGAGATCGTCATTTTTCTTCTCCACCGCTGTCACCCGGTTGGTGAGTGTGGAGACTGCAGCGCGTAGAGAGCCCAGGTCATCTTCAGCAACTCCCAATCTGGTTTCGACCTCAGCCACTCTTGCATCCGTTTTTTCGATATGGGCTTTTATGGAGGAGATGGTCCCGTTCATATCGTCCAGTTTTGTATGGAGTATAGTGAAGCCATCCCGAATATATTCCAGCATCTTCTGTGAGTCGTCTGAAGCCAATGGGGCAGAGGTAGTAGGTTGCCCCTCGGGGTCATCAGGGGCAGGCTTGGATGGCGTTTTATGGACATGTTTAAGAAATCTTCTTTTTCCCAGCACCAGCCCCCTTGGCCATGGTGAAGGCCGGGTTCGGGGTCCGGGATCCCGGACGAAAGTAGGTACTCAGAGGTAGTAAGATTCCCACAGTAATAGTTGCAAATTGGGGATACCTGGGTCTATAATTATGTAGCTTTCAGGGCCTGTGGGTCAGTGTCCAACTTACGGCAAAGTCATGCTCCCAACCTTCTTTTTAAGTAATTTGTGTGTGCCCCGATGGGCAGGGCCAGCCCTCGTGGAGGCAGCGGTGGGGGTGACCCCTAGGGCAGAGTCTGTGAAAGTGAAGGCACCGGTGGCTCAATACACCAGGACCGGTTTATTATGAAATGGGTGCTGGGGACCAGGGCGGCACCCTCTCCCACCAAGTAAGCGTATGGCAAGTACCGAGTTCAATGCTGTATAAAGTTCACATGGTTGGACTAGCCGTCCTGGTGGATATACAATCCAGAGGGGGTGCCCCCAAGCAGGTCCAGCATCAGGGTGTCTCCACTGATCCCAGATCCCCCAGCAGAACAGGGAGCACAAGGCAAGTGATTTGGGTCCAGGGACCGGGGACCTGGACGAAAGAAGGTACTCAGAGGTAGTGTAGCGCCCCCGGTGATACCTGCAGATTATGAATATCTGGGCCTATGGCTATGTAGCTTTTCGGGTCTGTGGGTCAGTGTCCAGTATGCAGCAAGGTATGCTCCAAGCCTTCCTGCCAAGCCATACGTGCGTCCCAAGATGTGCAGGGCCCGCACCCGTGTTGGTAACAGTGGGTGTGACACCTAAGGCAGAGTCGTGGGGGATGAAGGTACTGGTGGCACTGTTCAGCAGGGCCGGTTTAGTATAAGGCGGGCGCTGGAAACCAGGGGCGGCACCCCTCACCCCGAGTAAGCGTGTGGTGAGTATCAAATTCAATGCTGCACAGGAGCACAAGGTGGACTAGCCGGCCTGGTGGTTATGGACTCCAGTGGGGGTGTCTCCAGAGCTGCTCAGGTATCAGGGCGTCTTTGCTTAGCCCAGGCTCCCCAGGGGTACCGGGAGCGCACGACAAGGGATTCCCTTGTTGGTCCTTCAGTTGGATGTCAATGCGTTGGGTATGTTGAGGAGGGGGGGAGAGGAGGCACCCACAGAGTCAAGGATGGTGTGGGCTCCAGGCCTCGAGCCGCTCCCCCCAGAGCACTCGGGTAGCATGTAGTTCAAATAGCCGCGGGTGGCAAAGCCGATTGCCGCCGCCAAATGCGCTTACCAGCGGGGAAAGAGAGGGCCCGAGGCCAGTCCTCGACCGCAGGAGTTGGATCCCAGTTACAGGAGAAGACAGCCCGCTTCCCGCTACCCGGCCTCCTTACCTTGATGAGAGAAACGTGGCCGGAGCGCCACAGGAGGGGGAGCGAGGGAGAAGGGCAGATGAGCAGCACAGCTGTGCGGGGTCAGCCGTGGCGGTTCCAGCCCTAATGAAGAGCGAGCACAGGCCTCGGGCTCCGGCCACCAACCCGCAATGGTACAGTGCGGTCGCAGGCCCGCTGGGTGATTAGATGAGCTGCGCGGCTGTTTGGCGCAGCACACGCGCCCTGATGCCCCTGCCCCAAGCAGGCCGCCTGCGCCGGGGTGTCGGGTGGCACCACTGATCCGAGCTCCATGGAGCTCCGTCCCCGGGCAAGTCAGTCGTTCACAGCGCCGCGTAGCCAATGGTGACAGCGAGGCTCACAGGGGGTCTCCGGATCCCAAAGACAGATCGAGTGTAGAATGCAGACTTATATCGCAGCCACAGCAGTAATGGATGTTCCAGCTGTATTTAGCGAGGTTATATCGGAGGATATGTGCCCTCGAAGTCCAGAGCTTCACACTCAGGCGGCCATCTTGCGTAAGCGCAACAGCGCCCCCCCAAAGAAGCCTACTTCTAATGAAAGTGTGAAAGAGATCCTAGACGTGGACGCTCAAAAAACGTTAACACAATCATCCAATGCTCAAGGGCAGCACGATGACATCAATGCAGACTTACTAAATTGGTTTTCTTATTCTGATGACTCAGAGTCAATATGCACAATCGGGTCTGAAATCCAGTCACAGAACGGAGAACCTGACTCTAACCTTTCTGACAAGGAGGATGGAGAACAGGCCGAGGAACTGGAAGAGGAACCGGAGCAAAGTAACAAACAGGGGTTCATTATGAAAAAGTCTCTAAAGATCAGATTCTCAAAAGACTGTAGAGTTGTTGAAACAGCCAACTTAACTAGTGGAAAAACTCCAAGCACCAGTGGTCAGTCAAATGAGAATCAAGACAAAACCACAATGGGCGACCCTGACCCAGAGCAATTGGTAATAGAAGAGTACAAAATCTGGAATCAGTATAGACACAGCAACCTGGAAAGGAAGGAGGCAGCTCAAAGACCGACTGAAAGATTTCTCACACAAGAAAAAAACAGTATTAGAATAATTAGGGTGGTTGAGAATTGTGACAACAGGTCTCCCTCGCGCTCTAGGTTGGTCGAAAACTGTGATACCAGGTCTCCTTCTTGTTTTCTGTTAGAAAGGGTCTTAAATATCAAAGACAACTTGATCCTCAACAGACCCAATATTATGAGACTCATTGTGTCAATTGAGGAATTTAAGAAAATACAATCGAGGGACATACTGCTAATTGAATTCCCAGAAGACAAGCGCCTAGATAGAGCTCTGATATATATATCGGACCACAGAATTAAAGACACTTTCATTAAAGAAGGCCACAGACTCCTCACAATGGGATTTTGGTTAAAAGAAAGAGAAATACCGTCTCCCACATCACCATTCACATTCGAAGAGGATCGTCATCGTCCTACTAAACCGGTATACGTGGAGTCTACAAGTCTGAGAGGTAGGTAGGTTTGTCCTGAGGAACTATTAAGTAAGAAGCAGGCAAAAGGAGACAGACAAGCCCCACATTGGGTAGGACCAGATGACCTGGGAAGCGAATTGCCGCCGCTTAAACAACCCAGAGCGACACGCCCGGGAAGCCCAAGAGAAGATTGAAGTTGGCTAGCGGGTACACTGGCCAGAAAGTCCTAATGCCAAAAGCGCATAGAAACTGCCCTTTTCCAGAACCTGACTATCTGCTCTTGGAACACCAGGGGATTCATGCACTTATTTGGGGAAGGGTAACTCGTAATTGAGAAATATGATATATTGTGCCTCCAGGAGACTTGGCTGAATGAGGAACCATCCCTGGAAGGCTGCGAAGTATTCCTGAACTCTGCTGTTAAAGGGAATCTTGGACAACCCATGGCAGGACTGATTACAACATGTAAAAGAACTAACGGCTGGACCAAGCTATGTGTACAGAACCCTACGCCATTGATTCAGTTTGTGTTGCTGGTAAAAAAGTACAATCAATCTGTGAGAGAACGGATCTCAACGACCGGTGGGGGGTGTCTGTACTCCCACTCCCTATATGGTGGAGGAGAGGCACAGGAGACCCCAGCCAAGATTCTCTATTCGGTAGCAATGGTCGAGCAATCAAGGCCTAGCTTCTCAGGAGGTGATGCAGGCTGGTTCTTAAGTACAGTGTATCCCCAAGCCCCCACAAAGGAATATCCACACTCTGTATTGGTTAGAACACAGTCTTTATATAATCAATAGTTAAGGTTATGTACATTCATCATGATAACTCACTTTGTACTCCGGCAAAATCTACAATGACAAATATTTACAATCCTAAAGTGGTACCACCCTAGATCTCATTGAAGTGCATGAACAATACTGTACAATGTCACACAGACCAATAGAGTGAAACCAGCAATAGAGAGAGGAGAGAAAATAAGATGGTTGAGCAATAGGCAGAATACTGACCCCTACCACTAGGCACAGTTCTGTGTGGAGATCCCCCCACCTGGGCAACCTGTAAAGAAAGATATAGCACAAGCCCAGTCCATATATTGCTCTGCAAGTCTTATTTTCCCCTATAATGTTTTTACCCCCCCAATGTACCTGGTGGAGTCGAGTTCCTCGAAAAGGCGTCGACAAACGTCGAGGGACTCGCTGTTCGGCGACGGGGAATCGACGGCCCTTCTTGAATGCCTTCCCTTTCAAGCGGGAGGCACGGGGCGTCGAACGTCCGTCGACAAACGAGGTGGAACGATGTCGAAGAGGCGGCAGCTTCGTCCGAGCGGTGCTCGTCGGCGTCGGGGCGTCGGCGTCCTGCAAGGCGGAGGTGTGCGGGGCACCTCGATGACAATAGTTCTGGACCGCAAAGATTGTAGAGACGGGAGCCCAGCAAGGGCGTCGAGTCGTCCGAGTCTTTGAGGTCGTCGGGTGGCGGGAAACCCACCGGCAGGTTTCTCCTCGGCGCGTTGGTCGTCCTCGACTTTCTCCGGCAGGATAAGCGGTCGACGATGCGGTCGAGAGAGTCCTTCGATTGAATGTTCTTAGGCAATGGAGCGGACGGCTCCGATCGTCGGCGGCACGGCGTCAAGTGGTTCCCACGGCTGGGCAACACAACTTCGACGGGCCTCCAGCGGTTCCACAAACCTGCGAACCCTGGTCGACGGCAATGGACTTCGACGGCATCGATGTCCGGGTGCTTCACTTCGATCTCCTCGGCGGTCCCGTCTCGGGTCGACAGCCTTTCGAGGGTCTGTCTTCCAGGGCGCTTCGGCGAAGATGGAGCGGTGCTCGATGGTCCCTCGGAGCACGGGAAGAGGGCGCCTTACCAGGTCCTCTCTCGGGTCAGCCCTCGACGAATTCGACAGCCTTCGGATCGGTCGAAGCAAATGCCACAGCAAGTCTTCTTCTTCCAGCTGGACGTCGAGGATCAGCAGTTCCAGTTACTCTTGAGTGGAGACTCAGCTTCTGAACGCTTCTGAACACAATGGTCGCTTCTCAACCAATGGTTCCTTCTGAACACTTTTCCAGTGGTGAGAGGTCCCCAGATATACTATCCTCTCTCTCATCCACGCTGCTGGCACACACTCAGCAGCCAATCATACTGCAGGGCATTCATGCAGTCAGTCAGCCAATCAGGCACACAGTGCATTCAGGCCACACTCCTCCCTTCCAGACACTCACAACAAGGAATGTGGATTGGGACAAGTACCCAGCCATTCAACACTACACACTGCATTCAGGCCAGTTTCGGGCAGGGCTGTCTCAGTCTTTGTCTCACATGCCAGAAACCAGACAACCACAACAAGGAGTGCATATTGGTCACACACTCCATTCACCCAGGTCCCACCCACAGGAGGTACCCACAACATACAGTCACTGGGAAGGCTCCAGCCAGTCTAGCTGGGCCTTCACAACAATACCATACATGGAACTTCCACCCAACAGCCAGTCAGGGGGAAGGGACAGAGACAGGGCTTCCCAGGACTTTGGGAAAAACAAGACAACAGGCAATAGGAAGCAAGAGGCCACAGGGGCCATCTTGTTTCTATCAGGAATCAACTGATCCCAATGGCAGGGCCTGGGTGTCCCAAAATGGAGGACACTCAGGGCACCTGGCAGATTCAGCATGGAGCTGCCACCAGCCCATACCCTGCTCTGTGGGCCACCCACAGGTGCCCAAAAACATACACTAGGGGCACAGGGTTGTACCCCTACCCATGGGTGCCATAAGGGTATCCCATGGGTCTGTTCACCAAACCAAAAGAGAGAGCTGCACTGCCAGGAGTCCCACATGGACTCCTGGGCAGAAAACATGACAGAACACACGGTAGAACAGAAAAAGGACAAGGATTCAGAGGCCCTGTCCCTCAGATGCATTTCTAGCATCACAGTCGCCCCCCCCAGACTGAGGTGGAGGGTGTCTAATCTCCCACGGGATAGACACCCTCATCCAGACGGTCAACATACCTTCTGGAAAGGCCATCTGCATTATCGTGACTCTTCCCTGGTCTGTGCTCTATGGTGAAGTCTAGCCCTTGCAGGCTAATGGACCACCTGAGCAATTTCGGGTTCTCACCCTTCATCTGCATAAGCCACTTCAGGGGCTTATGATCTGTTTGGACCTTGAAGGTAGACCCCGTAAGGTAGGGCCTAAAACGCCTTAGGCTCCAAACTATACTAAAACACTCCTTTTCAACAGTAGCCCACCTAAGTTCTCTACCCTTGAGTTGTCTACTGATGAATATGATAGGGTGTTCTCTCCCTTTGTCATCTAACTGGGACAAGACAGCTCCAATTCCGGTGTCGCAGGCATCCGTCTGGACGATAAAGGGTCGGCTGTAGTCAGGCGCACTCAACACAGGTGCCCTACACAGACTTTCTTTCAAGCCATCAAAGGCCCTCTGACAGTCTTCGGTCCAAGTAACCTTCCTAGGCTGCTTGGGTGACGTTAGAGCTGTCAGAGGTGCAGCTATGGTCCCATAGTCTGCCATGAAATTGCGATAGTACCCAGTGAGACCCAAAAAGGCCCTCACCTGGGTTTGAGTAGTGGGAGTCTCCCAGTTCTGTACATCCTGTACTTTACTGGCGAGAGGTTGGATTTGACCCCCTCCTACCTCATGACCAAGATAGGTAACTTTCCCCTGAGCTATCTGGCACTTGGTAGCCTTGATAGTGAGGTTAGCCCTTTTCAAGGCCTGCAACACCTTATCCAGATGTGTCAAATGCTCTTCCCAGGTGGAACTGTAGACGGCAATGTCGTCTAAGTAAGCCACACAAAAGGCTTCCAGCCCACTGAGCGCATGATTGACCAATCTCTGGAAGGTGGCAGGGGCATTCTTCAACCCAAAAGGCATGACCCTAAACTGGTAGAGTCCCTCAGGTGTTGAGAAGGCCGTCTTTTCCTTGGCATGGTCCGTCAGAGCTATTTGCCAATAGCCTGAGGTAAGGTCAAAGGTGCTCACAAACTTGGCAGCACCTATGGTGTCCACGAGCTCATCAGCCCGGGGCAATGGGTGTGCGTCAGTCTTGGTGACGGCATTGACTCCTCGGTAGTCCACACAGAACCTCCAATCCTTGGTACCCGCCTGGGAACTTGCCTTGGGGACAAGGACCACTGGACTGGACCAGGGACTGGTTGAGGGTTCAATAACACCCAGATCCAACATCTTGGCGACCTCAGCCTGGATGTGGTTCTTAACGGTATCTGAAATACGGTAGCACCTGCTTTTGACAGGTACACTGTCACCAGTGTCAATTTCGTGCTTACACCACGGTGTAAGGCCTGGCTTCAGTGAAAACAGAGAGGCATACTGTTGGAGCAAAGCCCTACAGGCCCTCTGTTGCTCTGTTGTCAAATCTGGAGAGAGATGTACTCCCTCCACTGAGCCATCCTGAAGGTTGCTATGCAGCAAATCAGGAAGGGGCTCACTCTCATCCTCTTCTTGCCCAGAAGCTAGCAAGAGACATGAGACTTCCGCTCGCCTGTGGAAAGGCTTGAGCCTGTTGACATGGAATAGCTGAGGAGCTACCCCAGGGGCTCCCATGTCAACCAGATAGTTGACTTCGCCCATCTTGGAGATGATCCTGAAGGGTCCAGTCCACTTGTCTGCCAAAGCCCTAGGCTTGGTAGGCTCCATCACAAGGATTTCCTGTCCCGGAGTCCAATCCACTTGCGAGGCTTTAAGGTCATGCCAGTACTTATTCAATTCCTGGCTGGCCTTGAGATTTGCTGTTGCCTGACCCATCATCTGTGTCATCCTCCGTCTGAGGCCTAACACATAGTCCCCCACTTGCTTGGCGGGACCCGGAGGGGTGGCTTCCAAGCCTTCTCTGATCAAGGCGAGGGGCCCCCTTACGGGATGTCCAAAGAGTAACTCAAAGGGGCTGAAACCAACACCCTCTTGCGGTACCTCCCTGTAAGCAAACAGCAGGCATGGCAGGAGGAGATCCCATTTTCTCCTTAGGGGTTCTTCCAAAGCCCCTAGCATGCCCTTGAGAGTTTTATTAAATCTCTCGACCAGACCATTGGTCTGGGGGTGGTAAGAGGTGGAGAACTTGTAGGTTACCCCGCACTCTTTCCACATGGTTTTCATGTAACTCGACATGAAGTTGGATCCTCGGTCAGAGACAACCTCCTTGGGGAATCCAACACGGGTGAAAATGCCCAGGAGAGCCCGGGCAACCACCTTGGCCGTGACCGTCCGAAGGGGTATCGCCTCAGGGTACCTGGTGGCATGATCTACCAAGACCAGGATGAACCGATGTCCACCTGAAGTGGGAGGGTCAAGGGGACCGACGATGTCGATGCCCACCCTCTCAAATGGGGTGCCAACCGCTGGCAACGGCTGCAGTGGGGCAATGACACTGCCTCCAGTCTTGCCAGACAACTGACAAGTTGGGCAGGTCCTGCAGTGGGACTCCACCTCTACTCCCATCCGGGGCCAGTAGAAATGGGCAGAGAGCCTCTGCTTAGTCTTCTTGGTCCCAAGATGACCAGCCAAGGGCACCTCATGCGCCAACTGCAGTAGGAAGGGCCTGTAAACCTGGGGTACCACCAACCTCTTGCAGGGCACCAGGTTCAGGCTTAGTGGGCTCACTAACAAGGAGCTCACCCTCCCAATAAATCCGGAAATTCCTAGGCACCTCTCCTTGTGCCTGGGCCAGGGCCTGTTTCCTCAGTCCCTCGAGAGAGTGGCACTCTCTCTGTCCCTTACAGAAGTCCGCCCGGGAGGGTCCCCCTTCAGCTAACAAGCATTGAAGGTCGGGATGATCCTCCGGGTTAAGAACCTCTCCCACAGGAGAGTCTTCTGCCTCTTCTCCCAAAGGAGTTGAGTTTGGGTTTTCCACTGGACCCAGCCCGTCCGGAGCATGGATCCCAATGGGTGCGGCAGGAAGAGAAGGTGCTCCCTCCACAGGGGTGGCCTTCTTGGTCTTCCTCCTTCTTGCCTTAGGCCTCGCCTTTGGCTCGGGTATCTGACCCACAGCCAGACCCGATGTCACCTGTGATCTAGTGACGGCAGCAGCAGTCAGGGGAAGACCATCCGAGATCAACCCCAACTCTACTAGATCATTCCCTAACAAAATGTTAGCAGGAACATTGTCCTGAACCAGGACAGGAAGCTTCGCTGTCTTGTCTCCAATCATGAGTGTGACTAAGGCTACAGGTGATAATTTGGGAGGCCCACCAGCTAACCTGGTGGTTTGCAGAGGAGCACCTTCATAGTCCTCTGGCCTGAGCAGGGTCCTGTCCACCACTGTCATGCTTGCCCCAGTGTCTCTCAAACCAGTAGAAGGCTGGCCATTCAAGAGGACACTTCTCAAAAACCTACGGGTGTTCTGTGGGATAGTCGCCAGTACTTCCGCGTACTGGTCCCAGGCCCCAAGGGACACTAAGGAAATCTCCACCGGAGCACCAAATGTGATCCCGGCAGAGGAGGGGAGGACAGTGGCCTCAACCTCAGACACGGGGAAAGGGTAGGTCAGGCTGACAGCCTGTACTCCAAGTGCCTTACCTTTACACTTGGGGTCACCCCTTTTGTGATCCAGAGCTCCACAGTCCCAACAAGCGCTAGGAGTGCGGGGTACGGTACTGGAACCACTGGGAGCCTGCTTTGCAGCAGGTGGACCACTACTCTTATTCCCACCCCCAGATGACTTATCCCCACTAGATTTTTGGGTCTTAGGAGAGGAAGGTTTTGGTTTACCCGACTGTGGCTGCTTGGGGGACTCCTCAGCTTTCTGAGAGGCCCCCTTCTCTTTATCCTTGTCCTTCCCACTGGAGTCCTTAGGGGACACCCGGTGGGAGACCCACTTGTCAGCCAACCTAGCCAGCTTAAAGGGGTCCAAAATGTTCTGGTCAGCCACATACTGACGCAGCTCTGGTGAACTGGCTTCAGAGAAATGCTCAAAAAACAAGAGGTGGGACAATTCAACAAAAGTCTTAACCTTGTATCCATCGATCCACCCCATCATGTTCATGTGCGCAGCACTCACCCAGTCAACCCAAGACATATTCTCCTTTTTCTTAAAATCCCTGAACCTTCTAAGGTATTGGGTAGGTGTCTTGCCGAACTTGGCAATCAAAGCAGACTTCATACACTCGTACTGACCCCTTTCTTCCACACTCAGCTTCAGAATACAGTCATACCCAGTCTTGAGTTCAAGGTCCTTATTTTTGAGTTCAAGATCCCTATTCTTGAGCTCCACTTGTTGAGCCAACTCCTCTTTCTTAAGCTCAGCATCTATTTCCAACTTGCGGTATTCAAAGGCCAATTTCATCCTTAATAACTCAAGCTCTAAGGAATTGCTGGAGTTTGGAACAGAGGCAGCAGGAATGGCGGTATTCCCAGAAACAGATTCAGCAGAAACCCCAGGGGCAGAGTCCTCATTGGTTGCATTCCCCCCCTCATCAAGAGTTTCACTATCAGTCTGGTAGTCCACCAGGGCAGCTATCAGCTCAGCCCTAGACTTATCCACAAAGTCTAACTCCCTAGCTTCACAAGCACTCTGGAGAGCCTCCAAGCTCATCCGAGTTAATTTGCCATTCGCAATAGACTCCATTGTTTGTAATGCAGTTACCTTGTACACAACTAAACTTTAATTCAATAAAGAGCAAATATCCTTTGTAAGTGGCACGGTTATACACTGATTCTTAAAACCATAAGCATCCCACCGCTTGCCACCAGTGTGAGAGAACGGATCTCAACGACCGGTGGGGGGTGTCTGTACTCCCACTCCCTATATGGTGGAGGAGAGGCACAGGAGACCCCAGCCAAGATTCTCTATTCGGTAGCAATGGTCGAGCAATCAAGGCCTAGCTTCTCAGGAGGTGATGCAGGCTGGTTCTTAAGTACAGTGTATCCCCAAGCCCCCACAAAGGAATATCCACACTCTGTATTGGTTAGAACACAGTCTTTATATAATCAATAGTTAAGGTTATGTACATTCATCATGATAACTCACTTTGTACTCCGGCAAAATCTACAATGACAAATATTTACAATCCTAAAGTGGTACCACCCTAGATCTCATTGAAGTGCATGAACAATACTGTACAATGTCACACAGACCAATAGAGTGAAACCAGCAATAGAGAGAGGAGAGAAAATAAGATGGTTGAGCAATAGGCAGAATACTGACCCCTACCACTAGGCACAGTTCTGTGTGGAGATCCCCCCACCTGGGCAACCTGTAAAGAAAGATATAGCACAAGCCCAGTCCATATATTGCTCTGCAAGTCTTATTTTCCCCTATAATGTTTTTACCCCCCCAATGTACCTGGTGGAGTCGAGTTCCTCGAAAAGGCGTCGACAAACGTCGAGGGACTCGCTGTTCGGCGACGGGGAATCGACGGCCCTTCTTGAATGCCTTCCCTTTCAAGCGGGAGGCACGGGGCGTCGAACGTCCGTCGACAAACGAGGTGGAACGATGTCGAAGAGGCGGCAGCTTCGTCCGAGCGGTGCTCGTCGGCGTCGGGGCGTCGGCGTCCTGCAAGGCGGAGGTGTGCGGGGCACCTCGATGACAATAGTTCTGGACCGCAAAGATTGTAGAGACGGGAGCCCAGCAAGGGCGTCGAGTCGTCCGAGTCTTTGAGGTCGTCGGGTGGCGGGAAACCCACCGGCAGGTTTCTCCTCGGCGCGTTGGTCGTCCTCGACTTTCTCCGGCAGGATAAGCGGTCGACGATGCGGTCGAGAGAGTCCTTCGATTGAATGTTCTTAGGCAATGGAGCGGACGGCTCCGATCGTCGGCGGCACGGCGTCAAGTGGTTCCCACGGCTGGGCAACACAACTTCGTCGGGCCTCCAGCGGTTCCACAAACCTGCGAACCCTGGTCGACGGCAATGGACTTCGACGGCGTCGATGTCCGGGTGCTTCACTTCGATCTCCTCGGCGGTCCCGTCTCGGGTCGACAGCCTTTCGAGGGTCTGTCTTCCAGGGCGCTTCGGCGAAGATGGAGCGGTGCTCGATGGTCCCTCGGAGCACGGGAAGAGGGCGCCTTACCAGGTCCTCTTTCGGGTCAGCCCTCGACGAATTCGACAGCCTTCGGATCGGTCGTATCAAATGCCACAGCAAGTCTTCTTCTTCCAGCTGGACGTCGAGGATCAGCAGTTCCAGTTACTCTTGAGTGGAGACTCAGCTTCTGAACGCTTCTGAACACAATGGTCGCTTCTCAACCAATGGTTCCTTCTGAACACCTTTCCAGTGGTGAGAGGTCCCCAGATATACTATCCTCTCTCTCATCCACGCTGCTGGCACACACTCAGCAGCCAATCATACTGCAGGGCATTCATGCAGTCAGTCAGCCAATCAGGCACACAGTGCATTCAGGCCACACTCCTCCCTTCCAGACACTCACAACAAGGAATGTGGATTGGGACAAGTACCCAGCCATTCAACACTACACACTGCATTCAGGCCAGTTTCGGGCAGGGCTGTCTCAGTCTTTGTCTCACATGCCAGAAACCAGACAACCACAACAAGGAGTGCATATTGGTCACACACTCCATTCACCCAGGTCCCACCCACAGGAGGTACCCACAACATACAGTCACTGGGAAGGCTCCAGCCAGTCTAGCTGGGCCTTCACAACAATACCATACATGGAACTTCCACCCAACAGCCAGTCAGGGGGAAGGGACAGAGACAGGGCTTCCCAGGACTTTGGGAAAAACAAGACAACAGGCAATAGGAAGCAAGAGGCCACAGGGGCCATCTTGTTTCTATCAGGAATCAACTGATCCCAATGGCAGGGCCTGGGTGTCCCAAAATGGAGGACACTCAGGGCACCTGGCAGATTCAGCATGGAGCTGCCACCAGCCCATACCCTGCTCTGTGGGCCACCCACAGGTGCCCAAAAACATACACTAGGGGCACAGGGTTGTACCCCTACCCATGGGTGCCATAAGGGTATCCCATGGGTCTGTTCACCAAACCAAAAGAGAGAGCTGCACTGCCAGGAGTCCCACATGGACTCCTGGGCAGAAAACATGACAGAACACACGGTAGAACAGAAAAAGGACAAGGATTCAGAGGCCCTGTCCCTCAGATGCATTTCCAGCATCACACAATCCAACTGGCACCTCTTGATATGTAACACCTACTGGAACCCCGTGTCATCGTTTGCAGTAAATTTTCCAGAGACGGTCATGAATTACATCGATGAAGTCAGAACCAAAGCAACCTGGAAAAGAGGTGCCCACACTAAGATCCTAGACTATATTTTGCGTCAGAGACTCTTTTTGGCCAGATGAGTCACTTTGAAGTTGTATCATGTAACAACAGTGAGCATAATCTGTTGGAGATGGTGGGAAGCCATGCCGAAGACACCGTTGGGCAGCTTTTCCATTCATATCATCCTGCCAACATCGAGGTCACACCCGGTCTTAACCGGTTAAGAATCTCTTCTATTATAGAGGGCGCTAGAGAGCCAACCAAGATGGCCGCTTCCTGAGAGAGCTCCGTAGGGCTCTAATGAATCCTGTAACATCGATGCTCCTGTGATGGTTGGAATGACCCATCCTACAGCTGTGCTCCTTCACGAAGCTCCACTGATCATTTTGAGATAAATCTCGACTCAGACACCTGCCTACAGCCCGAGATACTCGCTCGCAAATCTGAGGCCTGCCGGCTGACGGATTGGGCGGTGCGGCCCATGCGTGTGTGCGGAGCGGCGGGGGCGGGCACTTGGCGGGGGTCTCGGCGGCGGGACCAGGAGCAGCGCCGTGCAAGCAGAGTGGACATGTGCGTACTGGCACCCGCGAGACAGGGAGGTCTCCGTCCCACGCGGCGGCCCGTCGCGAGGGCAGAGGAGCGACGAGCTGGGGTGCCAGGGTCCCGAGACAACCCAGGTAGGAGCAGACTGCAGCGCCTGTCCCGCTGCCGGACGCGGCTTAATCTGCGCGGCCCCCACCGACGGCTGGCCGCACTGTGGCGCAGGCCTGGTGTACAGCACGGAGGAGCTGGCCGCACTCAGGGCCGCCTCCTAGAAACCTTAGGCACGACACCCTCCCGGCGAGTCCTCCCATGACGCCCATCCGTTCAGCTGCAGGTGCGGAGAGGCCTGGTCTGGTCAACCGGATATCTGAAAGCTAGTAAACCCCGGCGGCATTGATCCTGGGCATAAGAAGATGCAGCCGACCCGAGATGGCTGGGCCTGACGCTCTGATACATGCCGCTGATTGCACCGTGTGCCGCCGCCCCTCGGCGCAGGTGGTATAGAAGGCCTGTGGCAAACTCTGGCGGCACGCCGTGCAGGCCTCACGCTCGGTGCACAGACTCTCTGCATCAAGCACCAAAGGCATCGTGCTAATATCCGGACCAAGACAGTCGCAACTCAGCACGGACACTCTCCCCAAGCTACCATGGGGAAAGTAGACAAGAATCAGAAGAAACTGACTTTTGAAGCCAGCTCACAGGCCCACGACCAGCAGCAGACCCAACTCCCCGCCACCTGACACGATGTCAGCCGAGGACCAGGGCCCACATTTTGATATAAGGGAGATTCTGATGGACCTAAAGGCCGGTATCAGCGGCCTGGGATGCAAGTTGGACACCCTATCGACGAAGGTGGACCAGCTTCAGCACAGGCTAGATAAACAAGCCGATCGACTCGACAATGTCGAACAACGCGTGTCCGACCTGGACGATGGATCAGCGGCACTGACATCCCGTGTCTCTGTGCTCGAAAAACCCAGATGAAGGTGGTGTGCGCCAAGAATGAGGATTTGGAGGGCCGCTCCCGCAGGAACAACATCAGGATCATAGGAGTGAGGGAGCGACAAATCCCAGGTAAAATGGAAGACTTTGTGGAACAGATCTGCATAGCTCTCTTCGGTAGAGAAACGCTGTCTCAGCTTTTTGTGGTAGAAAGAGCGCACAGAATCCCGAACACTAGACCGGCGCCCGGCGCGCACCCTAGACCAATCATTGCAAGACTTTTAAACTACAAGGATCGCGACGCCATGATCAGGGCAGCCAGAGATAAGGGGAAACTTCAATACGACGGCGACTCCATTCAGGTCTTCCCAGACTTCTCACAGGCGGTGCAAACGCAGAGAAGATCCTTTACGGCAGTCAAGCGACGCCTGCAGGACAATCAGATCCTTTATTCCATGCTATATCCAGCGAAACTGCGTATCCAACATGAGGGGAAGGCCCAATTCTTCAATTCCCCCGAAGAAGCCAACGACTACCTGGACCGGACTGGCTGCAGACATGGCGGGAACAATCCGAGACCCCGTCGGGAAGAGCGAGGGAGAAGAGACCCTCCGTAATCTACAATCACAGTAATTGGCAGTCGTGACCAGCGCACCTTCTGCTTCTATGCTCAATATACATCAGAGGAACAAAATTACGTCAACATAGGAAGCCCGGTACCCTCTTGGCAGGCTACTAGTGCCCCTAGCGCGGCTATGCTTGCAACTCTGTTCTATATGGGGGGACTACTGTGGGCCAGTTGGGGGTTGCCCACACAAGGGAGGGACTCGGGCCAGACGTGGCCGCTTTACTCACCCCGCTCTCGTTTAGCAACGTTGATGTTATATAACTTCGATAACCTGGAAGCCAAATCCACTAGCCACTCCTTTGCCTCAAGGCACCATTTTCGCTTTCACGTCCTGTCAGGCAAGAATTCACCCGGCCTTCGGAATGCCAGCCATAACGTTTAGAATTGCCACCTGGAACATCCGCGGCGGCAACCAGCCGGCAAAGAACATGAAAATCCTTCAGTGTCTCCGAAGACACAAGGTTAACATCGCCATTCTTCAGGAAACCCATCTCCTGCCGGCATCGGAATCGCAGTGGGCCAGGTCCTGGGGCTGTCACAGGTACTTTTCATCGTACTCGTCCTTTGCCAGAGGGGTCGCCATTCTGATTGATAAGAGAACAAACTTCAGTCTCATTGAATCGGTGAAGGACACTGAAGGCAGGGGCCTGCTGGTGAGGGGAATAATTGCAGGGAAAGAAGTGGTGATTGTAAATTCCTATGCTCCCAACACTGATGGACCCGGCAATTTTAACTGGGTGATGTACCAACTAGGGAAGTCCAACGCAGAAACAATCATATGGGGTGCAGACCTTAACACACCGATGGACCCTACTCTAGACAAATCCCATAACACCACTGGGAATCGGTCCAAAGCCAGTGGCCAAGTTCGCGAGATATGTCAAGCGTTCGACCTGTCTGACACATGGCGGCATCACAATCGAGATGCGAAAGACTTCACATTCTACTCGCCCGTTCACAACACCAGCTCCAGGATAGATTACATCATGGCCTCCACCCATTGTCCGTTTGCCTGGGGAACGAGCCAAATTCTACCACGCACGCTGTCCGACCACTCAATGGTCACACTTGACGCCTCCATGGTGGGCGCAACGGTCCCCGGATTGAACTGGAGATTCAAGCCGGGTGTGCTTTCAGACAAAGTTTTTGCAGACGAACTGCGCGAGGAAATAACATCCATCATTGAGAGAAATCAAGGCTCAGTCAAGACGACCAGCATCATCTGGGAAACGCTGAAGTGCTTTGTGCGCGGAATATGTTTGGGTAAGGAAAATGGTGTACTGAAGCTGATCCGTAGTGAACTCTGCGACAGCGAAACCCGTCTGAAGGATCTAGAGATGAAGGCCATCTCAGCTCCAGGCCCGCAAATCCAGGCAGAACTGAAGGAGGAGCTCCAGAGGTTCAGGGAAACGGCCGAAAGAGAGCTAAAATTCCTGGGGCGGAAACACCAGATCCGACAATATGGAGAGGGTCAGAAGCCAGGAGCCCTGCTCGCCCAATTACTATTGGTAGACAAAACCCCGACCCGGGTGGAATGTGTTAAAGACGCACAAGGCCAGCGTGTCTATACAGAGGTGGACATCGCCAAGGCATTTCGAGACTTCTACCAGGACCTGTACAGCTCTAGAGGCAATTCGGACTCTGAATCTCTGCAAGCATACCTAGACGACACTGAGCTGTACTGGGTGGAGGCAGACCTACGAGAACCTCTCAACGTCCCGATAACAATAGAAGAAATACTGGAAGCAATAAAGTCCCTCCCGAGCTGCAAGGCACCAGGTCCGGACGGACTTACCGGAGAGTTTTACAAGGCCTACGCAACTTCCCTCACCCCTCTCTTGCTACGCGTATATGAAGAATCTTTCGAAAGCGGATGCCTTCCCCCAACACTACGGGAAGCCAACATAATTCTCCTACACAACGCCGGCAGACCCGCGGACGAATGTGCATCCTATAGACCAATTTCTTTGATCAACCTAGACAATAAAATCCTAGCCAAAATTCTTGCTTCCAGGCTCCTCCCCCTTATGCCAGCTCTAGTGATTGGAGATCAAGCCGGATTTATCCCAGGGCGCAGCACCACCTATGGCATCTGTTTGGCGTCAGGGGTACGCTACCTAGGTATACTCATGTCACGTAACCATCACGAGATATATAAAGACAATTATGTCTCCACGCTCACCTCCATTCAGGAACGGGTGCACAGGTGGAAAGCGCTCCCACTAACACTGTGGGGTAGGACCTCTCTTACGAAGATGGTTATACTCCCCAAGCTTCTGTACTTGTTTACCAATATCCCGCTACTCCTCTCCAAATCCTTCCTCCTGAAAATCAAGGCTGCAGTCCTGGAGGTGCTATGGGCCGGTAAGCCGGCGTGCGTGGCCTACGACACCCTGGTTCTGCCGACGTCAAAAGGAGGCCTTGCGCTCCCGGACATTGAGAAGTACTATTGGGCTTCTCAGGCACAGTTTTTAAGCCACTGGTACACGATCCACTACGTGCGTCCTCATGTGCAGGTGGAACGTGCTCTGGCCTCTCCCGACTTGCTCAGTGCCGTTATCATTAGTCAAATCCCAGTTCCGTACAACACTCTAAATACAGTCCTCTCTACGTACGCAGTCTGGAAGAAAATGGCTGCCAAGTATGGGGTGACCGTGAGATACTCCCCTCTGCTACCGATCAGGTTCATCCCGGGTGTTCCGCTCACGAATGAAAAAGTATTTTTAATATGGCCAGACAAGCTTAATATCCACTCCTTCGGTGATGTCTTCCCGGGAGGCACCTTCCTAACGCCTCAGATGGCCAAAGATAGGGGCGGAAGCACCTCACTGGACATTTTTCTTTATTTCAGACTGTGCTATACCCTGCAAAAAATACTGCCCTCTTTTCCTGCACAACCCCCCACATGGGATCTGCTGCACAAAACCATCCAGGCGGGGGGAGAGGGGAGGTTGGTCTCGGCACTTTACCGGTCCCTGGTGGCAGACACCGGGCTACCCATTGCCAGAACTCAACAAAGATGGGAATCGGACCTCCAGACGACGATAGAGGCTGGGGACTGGTCCTACATTCTATATCAAACCCAGAAAGCCGCGGTGAATACACGATATAAACTAATACACTTTAATTACGTGCACCAAACATATTACACCCCTGCCAAGAAACACCGTCATCACCCTGAAGTATCGGCCCAATGTGAACGTTGTACAGCGGCGCATGCCGACTTTTTCCACCTGGCATGGGATTCCCCCCGGAATCCAGCGATTCTGGGCCTCAGTCCTGCAGATCGTCGCCGATATTATTGGGGAACAAGTAGCCCCGTTACCGTTGGCGGCCCTCCTCGGCCTCACAAAATAACTGCGCCCCGCATCCCGCAGACTGGCAGCGCTCCTCCTGGTGTTGGCCCGTAGGCGGATAGCTATGGCCTGGAGCCGGGGCCCCCTACCCAAAATTGAAGATTGGAAAAAAGACATTACCTATTGTCAGGATGTAGAGAGCAAATTTATAAGAACCCTACCACTGCATGCTCGACCCCCCGACATCTGGGGGCCGTATATTACATATCTGCTAAACAGTGCAGCTCCTTCCACTACCGACGGCTCCTGATTCCGAAACAGATCTGTGAGATTGGGGGACACTTTATATTTGTGCCTTAATGGTGATTGACAATTAACCAGGAAAGTCCTAATGCTTGTTGTTGTGGACATGGGTGGGGTGGGGTGGCTCCGCGGCCGCACCCGGGAGTGGGAAATGTTATGTTTTCTTTTCGCTTTATTCTATCCCCTTCCTTCCCCTACCCTCTCCCCAACTCGTCCCCTTTTCTCCTCTGTTTCGCCTTGCTACGTTAGTGCACCCGGATGGTGTGCTTGTATTCTCTGTTGTTCTGTAAAATTTCAAAAATAAAGTTTAAAAGAAAAAATGAAAAAAAAAATAAAAAAAAATCTCTTCTATTGACCTCAGTAAACTAACTACGTCCCTGTTTAATGGCAAAAGCAGGGACGCTTCTGGCACCATCATACCACCACTCCACTACCCATTAGCCTTGAAAATCTTCAAGGCCAAGGTTGGAAAAAGTTCAAAAAGTGTGTTTACAAGGAAACACGTCTTTAACAAGGACATCTATGAAAAGAAAAAGTCTATCAAAAAACTATCTACGCAACTTAAAAAAGGTGTGCTCCCTGATGTAAGAGAAAAGTTGAGAAAAGAGAAACAATCACTTAAAAACTGGTTGAAAATGCACCAACATCAGCTCTTGCAGGCTGACGGGGAGAGAATGTTGGGCCTGATGGCTAATAAGAACACAGTCGAGATTTGGAAGTTGTTGAACTCTACAATGGTTCCACAAGATGCGATCCTTGAAAACTCAATACCATCGTCAACATGGGAGAAACACTTTGCGGGTTTGTTCTCCAATGAATTGGGGAAAGGTCATGAAAAGGTTACACTTCCCTACTTACCTTGGACTTTTGAATTCGATAGGAAGGAGATACTTACCCTAATAAAGAAAGCAAGCGCATCAAGGGCAGCAGGCCCTGACGGCCTAACAAATGCTATTCTGAAGCAACATCCAGAGCATTGGGCCGATTTCATGTTCTCTCTGTTTCAGGAAATGAAATCAACAAAGAAAATACCCATCTCTTGGACCAAGTCAATCGTGGTCCTGATTTACAAAAAGGGCGACAGGTCTGATGCTGCCAACTACAGACCGATCGCCGATTTGGTAGGAAAGTTGTTTTCAGCAATACTCCTGAAACATTTGAACACATGGTCCCAACAATCACACCACCAAGACGGATGGCAATCTGGGTTCAAAAAAGGGACGGGAACTGCGCTAAACCTGTTTCTGATAAACTTGTTGAAATGCAGGGCAAAAGCAACTAAGCAAAACAAGACCTATATAGCGTCCATAGACTTGGCCCACGTATTCCACTCAATAAACAGGAAAATTCTATGGGCAAAACTGTCAAAATGGGGTTTTGCGACAGATCTGAGGGAAGCCCTGGAACGCTTGCATTCTGGAACAACATTAAGAATACGATTGGATAGGGCAGGAACTCTGTCGAGAGAAATTGGAACATCATCAGGGATAAAACAAGGCTGTGGACTTGCACCAGCCATATTTAACCTCTACATATCGGACATTGAGGAGGCATTTGAAGATGTGAGATGCTTCTGCGCAAGGATTGCAGGTATTCCAGTAGGAAGATTGCTTTATGCTGATGACCTCCTAATCATGGACCAAACTGAAGTGGGTCTGCAGAGACAGCTGAATGCCTTGTCCAAATATGTGGGTGCCAACCCATTAACCATCAACCCTAAAAAGTCCAAAATGATGGTTATAGGAGAAGCAAATAGAACCCGCAGAACGAAAAGAAACTGGAGTCTCCAAGGGGTAAAAATACCTGAGGTCACATCAATGCAGTATTTGGGGTTAACAGTGAACACTAGTATGGTGTATTCATATGGGGTAATGGCCGTGAAGTCAAAAGCCAAGAACCTAGCAACCCAGGCTAGAATAATCAATCGTAAGTACAGCAAATTTACCTTACTACCTGTTAGGAAAGATTTCTTAATTGTGGGTAATTTTCCTTCCATGTGGCAACCCCTAAACTTTTTGCTGTTGTTTTCACCATGATCTAGCCTTTGCCAGAGAAGTGCAGCCTTCTGCCGCACCCCTCTGGGCTTTCGCTCCATTCTTACGGGGAAACTGACATGCCCTTAAGACAGTCATTACCGGGAAACGTTGTTTTCCTTAGTTTCTTTATCATGTTGCAGCTTTCGCGCAACATGGCACAAGAGGGCACTGTAAGCTAAGTTACTGCTCTCTTGGGTCTCTAGTCTTCTACAGGCCCTAGATACTCTATTTGGATTGTAAATGAACGGTGCAAGTGAATCACAGACGGCATTGGTGGCAGCAATCGTTTCTTGTGTTTTTGAGCTCCTTTTGGCGTTTAAGCGCATTTCTCGTGCTTAGCCCAAAATGGTGGCCTGGCTTCCAAAATGGCCAGACCACGAGGCTCTTTGTCCTGTCCGCTGACCGTCTTGCCCCCTTCACCTCCTCCAGGTCGAGCCGACCCGGGGCCTTCCTTATTTGGGCATGTATTTTCCTGCGAAACACAGATGCTTTCACGGGTTTCTACAGGCCTTGTGTGTGCCTCCAGGATGGGGGCTGGGATGTTTGGTCCCAATACACATCCTGGGCGCCAGAGAGTCTAGGGTGGTGTGAATGCCTGGGACCCCCGTGGTCCGTGATAGGTCCACATATGGTGTGAGTGTTTTATGAGCGGATCTCCCATTGGGTCCCCTCCGTTTTGGCGCGAAGGGAACCGTGAATAAGAGGGGGCTGGAAACACCACTACCAGGTCGATCTCCTGAGTTCTCACAAACTAAGGAATACAGGAGCCAAGTATCCTGCAACTACGAGGCTGAACCGAGGAATCACTGGTGACCCGCTGAAGGACTGCTCCTCTGCACTGCTGTCGCTTTGTGAAACCTTTTCTACCTCTGATCGAACGAGAAGGCCTGTACTGGTACTTCGACCCCTTGGAATAGTGGGAACAACTATTCTCGGCATCTTCACCATCTCCTGCACGTAAGCCTTCGGAAGTGTCTCTGGGCCATCCAGCAGACTGACCAGCCTACCCAGGAGTCTTGCTCTGTAACCGCTGTCAGGTTGTGTTGTATTACGAGTCCTTGTCACTCTCACACGATTCGTACACTTGGCATTCCCAGGTCTGAAGTGAGTAGTGTACATTGGGCTGAAATACACACGGCCGCTCCGTTGCCCTGCTGTGGTAACAAACTGAGCGGGTTCACTGCGTTTGGGACATCCTGAACTCTAACTTCTGCTGCTGCGGAATCTACACGGCGCCGAGACGTCCCCTGCTCGTATCTGAATCTGCCAGCACCGAAACTGACGCGGAGAAGCCTGGGTCTGCCTGCATCGGGGACCGGTGAGTAGCATCGCTAGGAACTGGTCGCCCTCCTGCAGTAGCCCATCGCTTTTCCCCGCTGTGTCTAACAGCACGCCTTTCCGTACTCGCGCTCTGCTTCTGCCCCCAGTGGAGGCTGCGCTTGAGTGGCGGAACTCTGTTCATCTTCATTTGTTCATCGAACTAAACTGTCTGATTCCCTCGAAGAGACTCTCCTTTTGCCCGTTGGCACCAGCGTGTGCAGGTACTTTTGAGAACAAGGCTCCACTCTTCGTAGGGCTTGGACTTCCCTTTAGTTAGGTGCCTCTGAAGGCCGACTGGGTCTAATTATTATTTGCACTGCCTGTTTTCCTCCCCATCTAGGTGGTCTACACATTTCGTGCGTCTAACTCGCTAGACTCGTTTGTATTTGTATATATATTGTATTAGATTTGTATGTGTTGGTTTACTAGAGTTTTATTGTGATTTCTCGCTACAGTCAATGTTACAAAGGCCTTGTAATAAATGTGTATATATTTTTAATATAACACCTGCTTGGAGTAATTTGTAAGCGTCCTTGCTTTGTGTGCTCATTGCGGGCTTTCAGTCACCCTCACCCCTCTTGAGACCTAGTCTTGACCGCCGCAATCGCTACCCTGATTGGTCTAGCTTGTCCAGAGGTTACCCTGTTCCAAGAAACTAGGCTGGCCTTCTGAACCTTTGCCCCTCCAGGACAGAGTTCAGAAATCCGTCTTAACACTACCCATCATCAACTTCTATAAATTGGAGGTGACTCCCATTTTGATGTATGGCTCTGAAACTCAGCTACAACTTGCAGGCTCTCTGTGGCGGCAGGTCGAGGGAGCATTTTGGCGACGTGTTCTGAATATGCCAAGCTCCCTCCCGGTAGACGTGATCAGGAGAGAAATGGGAATGGTATCACTGTACACAATCATGGTCTGGAGAACACTGTAACTGTTGAGGAAATGTTTACAACCGCCAGGTGAAGGAGGGTACCGAGTCCTACATAAGGCCATTTACTCAAACAGTGAGAAGTCTCTAACTGAATGGAGATCAACATGTGTGGAGATACTAAAAAGTCTAGCATTGAGTATAGAGCTACTATTGGAAAATCCTGATTACGTCAAGAAGAAACTTTACGACCAGGACTGGATAGATACAGGTGAACGGATTCGGAGCATGAAAAGTGGTGGAGGGATAACAAAAGACACCAGGAAACTAGGCCAAATTCCTAGATACTTGATAAAGTTCCCCTCTCCCACTTTGAGACAAGATTTCATGAGGTTCCGCTTTAACCTGTACCCAACAAATGAAGTTCTTGAGAGACGTAAAGTAGCCTTAATGCAAAATTACACGTGTTGGCTTTGTAAGGGCACGTTTGAAACCCTTGAACACCTAACCACTGAATGTGAGTCACTGAAGGACTGAAGAACAATGTACCTGGGACATTTGTTTCAAGATTTAACAATAACATCCCCCAACTCGGGGGGCGTAGCTAACTGGCCATGGCTTAGGACGTGATCTCGAGCTGGGCTCCTATCGATCCGACGTTTATCCGAATATCTACGCTGTAATTCTGATGTTCGCGCACTGAAACTGGAGGAGCGGGCGTTAGAATGTATGTGCGGCAAGAATCTGAAAGGGCTGATCACTGGCGTCTGCGGATCGGACTTTGTGTGCGGCGGCCGTGTGACTCAAGTGATGCCAAAATGGCAGACAACAAAGAGAATGCAATCGCAGCCTGATTCGGGATCGCTTCCCATTTAATTATTCTGCACGCGAGCGAGGAGGCGGTGAGCAGCAACGAACTGTGAACCTTGTGTGGTGCTGGTATACAGTGACAGCGCTCCAGGGCCCAGATACATGTAACAGAACAGGAAATCATAGCAACAAAAGAACACAGGGCGCTGATGCGACTCCCGATTGCCCACGGAGACCCGCAAGGAAATCAGCTAACGTAAGAAGACATCGAACATTGTGTTAATCATTGAAACGGAGAGGCGGCACTCCCGGGCTGGAATCATTGTAGCATCCGTGGCTGGCCACAGAGTAGCAGCGTGCGCCATACGCCAGCGCGGCTCCCAGCCGAACACGGCGGCTGCTGTGTGCTACGGCATGGAGAGCAGGAGGAGGCTGTAGATGAGGCGAGTTGTTTACGAAGAGCTGCATGTGCTGGTGGATGGCGTGACCCTGGGTGAGATTGCCGGCAACGATATGTTTTATCAACGGAGTGCACGGAACGGTGTTCAGAGGCCATTATGAACAGATGAGATGAAAGATTGAGTCCCCCTGCATGGTGACGGAGTATTGCGTGTGCGAAAGTGCGCATTGATAATCCCAAAATACGATCGCAATACAGGCTGCTCAGCCCGGAAACAGCAGGTGATTGGGCCGCATTGTGGGCAGGCCCTGCCATATCTCGGGCCTGCGAATTAACCCCACACACGGCTGAGGCATTAACTTCAAGTAGACCCTGAACTGTATTGGGGTGCTGAGACTGTGGAGCGAGGCTACGCACAACGTAGGGTGGAATAAGCACTCGAAGCGAGCAGGCGACCTGGCATGCATGCACCGCCAAACACCAGCAGCCTTAACAGAGATTGGGACTTGCACAATGCACATGATGCCCAAGAGGACACGTTGCCAAGACAAAGGGAACGTAGGGTGGTAGTGCGGGCCCCTGACGCACGCAATTAAAACACTGTGGGAGAAACGTGGGAGGACACTGTCATGATGCCTACCCCCGGAGCACCAGGCCAGGCATCATGCCCTCGGGTAAAAGCCCAGCGGCCCCTTATAGGGGCTCTTTGGACTCAGTCCTGGCGTCTTTGGCGCCAGGCTCATGTTGGACATCAGTCCTGGCGCCATAGGCGCCAGGCTCATAAAGGGAGGTGTTTTGTGCACTTACCTGATGCAGACCATGCTGCATGCTTCAGGCCTCCCTGAGACCTGAAAGGGACTATTTTTTCATAGGGACTATTTTTTCACTTGGGCGTGGCCAGGGAAGGATACATACCTAGTTGGGGAAGGATACATACCTGGGACTTCTTTGGAGCCTATTTAAGCCACGCCCAGACTGCAGCTCATGCTTCGCGTTGTTCTGCTTCCTGCAGCTTAACGCTCACCGTGTCTGCTCCTGCTCCTGGACTCCAGCCACGCCCGCCTCGAACCTGGAAGACCTGCAAGGAAGGAAGAGAAGAGAAAGGTGAAAACCAAGGACTATTTCAAACTTCTTACATGCATCCGGAATCTTCTCGCCAGCATCCCTGAAGAAAGACTTCCATTTAAAAGCATCGCGTTGCTCGCTGCAGCGCCACGCTTCACTCACCTGTCCTCGAGACATCTCCCGGCTCCATCGCGGCTGTCAGCATCGGACGCCACATCTCTGCACCTAGGGGAGAGAGGAAGAAACAAAAGGTGAGCAGAAGGAACACAGAAGGAAAGCCTGATTAACAGCCATAATACTTACCGTCTTTTCTTCCACATTTCCAGTCGGCGCCGCCCCGTTGGCAGGTACCGTACCCCGGCCCCTATGGGGAAAGGACAAGAGACATTTCTGGGGAATGATAAGGACATTTAGAGGGATCGCCCTCATCACTACTCACCTCGGCAGTTTAACCCCTCAACGCATCGCCTTCATTCTGCACCTGAAATAAAGGACAGATCACAGGTTAGAAAGACAATATAAAGGGGGCCTCACTTGAACTTTGAACTTTCATACTTACGGCGCATCGCTCAGGAAAGTCAAGTGGATTTTGCCAGCGCCATTCTGAAAACCAGTGAAGTAACTGGACGAACGCGCGCCCCTGCACCAGAAGCAGGATGGAGAGTTCATCCTTCCAAACCATAAGGTGAGCTTAAACCGGGGTTTGGAGGAAGTTAGAGAGGAACGAAGGGGGAAAGGGGGGAGCTAGCACACTATTCTGCAGACTGTTAATCCCCTTTCTCATCTGCAGAAGGATATTCCTACGGGCCAGGCAAGCACGATTTGGAGGTCCTGTCCAATCGGTGTTCCGGGTCCTGCGCATCACGCTAGAAGAGGCCACAGCAATCCAGACTAGACCAGCGCCCCCGTGGGAACCAGGTGAGCGTTACAGACACAGCCCATTCCAAACTTGATCTTGCGGGCCGCCCTGTACGGTGGCCTACTGAGGACTCCTGGTCACTGAACTGGAAGGTGCTGGAATTCAGGAAAGCTAATATAGGGCACGAAGTGAGACCACAAGATGTCGGTGAAGGGGCTGAAAGCCAGGAGTAAGCAACCCACCATGGACACTTTTGCCAAGGTGCAGCGGTCCCCTCCGACCTCAGTGCAAAAAACAGGGGAAGCATCAGGGGATGACGCCCCTGGAGGAGAGAACCAACAAGTCCTAGCGGCCATAACGGACCTAAGCAATAAGTGGGGCACGGCAATGGCAGATCTACGGACAGCCCAGGAGAACAAAATGAATGCCGTGGGAGTTGAGGTCACTCTCCTGCGACAGGATGTCCGGGCGTTGGCGGAAAGAACTAGTGGCCTGGAAAGCGCAGTGAAGATTAACACGGACGTAAGCACGAACCATGCGAAAGAAGTCCACGTGCTCAAACAACAGGTCGCCAACCTGGAAAACAGGGTGGAGGAGGCAGAAGGACGGGTGAGACGGAACAACATCCGGGTTGTTGGCCTGCCAGAAGGCGAAGAGAGCCAAGACCCCACGGACTATATTGAGAACATGATCCTGCAAGAGGTGGGAGCAGACAAACTCTCTGAGGGGTTCACGGTAGAACGGGCACACTGTGCCCTAATGAGGAAACCAAGGCCTGGAGCTCCTCCGCGGCCGATAATTGCGAAAATCTTGAATTACAGGGATAGGGAAAAGATCCTGGAGTTTTTTCGCAAGGGCGGAACGATAGAAAGATCTTCCTCTAAGATCACGGCATACCCTGATTATACTATGTTTGTGCAAAGACAGAGATATAGTTATGTGGCGGTCAAGAGGAGATTGCGTGCAGCGGGCATCAGGTACATGCTATTGTACCCGGCGAAGTTGAAAGTTCTGCACAAAGGCAGAGCGTTGTTTTTTGACACCCCGGAGGACACAGCGTCGTGGTTGGACTTACAGGGCTGCCCGGCGCCAGATGGGGAACAGGATGGCCAAGAACACGATAAGTGAAGATATTGTATCATGTACATTGCAAAGGTGGGACGGCGGGCATCTGCCATAGAGTCTTGAGTACTTCATAGATGAAGCGCAGCTTTCGAACCTTTCGAAAGCTGCGCTTTGGTGGACTATAATGTGATATATAATTGCATACATAAATGTGAGAGCGTTAGGCGTAGCAACTTTAATCAAATGGGAGCAGCAATATCGCGATTACCTACCCCTGGGAATTAGTTGTAGTAGCAGTAGGTTAGCCGATAGGGCGGCCTCACCCTGCAGAGCTTCGAGTACAGGCGGAAGCCAGAAAGAGCTAGATGCGGGGATGCCTGAGATCCAGGGATGGAGCTGGGCAACAGTTGGGGGGAGTGCTGTTGGGAATGGGACAGGAGGTGGGAGGGGGGAGGGACGGGGAGTTTGTTGTTAAAGGGAGTTTAAGTTGGGGTAGGAGCCTCATAGTTATGGGGAGTTTAAGTTTAAATATGAGCCTTTGCGGAAGAACTAGAGTCAGGAATCTGTTTTGTGTGGTTGAGAGGGCTGATTGGAAGGGGGAGGGGGAACTATTACTGAGGCATGGGGGATCTTAGGATAATAACGTGGAATGTCAGAAGACTTAACAGTTATTTGAAGAGGAATAAGGTCATGCTGTATTTGAAGAGGCAGAAGATAGATGTCGCTCTGCTACAGGAAACGCATCTGACGCGAGAGAAAGTGGAGTTGGTGGGGAGAAAATGGAGAGGGTTTGTGGTGGGTTCGTCATACTCTGCCTACGCTAGAGGAGTGCGCGTCTGGGTGGCGCTGCATGTCCCATTTAAGCTAATTGAGGAAGTGGCGGAGGCGGACGGGAGGATGGTCATAAAGAGAGGACTTCTAGAGAACAAAGAAGTATGCATTGTGAATACGTATGCCCCTAACCAAAACACGACGACATACTTCAGAACGTTGTGCACCAAACTTAGTGCGTGTGCGGGTAGTGCAGTGATCTGGGGCGGGGATTTTAATTGTATAATGAATCCTAAGGTAGACAGGTCGGATGATAGGATTGACAGGCCCACTCCAGCGGCTAAAGCATTGCAGACGCTGCTAGCCGATTTTGGCTTGGTAGACGTGTGGAGAGCAAAACACCCTGATGAGAGACAATACTCGCACTACTCGGCTCCGCACCAGCTGCATACGAGGCTTGATTATGTCTTTGCCACTCCGGACGTAGTCACAGAGAGTATCTATATAGAATATAAAGCGAGAGTCCTCTCGGATCACTCGCCCCTGGTCCTCTGATGGCAATATTGCCCCCCGAGGGCGCGGATACCGACATGGCGCCTCCGGGCAGAAGCGCTCAAAGATCCGGTCTTCAGAGAGGACATAAGAGATGAGATTATTTCCTATTTTGAGGTGAATACTGGTAGTGTGAAGTCTGCGGGTACTTTATGGGAAGCCTTTAAGGTGGTGATGCGTGGGGTTGCTATAGCTAAATCGAAGGGATTGCAGGGAGAAGTCCTAGCTGATCTGCAAAAAGCTGAGATCGAGCTGGAAAGAGTATTGGAAGGGGGCGGTGCTGATACGGAGTTAGTACTCAAATTACAGCAGCAGTGCGCGGAATACTGGGATAGGCTTTGTAATCTCAACTATAGAAAGTATATAAAGAGGCAGCATGCAGGAGGGGATAAAACGGGACGGCTTCTAGCGTGGTTGTACAAGAGTGAAACCCCTAGATCCCCGATTCGGATTGTAATCAAAGAAGATGGCGAGACAGTAGATACCCAAGAAGGTGTTAATAGGGAATTTGCAGAATATTACAAGGTGCTGTATGAGGATGGAGAGGGAGGCAGCCAAGAGGAGATAAATGAAACATTGGAGGATATAGGCCTGCCCAAGATAAGTGACGAAGAGAGGGAAGAGCTGGATGCACCAATTACTTTGGAGGAACTGAAAGAGGTTGTGAGGCAGTTACCCACTAGCAAAACTCCAGGAGCAGACGGGTTCCCTAGTGAATTCTGTAAAGCGTATGGGGAGGAAGTGCCCCCCCCATGCTAGAAATGCTTAATGAGGCGTTTGAGGTTGGACGGTTGCCGGAGTCGTTCAGGGATAGCGATCATAATACCGCTCCCCTCGTTGTCCAGAGGTTTGCACAGCCTTTCTGCCATATATTGTGCCACTCGGGGGGACGGTTGCCACTCTGAGGCAATGTCTACGGGCGGAGTGCCCATGCCCAGACCTGCCATGGAAGGTGGCGGAAGCCCCCGAGCTCGACCCGAAAATGTTGACCTTTGTGTCAAAGACGAGCAAGGACCCCCGCAAGGGCATTGATAGATCCTGGAAAAACTGCCAGGAAAAGGTATTAGACTTGGCAGGACCCTTAGCCAAGATTATGGACCTCGCAGAAAGGGCAAAGGACACAGGAGAAGAGGTTGACCCTGAGGCCCTCGCCGGGTGGGCCCAGAGGGCAGTCTGCCTTCTAGGGAACGCGAATTGCGCCATCGCGTCAGAAAGAAGAAAGGGTCTTCTACTCAAGATAGATTCAAAGTTTAGCGATTTGTCATCATATGAAGCGGGAGCATACGCTTCATTAGAAAAAGCATAGGCGTCTATCCGCAAAATATTCCCCAGTAGAGTTTTTGGAGGGACCGGCCGCTTCAGGGGTCGCGTAGCCGGTCGCAACCAAGGAGGTAGAAGACCCCAGAACCCCAGGGCGCAATACTGGGAGAACAGAAGGCAAGACACCTTCTTTCCGGCCAGGGGAAGATTCCCGAGGGGCCGTAGGTCCAGAGGATCAGGACGAGGTCAAGGCTTTACACCAGGTGAGAGCGATGCAGTATCCTCCAGTAGGGGGGAGGACGCGCATGTTTTTAGAGAATTTGCGTAAGCTTTCAAGCGATTCTTGGATATTGCAGACCGTCAGAGGTCTACAGCTAGATTTCATAGAGGTCCCGGTTCAGCGGTGCAGACCGCAGAGGCAGAGACTAGCGCAAGCGGAACAGACTTGTCTAGACAGCGAGATAGCGCAGCTAGTCAGCAAGCAAGCGATAGAGAAGTGCGAGATACCACCAAGGTTTGTGAGCAATATGTTCCTGGTTCACAGGAAGGAGAAGGTACGCCCTGTTATAAATCTCAAAGAGCTGAACGGCTGGATTATATATCGGCACTTCAAGATGGAGGGCGTACATCAGCTCAGAGGCTCCCTAAGAGAAAGAGACTGGCTGACGCGTCTAGATCTGAAAGACGCTTACCTTACGATACCTGTGCTCGAAGAGTACAGACCATTCCTGGCTTTTCGCTGGCAAGAACAATTCTGGCAATTCAGGACAATGCCATTCGGTCTTGCTTCTGCACCCTGGGCATTCACGAAGTTGATGTAGCCAGTAGCAGCAGCGATCAGAGAGAAGGGCGTCAGCCTGATCATTTAGCTAAACGATCTCTTACTCATGGCAGAGGACCGGGAGGTACTAGTGTACCAGACGGAATGGGTGCAGGGCCTTCTGACCTCTCTGGGATTCCTAGTGAACACAGAAAAGACAGATACCACACCAGCGCAAAAATTAGACTTCCTAGGATTTGTCCTGGACACCAGGAAGGCGACGCTGGAACTTCCAGCTCGGAAGATGAAAGATATCAAGAGGGAGATCAGAGTATGCTTAGAGAAGCAGCAAATATCTCTCAGGTCGTTAGCGAGAATAGTGGGGCTATTAGCGGCTTCTATCCAAGCCATATTCACTGGTCCTCTGCACTAAGAGCACTGCAGCGATTGAAAATAAAGCATCTGCAGCAAGGTCTGAAGTACCATCAACTAGTTCCCCTAGATCAAGACTCCAATACAGAGGAAGAATGGTGGTTAAAGAATATGGATGCTTGGAATGGGCGAGCCATATTCGAGGACAAGCCGGATCTGATAATAGAATTGGATGCCAGCCGGAAAGGCTGGGGGGCCAGATGCAGATCTCTACAGACCGGAGGCAAGTGGAGCGAAGAGGAGCTTCAGTTACACATAAACTGTCTGGAGCTCCTAGCAGGATCGTTCGCGATCAAAGCCTTCACAAAAGAAAGAGTAAGGTCTTGTGCCCTGCTGAAGATGGACAATATCTCAGCAGTGCGATACATCAACCACTTAGGCGGTACGAGGTCCAAGATGCTGGCAGAGCTAGCGAAAGACCTGTGTCATTTTTGCCTACAGTCAGGAACATCAGTGACAGCAGAATACCTGCCAGGATCACTTAACGTAGTAGCGGATTGGAACTCTCGATACCCGACGGACTCCAGCGATTGGAGACTGGATCCGACAGTGTTTCAGAGGCTGAACACGAGATGGGGACTATTGCAGCTGGACCTTTTCACTTCCCGGCTAAATGCGCAGAGGAGCCTCTACTACAGCTGGAGGCTGGATCCGGGAGCACAAGGAACCGACGCGTTCCTCCAAGAGTGGACAGGAGGTCCACACTACGCTTTTCCCCCGTTCGTGATGCTGAGCAGAGTGCTGGCGAAATGTCGGAGGGAGAAAGCGGAGTTGGTACTAGTAGCGCCTTTGTGGAGGTCTCAAGTGTGGTTTCCCACTTTAATGGAGCGAGTATCGGACATACCCAGAGTTCTCCCCGAAGGAGAGCGACTCCTCACGGACCCAGCTGGATCGTGTCATCCTCTGAGAGTGGGAGGGACACTCCCGCTAGTCGCGTGCAGGATATCATGAAGCGTTGGGCGCTGCCAGGAATTTCGGCGCAGGCTGCTCAGCTCATCGCTGAATCCTGGGCTCCTTCCACTCGGAGGAGCTATGACGCAGCTTGGGCAAAATGGACAAGCTGGTGTAAGAACAGAAGTGTTCATCCCGTTTCAGAACCTGTAGTGGAGATTCTGAATTTCCTAGCGAGCCTGTTGCAGAACGGGAGAGCCTTCCGCACGGTAGGAGTCTACAGATCGGCAATTTCGGCAGGTCATCTGCCGATAGAAGGCGTCCCAGCAGGAGAACATCCTGCAGTGGTGAGGCTCATCAGAGGGGCAAGATTTAGGGTGCCACCAGAGCCCAGGTATAGCACAACGTGGGACGTGGCAGCAGTACTGCACTTATTATCAAGTTGGCCGGCTGATAAATACCTCTCGCTCAAGCAGTTATCAGGCAAAATAGCGATGCTGTTATGCTTAATTTCCTGAAAGCGCGTATCAGACGTAAGAGCACTAGAGATTAACAGACGGTCCTTCAGACCGGAGGGAGTCACATTCTCCATCGCCAGAAGGACCAAGACAGGGACCTCTACAGTTCATTATCCATATTTCCCGAACAATTCGAAATGGTGCGTAACGCGATGCATTAAAGAGTACGAGAGTAGAACAGCGGAGAATAGGTCAGCAAGTACTACCCTGTTATTAATAGCACGCAGGAAGCCCTACCACGCAGTGGCATCAGCTACCATCGCAAGATGGGGCAAGGAAGTCATGCATGCAGCAGGTGTGAATGTGAACGTGTATGGAGAGAGGAGAGGAGCAATGGCCTCGTCAGCCGCGAGAGCGGGAGTACCCTTAAGTGAAATAATGCTAGCAGCAGACTGGTCCAGCGATCGTACATTTAAAGAGTTTTACTTTAAGCCAGCAGAGTGTTTGGCTAGTACGGTGTTGGGGAAGCTTTGAACAAGTATAATGCTTGCCTCCAGTCTTGTCATAGGATGAAGATTACCCCTGCTATCTGCGCAGGGAGTATTAATTCTATTAAAGACTAGGAGGCGAGCATTAAATTCCCACCCGAGTATTGTACTGTGTATAAAATGTCAATGCATTATATGAGCTAGTACACTACGTACGCACCACCCTAAGATCTCCTATTGTGTTTCTTTATAGGGGAAGATCAGAAGAATAGCTAAAGACAGTGCCGTTGCAGAGAGTTTCAGGAGACCGGGAGTGCACCGGTAGTTGAGTTTAAAGTTCAGAAGGGCCTTTGCACCCTTGGCGAGGATCAGTTAAGATCATGAGGACTGTCAGAGCAAGTAAAAGCAGAGGAGGAGTCCAAGCACAGGAAGTGGGTTGTCACTGGTGGAAAGGGCATGGACTACAGAGACTCATGGATTTTGTAGTTTGGAAAGGAGAAAAGTTTTGTTTTACACTTTTCATGGTTTTATATATGCTTTGTTGGACTGCTGAAGAGTAGAAATAAATGAAGATGAAGCATAATGCTCGCCTCCTAGTCTTTAATAGAATTAATACTCCCTGCGCAGATAGCAGGCATAATCTTCATTGTCCGGAACAATACCTCACATCTGGAGGAAAGCAGTATCGAATGAAAAGATCTAAGAACTAAACTGACTGAAAAACATTTCTTTGAACAAGATGTCCAGCGGCCTGTAGTATTTGAAATTAGTTGAAGACCCTCAATTTGAGACATACAAGGGGACCAGTAAAAAGGGTATTTGACGGTCTGCTCTGGCTTTCACGAACACAACCCCCACCAGAAGAATACATACATCCATGATACTTTGACATGTATTATGTTGATTTACATAACACAGTACACAAGACAACTCTTAAATAGCAAAATTCAAAGACAACTCAATATGTATCTTTTTGCTGTTATGAATTGTAAATTAAGGTGTTAACGACTCACGGGTGTAAGGTAGGAGCATTCATCTGTTCTACATAGCTTTGTCACACAATGAAGATAAACCGTTGACATTTTCTGGTTTTTGTGCTTCACAAATCGAAAAACTTCAAAAGAAAATCGTCCCATCTGGCCCTTGCCGTTTTCAATAACAGTGGTCTGCGGATCCTTGTCACAGCTAATTCGTTTTAGAAAAAAAATACAACTGCGTTAGGACATTTTATTAAATTTTGGTTTTAGGTTCTCAAGGTTTGTCTCTATTAAGATATAAGAAATGAAAAGCACGAGACCACCTACTCCGTCTATGTTTATGTTGCTTGCTACCAGACAGACAGAAATGGGTTTCCATGGCCAGATAACATTACGGGTGTACCAGTGCTGAAACTAGAGAAAGTGCAGTTAAACCTATGCTATATTAGGATGTAATATGGTTTAGAGGTTGGATCACTGCAAAGAAAGGGCATGTTTTCATTTATCCCAGCAGCAAAACCGTATTTACTGCTGCCCATGACATCACTATAACACACACTGCAACCACACGTTTCCATGCACAAAAGTGAAGGCTGATTGCTGGAGCTAGCAATTCGGGCTCGACTGCGCCTTTTCGGGTAACACCATGCCTTTTTTGCATATGGTGTTTACCCTTGTGTAATGGCACGGTCGGCTGACACATTATGGTCATGAGGGTTGCCCAAAGTAATACCAGAGGATTTGATCAATTCAAAACATTCCAGCTATCAACTTTAAGTTTTGCGCACAGTGCCAGGGCTCAGAATCAGCATCAACGGTGTGGGCACCTGTGTAGATTTAGATGCACAGACATTTCATATTAATTGGCTCAAATGTTGATTTCTGTATTTCGGACTAAACAAGTAGCCAAACTGGTACAGGCATTATTTTGCTACATGTTTGACAAACTGAACAGTTTATGTAACCTCGTGCCTGGTGCGGTAGAAACTAGGTTTTGGATAAGAATAGATGCTTAAATCATGATTTAGATTAAAAAAAGCTATACTGAACCTCCTTGTTTTTATGAATAGCTATATAATAGGAACAATATTAACAATAATTATAGCATTAATGGAAGTATTAATAACGACAATACTAAGCACAACATAACTAACAATTTTAAAAACACTGCATAAGCAATGCTACTAGTAATTTATACTACATATTTCAGCAGTAATAATGTTACGACCCATTACAACCGATTTGACGCTTTAAAGGGCACTAAACAAAAGTAGTGTACTAATAGCCTAATCTCTACTATTACCCTAATCTCTATTAATACCCTAATCTCGAACAAATCTACAATTGAACTGAGACCACTTGATAACTGCTGTCACCCTCCAACTTCTCCCCCCCAAAAACTTTTTTCCCTCGACTATTAGGAAACCATGGATCTGTATGGGTCACAATTCAGCTCCCAAGTAAGGAATGAGCACCTCACTTTCTATTACACAGCTTCATTTGGGTGCATGGTGACTTTTCCAAATGTATTTTAAAAATTCCAGATGTACTATTTTAGGCTATTTTCCCTAAAATCTGGTATTCTAAGTCCTGGTGCTTTCCTAACCCAGATGCCAAGCCATTGTAATATCCTACATCTTTTGTACGCTATCCTTTTGCCGATGTGTCATTTCTGAATGGATATTTCTTTGCCAAACCCATTTATTTGGTTGTGACACTACACCATCAAATCCTCCCAAATATTGTCTGCCTCTTTATTTTACCACCAGAATATTGATGAATGCAGCTTGTACATTGCCACAAAAATGTTGCTCTGTTCCACTGTTAAATTGCTCTCAGAAAAACATACCATACCCTTCCATTGCCACAGAATAATGTCTCATGCAATGTCACATTCTCCATAGCCATTACTCATGCCACTTTCACATTGCCCCCTACGACAGTCACCTCTGGGGAGAAGCTAGATGGGGAACTAACCTCTGTGGGCGTTAGGAGAAGGCAACAGCCGTGTGTGTTGGGGGCCTCCCTATCTACCTGCTTAGGGGCATCGCGAGAGGCGTTGCTGTGGGGGGATGAGGGCGCTATAGCCCTGGGTCTGTTGGTTGTAGCCCCGGATAGAAGCTCAGGGGTTACAACCAAAAAGGCTAGTTAGCCCCCAGTCCCAACAGTCACAAAATTAGCATAGCCCCGGATCAACACCCCTGGGCATCGGGAAGCCGCTGGCACTGCATCCTCAATAAACACACTGAGCCACAATGCTGGTTAAAGGACTCCTGCCATGACTCAGGCAGTCCTATTTATTAATGTGGTCACTTGCCTTCCAAAATTCATCAAAGGGTGTGTCCTTCGTGTGATGTCCGAACGTCATCTGTGACAACCTCCCATCCCAGGTACATCAACAATAACTCAACTGTATTAACCTTATTCAAGTATGTCGTTATTTAGTATCTTTGCAATACAAATTTGCACTCTCGGTGGGTACCACCTCCGTGGGCCGTTCATTCGATCCAGGCCATCATCTAGCATTGCTTTTTCAATATGCATGTCAATTGCTGTTTTCTCATCTCTTTGTGTGGGAATTGTGTCCAAACCTTGTTGTCCCTTCTCCACTGTGGTTGTCTTCTTCAAAGTACTCATTTGGTATATTTATCCTTATGAACTAGGTATAGTTCCTAGTTATAGTTGACTGTCTGTCAGCAGCTCTCACGATGAACCTTGCTTTACAGTGGAAGTCCATGGAGTTGGTTCATAAGGAAGGCTGTCTCTAGTTTCTGTTTTGGATTAGTATCTGGTCACTTATGTCCAGGGTAAACTTGTTCAAGCTCTGTATCATGGACTCCTACTTGTCCTGAATGTGTTTTTGTGACATCCAATCTGTATCTACTGTTGGTGTTTCTCGTGATTGGTGTTCTGGCAGGAGAGTTCACACCTTGCGATTCCTCAGAGATACTGCTGGAGCCACTCCTGTTGTAGTGTGTTGTAGTGTGCAGGGTTGCTCGATATGCCATGCGGAATCTCGTAAGGGCATGTTCTAATGCTTCATCCTGTTTGTGAGCTATGTGGTTTACCTTGTTAAGAATTCTTATGAACCTGGGGGCACTGCTGAGCAGCCTACAGGATGGCTGATTGGTGATGCGTCTCTGTGACAACCTCATGCATATTTATAAGTATGCCCTGTTAAACGACAGCAGCACGGCTTGTAAACAGGAGGTTCGAGCTTGTAAAGTTGCACTGCACACATGTTACAAGTTTGGGGCTCCCCGGAACAGCAGACACTAAGATTCGAAAGAGACGCACCAAGACTACAGGCTGCACCCTGCAAACCAGCGCTGCGGGCTGATCGTCTCAGGACAGACTGCAGCAGGGCCCAATGAGTAGCCTGAAGGCAGGCGTTAGACAACGAAAGGAGTGTGACCCCCGAGCACACTGACCGGCCCCGCTGGTTGGCAGAGTTCCAACAAATACAGAGCAGCCCTGGACAAACGCTGGTTTCAGAGATGGGCTGCGGGCTGGCCTGAGCACTGTGGCCTGGGAGAGCAAGAAAGCAGACATGGGTGAGGAGGGCCGGGGTAGCCCACCGCAGTTGCTTGTGATCCAGCACCCACTGAGCAGCGTTAACACTGTGAGAGCAGGAAGCGAGGTTCCCCAACCCTGAGTGGTGCAGTAGCTGAGGAGACCCATGAGGTGAGAGGCCAGATGTGGATGCCACAGGCTTGCATTGACGGGAGCGGCATCAAGGAGCTGATGCTGAGAGAGGATTCACAGCAGCCCGGTTTATCCATTAAAACACAGGGGTGTGGTGGGTCAGATGAATGACACAGACACTTAATGGACATTTCGAATTAAATTTATTTAAATAATAAGTATAAGGCCTAAGGAATTTCAATTACCTTTGGCTGTGTCGGAAGCAGCCTCTTTCCCTGTTTGTTTCAGTTTGGATCAGAGGTGCGGCTTGACACACATTCAGCCACGTTTGTGGGTCCTTTCCTCAGACGCGAGTGTGCTGGGAGTGGTGCTAAGCAGAGGAGTGACTGGCGTGTAGCGACCTATGCAAAGTAGTGGAAGAAGGACGTTGGAACCACTTGGGCGGCTGTGGTCGAAGCGTGGTATGTCGCTGTAGCCCTGCCCCTGCCATTTGCTACACGTGCCAAAAGCTGGACTCCTGAGCTGGGACAGGTGAGCCTTTCAGGAGACGGTCAGTCCAGATTGACTGTGTCCCGCCCGATAAACGCTGGGACTGCTCCTGGTGTGACGGCGATTCGCCTCTCGGTTGGCGCCTGGCAGTTTTTTTTTTTTGAGGGAGTTCCGGTGGTGTAATACCTCAATGCTGCAAGACTTGGACGAGGTCCGAGTATTTTTTTGCAAATACCTACAGTGGACTTGAGCAGGAGTCTGTGAGGAGAAAAGCCCTTTGATCCTGCTTGCAGCAGGATATTGTTCAAGGATACACCACTGTCCCAGTGCGTATGCTAGGGTGATTTTTAAAGGGCCTAAGGGATACATGCCGTGTCTCTCTATGAGTGACTTCCTATGAGTGGAGTGCACTCATTGGATATTCTGCAGTGGAGTATAAAATAAGGGCTCCTATGTGGTAGTGGCCCTGATTTGTGAATGCAGTGCTGGGAAAAGAAGGGTCTGGAGCGCATCCTCTATCTGTGATCACTGTTCCTTGGAGTTGTGAGTCGCAGATTGTCCGGACCGAGCATCCTGAAGACTTGAAGTAGGCGGAGTGAGCAGCAGAGTGAAGACAGACTTTGGCAGACCGTGGCAAGCCGTGCATGCGTGCAGGCTACTTGCTGCCCACCATTTTTGCTATCAACTAGTGTCTCTGCTGCCGTTCCAGCCGATTCGCAGCAGTTATTGACTTTCCTCCGATCGATGGAGAAAATGGAAAAGGAAAGGACTGAGGCGTGGCAGAAGGACAACGAAGTTGCAGGTACGGTCCCCATTCCCCCCCTCAATTATTCCCTTTTCCTTGCTGTCTTCTTCCTCTTCCCCTTCCATCCCGTCCCTCCCTTTGTCTGCCCCCCCTTCGTTTGTCCCTTCCAATAAACCCTCCCCTGTCTTAGTAGTAGACCTACCTTCAGCTAGCAGCCCCTTTTTGGGGAGCCACATGTAGCCTCTCAGATGTGTTCTTCGTCCGCCAAGGGAGTCCGTCGCTTCAAAGACGCACGTGAAGAAAAGAGGTGAGAAGCCAGTCACGCAGAAGCGACCGCTGCGGCGGAATTCCAGCATCGATGACGGAGATATCCACCCAGGTCTGGCGAGTGAGTCCATACAGGAGAGGGCTGCCCCGAGTGAGGGGGTGTCCCGCCCCCTGTAAACACTTCTCTCAAGACATCGGCCCTGAAGGAAACCGAGTCTGGCGCCCAAGCCTCTTCTATGGTGGCCCGGGGTGCCGACTTTACAGGGCTGTGTACTAACAATAGTAAGAGCACTCAGCCAGGCGATGAACTTGCCGAAGAACAGGAAATGATTAATGTTGACAACACTGAGCAGACTGTGAATCCACTGCTACTGGGTCCCGGTGTTGCAGGCAAAAATACATCAGTGACATTAAGCACAGAAATTCCAAACGGTGCAAAGGTAACTGTAACGACCATAGACATACATACCCCTCCGATATCAGAGGATTTAAAGAGCCCTGACTCTATAGCAGTCAGGCCACCAATAACCCACAACGAGGTACAACAAGCTGACCCAAATGCCCTCACCAGAGACAAAGAACATAGTCAGCCCACGGTTTATGTGGCTGTGGTTAACCCTCATTTTGCCAAGGGAAAGGTGTGTGATGGTTTGGAGGACACTGAGGCGCGCGACTTATCGAATACGAAAAGATTAGTCATATTCGACCATCCACAGTCGCCTAGCATAAACCAACAAAGGGTAGATGGAACAGACCATAACAAGATTTCCTTGAATGCAAGTGATGAGGATGAGGACCACTTGGAAACATGTAAAGCGAGACCAGCCCCATACCTAAAGGTTCGGCGATTTAACTCAAGTAAACTTACACGAAGAGTGTTGTTGCAAGCAAAGGCCCCCCAAAAAATAGGACCACGGAAAAGAACGGCCCTAGCCGTAAGTGCAGAATCTTTAAACGACTTCTTCAAGAAAAGAAAAGGGCTCCAAGAGACAACGGCACATGAAATATCAGACCTAGAGATCCTGGAAAGTTTGTCAACAAGAAGTGATTACTGGGTCACCCACAAACAACTTGAACACCATGAAGCCTACCGAGAGCCCTGTTGAACAAGAAAATCAGGAGTATTAAAGACTACTGGTACAGGGCCTGTTATAAAATGGCACTGTGACAAGAATTTAGGACGCAATCCTCTAACAGTTTACCAGCGGAGTGATAGCCCGCAGCTCGAACAGAGAGCAAAGGCGACCACGGTAATTGAGTGTCCCCCAGTGCTGGAACCAAGGGGCATGAAAGTACTAGGCAACATCGGTCCAGTTATACCTGTAGGACTGTTACGAGCGAACGGGTACAGGCCCACAAAGTTTGTCGCCGTGGAGCCTATCACTACCTAATGAAGCATCAAAAAAACAAGCAGGAATACAGTCCATGACCATATCAACGACAACTGGGCTGGCCCCATATCATACCAGTCGACCTGGGGAAAAGGTTTCCATGTGATATTTTCGCCGCAAAAATATCACGATGCAAAAATATCGCCATATTTTTGCGGCGAAAATAACACATGGACCCTGCGGGGGACACCCCCGCAACTCCCGCATCATTTTTTTATGTGCGGGGGACACCACCGCACCTAATATTTTCGCCACCAAAAATATCGCCTATGGCCGTTCCCAACGACCATATGTACAGCGATATTTTTGCTGGCAAAAATATTACCTGATACCGGGAAAAGGGGCCTATTGGTGAAGAGGTCCTGCCACAGACTCCTACCCTGTCGAGAAGACTAAGTGAAACCCAACATCTTCCTACGCCCGATGGCTCACCACAAAAAAGAAACCAAACCTCTTTGAGGTTATGTCTACAGTCACAATTGCGCTTGCACCTTTAGCAAGCTCTACGAGAGCATCCATGACACTTTGAAAGACTAGACATCATTAATAGCCTTGATGCACACAAAATTAAACTATCTCTAGGGCTTCCTGGTAGGAACCAAGGGAAGTCTGACATCAAGAATTGAACAGTCCTTCAGACAAAAAGAGGTGAGATCCTTAAAAAGACTGGAGGAAAAAATATCAGAGTTCGGACAGTTCACTAGGCCTGTGGAGAAGAGGCCTGTGGAGAAGGCCACTCAAACGACGTCTGAGTTACCAATCTCGATGTCTAAAGATTTTTCTCCGAAGACAGGTCAACAAGCTCTGAGAAACTCGACCCGTAGACACCTAGTCTGCCCAGATCCTATGGACGAAATAATCACCATAATAGACAACGAAGAGGCAAATAAGAAATCCACCCAGAATCGGGCTACCATCCGTAAAAGACAAGTGCAAGATGGGAACTCTCCCGAGGTTAATGAAAATTCAGGGGACACCGGATGTAAGAGCTCGGATATGGTTCAAACCACTAATGTCTTTTCCTACGGTATATTCAGCAAACAGAAATCTCTTTTCTCCACTTCTAATGGAAAAAAGAGGTTTCAGGTAGCGAAAAATAACAGCTCAAAAACACTCAAGGGTAACAGCAAAGTTACAAAAACAGGAGTAACGCTAAAAAACAAGGTACTCAAAGCATTGAGAAACTCAAATCTCCAGAAAGAACGAACGCTTGTCTAACTCTAAAATCCTTTTGGCCGACCCCTGACGATCAATCAGAATGGAGTTCATACACGTTGGAGGATTCAGACCTAGAATCTCCAACAAAAGAAAACCTTAAAAGGAAATCAGAGATAGTAGAGGACAGATTGCCAAGCATGGAGCCTGCAAGGAAAGTCCAAATATTTGAGACATTGGCCAGGTTGGACAAAAAAGTAGCAGCAAAAAGCGACAAAATCCAGAGGAGCTCTGGAAAAGAAGAAAAACGATTAAAACGAAAAGGCAAAATATGCCAGTCATAGAAAAACAAAAATTAAAGAACACAAATTACCAGTGAGTAGACGACAAAGTTGAGAAGAGCAGGACGAGGGACCCCGGAAAAGAAATAAAACCCGGGAAGATCATTCTGAGGATCACCGGAAAAGATGTCGGCTCTCGAGCCCAAAAATAATCTCTCCACTAAGGAAACCAGCAACGCACAATGAAGACAGAGGCCAAAGAAGGTTGCAAAAAAGAATTGAAAGCGCCTGTATCCTAAAAATGAAGCAGAATATCCATCGTCCAGATGGTTTGATTTTGAACAGAGGAACCCTCCTAAAAATATTTGCCCAAATTCCTAGTTTAAGAAACATCGACAATGACGACTTGTGGATAGTGGAACCTTGCCACTCGGGAAATAGCGACGCCTCACTCATACCTCCATCTGAAGTCCAAAATCATTAATCAACAACTCCTGAAAGAGAGAGAAAGTCTACAACTATTGGGTTACTACCCGACACGAGTCGAGGACTTGGAAAAAGGCTCTGAAGACAAACGGAAAGAAAAAGATCTGAAGGAGGTCGAACCTAAACATAGGAACAATTCTAAAGAATGCCCACACGTTCATTATATAAGCAAAATGGAGCACCTCCAAACCCTGTTTAAAGATCAGGGACATGAGAATCAGAGATCAGCACAGAATCCTCATCGAGAGGATGTGAGAGGTATTAGGCGTCTATATAAAGGCGATAGAGGAGAGGTCGGGAAGGATCGAGCATCGAGGTCACCAAGGCGCACTACAAACAACTTACTTCTAACAAAAGCAAAAGGAGAGTCATAAAAAAATTGGAGCTGTGGACCTGGGCCAAGACGCCAGTCGATTCCACCCGTAAACCCTCCACCCCTAACTGAAGTGGCGAGGAAAACGATAGCACCTGAACAGAGGGAGAAATTCAAATTTGGCTGTTGGAATACCCCGTGCTTTGAACACCCCACAAGGACAACTGACGTTAATCTTGGCCAATTCGATCTACTGCGCCTGCAAGAGACATGGCTGAGAACCAAACCCCAGTTAGACGGGTATGAGTTAATATTCAATCCAGCAAAAAAAGGACCGCTTGGGCGACCGATGGCCGGACTGCTAACAACAATCAGAGCAGGGTCAGGCATCAACGTATGTGAAGTCCTGTGCACACCTTACTGGATCCAAGCGATGATACTAAATTGGCAGCAGGCACAGACCAATTTCGATCCTAGGAAATGGGGGAAAAAAAATCTTCTTACAAATCTGTATTTGAACCCTGAAATAACAACACAGGAAGAATTTACCAAGGAGTTGGGAGAAATCATGGAAGTGGCAATGGCACACATGGTCGGCTACTATACAATTGTGAGTGGTGACTTCAACGCCGCGTGCGAAGGCATAGGGCTGTATGTGAAGTACAAAGACTATAACTTACCAGTGTGGAAACAAGTGCAGCTCATGGAAGAGATCATGTTGGCATGGGACATGCACAATCTCCACTGGATGCGATCCAAATCAAACACTAATATCCCGTCGTGGCAACGTGGATTCCAACAAGGAACAATCGACCACGTATATGTGTCAAAAGATTTGCTGCCGGTGATTACCAACTTTAAAATAGTCCCCACAGAGTTCAGTGACCACAATCTATTAATGACAGAGTGCCTAGCAACAAGGCTCCAACATTTCTCCACCTTTCCGGAAATCATTGCAACCTCAGGAGGTAATCGAGTTAAGATCTCAGAAAAAGCCCTTCTGCAAATAGTGAACCAATATAAAGTGCTCACTGAAGACAGTTCTATACCAGTAGAACTAAGTAAGAGAAATTTGGATTATAGCCTTTATTGACCAGATATATCATAAGGACCAAGGAAACCTTAAAATCCAAAATAAATCACTCTCATGAGTACAATCCTGAACTAGTTGGGAAAAGACTACTTCATTGGAGGCTGAAGAGAATCTTTAACAAAGCGAATACATTGGAAAACAAGGAGAGGTGGAAAAAAGCTCTTAACAATTACAGGAGCTGGCTAATTCACCACAGACACAAATTATACCAGCAAGGCGCAGAACAAATGCTGGCTGTAATATGTGGTAATCAAGCCAAAGAATTCTGGAACATGATTAAGGGCGCAGGTAAAACGGTGAATGACAACATACAAAATAATGTGGTAGAAAACCAGTGGATAACCCATATCGCGTCCCTTTATGCCCAACTACCAGCAGAAGATAAAGAAGAAAAATGTCTCAGAATTGTTGAATCTGGAAGCAAAACAAACTGGTCCATTCCATCGGACAAAGAGTCAATCCTAAGCAAAATCAGGAAATTGAATAGCTCGAGGGCGCCTGGCCCTGATGATATCTGCAATCTGGATTTAAAAAAGCATCCGGAGCAACAATGGGCTGATCTAATGAGTAGTATTTTCGCAAACTGCAACACTGTTCAGGCAGTGCCAGAATCATGGAGAAAAGCAACTATACTACCAATCTTTAAAAGAGGAGCAACGGACGATCCTAATCATTATAGACCCATCGCACTCCTTGACGTGATGGGGAAGGTCTTTGCTTCATTGGCACTAGATGCTTTCCATAACTGGCTACGAAATACCCACTTCGCCGACCCCTTCCAGAATGGCTTCATAAAAAACTCAGGTACAGGAACGAACATTCTTCTGTTGAGTGTTATGAAAGCTAAGATCCTACAAGGTGGCCCACCAGTATATATGGCATTCATTGACCTGGTTTGAGCTTTTGACCAGGTCAATAGACAACGCCTCTGGAAGAAATTGGAAGCTATGAATTGCCCCTCCAACATTTTGGACCTGATACAAGCACTACATCAAGAAACATCGATAAGGGTGCGCTTGAGTGCAGAGGGCGCTTGTCAGATGAAATAAAAACTGCAAGAGGGGTCAAGCAGGGCTGCCCTTTAGCCCCAACGCTATACAACGCGTACATAGCAGATTATGGCGATTTTTCTCACAAAGTCAGACACTTTCCACCAACTATAGGATGGACAAAAATCCCAAGACTCCCATATGGCGACGATATAATCGTGATGGCCTTAACTCCCCTCGGTCTCCGACGACAACTAGATAACATGGTGGCCTATTTAAAGAAGAACAATCTGCAATTAAACAAAGCTAAAACCAAAATTATAGTAATGGGAAAACCGGCCACAAGAACGCCGAAATTCCGATGGTTCTGTGATGGATCAAACTTAGAAAAAGTGAACACCTTCAAATATCTGGGGATAATCATAAACAACGATAAACAAGAAGTACCCATGCAAGATCTGTTGTGGAAAAAGACAAAAAATCTAACAACAGAGGCGAAGGCTATGGACAGAAAGTATGGGAGGTTCTCAATTATCCCGATGTTAAGATTCTTTAGGATGAAGGTGGTCACATCGCTAACCTATGGCATGGACGCAATGCCGTATCTACCAAACTCGATCTGGGAGAAATTGGAAGGCTACTTCTGGAGGGTGTATTAGGGTTGGCGAAATCCACCCCAATGGCATTAATCAGAAGAGAACTCTGCCTATCATCACTGCTGCCAACGAGAATGAGAGCCTCGCTGATGTTATACAGGAAAGTGATAAACAGTCCCGAAACCAAAGTCTTGGAATTAATCAGAAGGGAGATGGTGGACGGGTCAAACTTGATGTTGCAGCAATGGGAACATCTAAATTTGAATGTACTGAAAGAGCTGGACACAACCGTTGAACTCCTGAAACAAAATCCAACCAAAGTCTCAAAGAAGCTCCTTGAGGCAGACTGGATTAACACGCAGGAGATGGCCAACAGGTATGCCCTGACCAAAGATTTTGCGTCACCATCTATGAAGTTGAACGACGTCAGAGGGTACCTAAAGCAATTCCCGAAAAAAAAACTAAGCAGATCTTTTTTAAGGTTTCGGTTAAATCAAGTGAAAACCAATTAAATATTAAAGATAAGAAAGCAGTCCACCATGAACATTTGTCGGTTCTGTAAGGAAGATTCCTCAGTGGAAACCAGTAGGCACCTACTACTGGAGTGCAAAGAACTTAAAAGAGAAAGAACAAGATTTCTCGCTAACCCTTTGGAAAACTAAAACTACAGAACCTTAGACGTAGATAATCTGTGGAACTGTTTGACGTGCGGAAACAACAGACGAGGTGTAATTGGAGTGACTTCTTTTCTGAAGTATTTGGACATTCAGTAACCTGGAACATATGGAAGGTGAAACGTGTTCGGCCAAGTTTGGTGGATCCTAAAAATGTTGTAAAAATTGTTCGCAATTAAAGCAAAAAATAAAATAAAAGTATAAGGCCTATCTTTCCCTATGGGGGCTTGGGCCTCATCTCTACATGGAATGGTGCTCCAGCAAGACATTTATTGCCAAAGAATAGCTCTGACTTGTTCCGGACCAATTCATCCCCTGTGTGTAGCATATATTGTACATTCATATACGTGCCACAGGATAGTGGCAACAAAATGATTATTGAATGAGTGCCTGATATGTCACATAAAGAAAGGGACCAGTGGGCGACTGAACCAAGGATGGAAACAACTGAAGAGACTGACACAAGATGTGCACCTTACACGACAGGTTTCGTAGAACGCTAGGTGTAAACCTATACAGTCCAAGATGCTAAATAGGCAGTATTACACTCCAGCAAAGCTAAAAAAGATATACAGAGAAAATGAAAATGAAGGCCGTTGGTCCCAATGTCAGATTGAGAATGCGGTATACTTGCACATTATATGGGAGTGGCCTAGCCTCAATGGATTCTGGTCTCAAGTGTGTGACAAGCTGACTGACATAACTGAGATAACGGTCTCAGCGGCGGTCAAGGGCTGTTTGTTGGGGGTGCCTGAGAGGGTCCCAGAATGCCAGCAGCAGTTTTTGAATTTGGGGTGCCTATGGGCCAAGAGAGATGCATATTGAAAAGATGGATAGGTCAGGTCGCAGCGACAGTGGAGTAATGACCGATGGAGGTCGTTTCGACTAATGACTTTGAAGAGTTGTTCTTTACAATGATGCCAGGCCCAACCAGACAAAAACATATTTGGGAAAACTTTAGCAGGCTCCTATCAGAGCAAGAGGTGGGCTAAAGGTTAAAGCCTATAAAGCTGGCGAGGCAAAGATGAAGGGGAATCTGGGGAGTACAGTGCACGAGTTGCCATATGTGTGAGTAAAGTGATATTTTATACAGACACTTTGTGAACTGGAACAGTTGAATTGTATTGTATATGCCAGGCAAACAAAAGGTTTATTTTAAAGAAATGATTTAACCTTGCCATGCCACCATTATCAATGGGGCAGTATGGGGTAATTCTCTTATGCATTGTCTTGTATGTTTGTAGAAACTATTTTAACAACTGGCCTTAGAATGGCATGCTACTGTCTAACCTGGGTGTCTCTAGTATACCAATTGCTGCCTCAAATTCCCAGCACAAAGTGTACAATGCACAGTTCTTCCGCTGTGTCACACCTTAGGAGCATTTCTGTGGCGTCAGCAGTTACATTAAATGTGGACCGGGTAGGCTGCCTATCGTGTGTTACATGGGTATGGAATGCTCCTTACTGTTGAAGTGGTTTGAACCACCATGTGTAAGAAATGTGGCTCTGCATGTGAGATAGGCAGGGAGTTGTATGAAGTTATCGAAATCGTTGGAACTGCATCATGTTGACTGATGTCTTTGAGCACTGGTTGTCTGATTTGATGTCACCATGATGAAACAGCATGGTTTTCTTCTTTTTCTTGTTCCCTGACAGACAGAGGATATGTGAGCACTCTTCGACAAAATCTCCACATTACAAGCCAAAATCAATACCAAGAAAACCAGTCTACTGACTAATTCACAGTACAGAATCCCATTTGGAAAAACTGTCTCCTCCGCACTCCCATAAACCTTTCAGCTTTTCGCCACTAAATATTACAGAGGTTGAAAACATCATCAGCAAACTCACACCATCCAATTGCCAGGGTGACACCTGCCAAGCCCCCATCATTAAAGAGGCTACCCACGAATTAGCCCTAATACACTTTTCATTCAACACAGGCATCGTCCCGGACAACCTTAAGGACGCCTGGGTCATCCCCTTACTCAAAAGACACGAGCACCCCTACTAATTACAGGCCCATCACCACTGTCCCCTTTTTACTAAAAATTCTTGACTGAGCTGCCTACCTGCAGATTCAGGACTACCTTGAATCTAATAAACTCCTCAGTCTCAGACAATTTGGCTTTCGACCGCATGGAACAGAAACTCCCCTTATCGATTTAAAAACTAAAATTGAGCACCTTAAAGATAACAGCAAGTTAGCCCTCCTACTGTTGCTAGACTTATTGGCAGCATTTGATTTGGTCAACCATCAAATTCTCTGCCAACATCTCAAATCTTCAGCCCATTTTTCCAACAAAGCCACTTCATGGATCAGATCCTTCCTGTCAAATAGATCCATGATGGTCTTCTCCCCTTCGGCAGCTGCTGAACCATTGCCAGTCCTGTGCAGGGTCCCCCAAGGATCTTGCGTTTCACCCACACTCTATAACATGTTCAAGAAACTGCTCTTTGATATTCTTGATTATTTGGGTGTCACCTACACTAACTACGCAGATGACACCCAAATACTCATCCCTCTGGTGACCACTCCGTTAACACCAAAGCCTTAAACAATGTCTATCTGGTCATCCAGGCATGAATGGAACAACGCAGGCTCTGTCTCAATGACAAGAAAACAGAGCTACTCATCCTCGGCTCCCATCACAGACTCAACAGATTAGATCCTGCATTTAAATCTTTCATCATTGATGGCAATACCTTCAAGATATCCAATGACATGAAATCCTTAGGTATTTACCTCCACTCGCCCCTTTCTCTTACGAGACAAACCAATTCTATAATCTCAGCATACACATGTAAACTCATTACAGCATGTTGACCATTCCTCACCATGGCCAGCTGCACCATCCTTGCCAGAACCCTCATTGTGTCGAAACTCGACTACTGCAATGCACTTTATCTAGGGACCAGTCAACAGAACCTAAGCAAGTTACAGGTAACTCAAAATAATGCTATCAGGTCAGCACTAAATATTCCTAGGAGTCAGCATATCTCTGACACCAGACAAAGCCAACATTGGCTGTCGGTCTCCCAAAGAATCTCCCTCAAAACTCTCGCAATCACGCACAAATGCCTAGCCAACAGGCTCCAAAATATCTGGCAAACCGATTCACACCCCACACTTCCATCCGTCCACAGAGAGCAGCCCAAGCTCACTGCCTTTCTCTACCGAGGTACAAGCTTCAGAAAGCCGGGGGGGTGGGGGCAGTTTCCCAATTCCACAATATTGTGGAACTCGCTTTATAATCCACTTAGATCTGAACACTCCTTCCACTCCTTCAAGAGCAAAGCTAAATAAAATGTGGCTTATAGCTCAGGATGCTCAAAATTGCCACTTGTCCCATTGACCATCTCAACCCACACTGCTTATCTGCTACTTCAGCCTGCTAGGCTCTGCCGCTCTGAATAATCACCTTGTAATTATATTGTAATATTTTACACATTTCTTGTAAGTACCTTGTAAGTATACGCTGATTTATGTTTGATGCATTCTATGTCTCTGTAAACTCAAGAATTGTGCCCAGATGCCTTTGGGCTAGGTGCGATGTATAAATAAATAAACAAACAAACAAACACATATATTAAAAAAATATGTCTTTAGTGTCTTCTGTTAGGACAGATTTTATAAAGTCCACTGTAATAAATTGGTGATGATTCCTCCCAGAACCCTGGTCTGGGACCCTTCTCATTTGGCTAGGGAAAGGCAGACACTTCCTGATCCCGACCCTGGGGGTGGTGTACTGCGTAAGGATCACTTGGGGCGGCAAACCAGGAAGACTGGGGAAGCCCCTCTGTTTAACTTTACCCATACTGTTGACTGTTTGTCAAACAGCAGGAGTTAAAAGAACTAAATCTTTTGTTGGGGACTACAAGTCCTATAATCCCACAAGTACTGGAATGAGGAAGGGGTCTGAAGAGGCATCCAGTAACAGTAGTCAGGCAATTGAGCCTAACAGCCCGCACCTGAAGGAACCTGGGAGGCATACAAGACCCCCTCAGGTGCAGGCAATTAGAAGGAGCTGGAACTGTGACTGGAGTTTGAGATGTAGCAGTGGAGGCACAAAGAAGGCACAAAGCTGGCAAACCAAGTAGAAATGGGAGAACCAGAGGGACGCTGGAACTTTAATACAGCAGATTTCACCTGCTTGTTCTGAGAGGGCCCTGTTCCCCCAATCTTTGAAGTTCAGAGGCTGCACAGCGGAAGGCGTGCAGGAGAGCTGTTTTAACCCATGTGAGCCTGATTGATGTGGTTGCTGTGCAGAGAACGTGTCAGAGACTGAGGCGAGGTGTTGTTGTCAAGCCGTGGGTCTCAGGAGCGAGAGGAGATCTTGTCACGCTCACCTGGACTCTGCGGGAGTATCAGGAACCTCAGCTGGGCTCTATCGTCTTGTTCTCAGGCAAATGTGTCTATTAAAAGAAACGAGGAAACAGAGAAAGATGGTAAGGCCTTGTGTAGTTGAAAACCACCCTACTTCCCTTCTGACTGTGACCCCCTTACTCCTGGCGTGTGTATGGATGCTCACCTGGTAGGATAAGTAGTGTAGCTCTCCATCCTGCTTGTATCCGTAGCAGGGGCGCAATATTCAGTTCACTAGTTACTCCACTGGCATTCAACCAAAAGTCCAGTTCACCAGTTACTCCACTGGCCTGTAACCAAGAGTTCAGCAATATTCAGTACACCAGTTGCTCCACTGGTCAGTAAGTAGCCCAGGCCGCTGTAACTTGAGTTCAGTATTGAGTCCTGCAACATTGCCCAGACTATCTTGCCGGTAATTTACTTTCCTTCCCTTTTCTCAGGATTCCGTTATGCGCGGGGGATGTGGAAGGAATTCCAGCGCAGCTATTGAATACCTGCGGACGGGCCGTGCCTCCCGATGAGTGAGACTGCTGTGCGGCGAGGGGATGAGGAAGAGCCGTGGACCCGATCAGCTGTAGGATACTGGAGCTGGTGGAGGCGTGTCGAGCGTGCAGAAGCGGAGGCCGGCGCTGGAGTGAGAGTGTTCCCACGGGGCCGCAGACCGCTAGACAGAAGTGGAGGGCCGGGGCTGGAGCGGGCGTGTTCTTACGGGCCGCGGACCCGATCAGCTGTCTTTGCCAGCACTGCAGACGGATTAGCTGCCGAGGAGCAGCGGACCCGATGATGGCAACTAAAGTCTTCGGAAGAGCGTGAGAGCTCCAAACTGGCCGGTTTTTCTGGCCTGATCACGGAGAGCGTGCTGCTGCCTGAACAGTTCAACGCGAAGCGTGCAGGGGAGTTTGGGTGTGGCTTATATAGCAGCCATCCTTAGCCACACCCAGAGACTAGACAGCTACTTTCCATGGATTGTGGGCTTGCTTTCCTGCCATGTTGGATGGACATTCCTGCAATCGGTGCCATAAGCCCCATGCCTGGGTCCAACTGGTCTCGCTCTTCATTTTCCTGATGGGGGAATGAACCCTATTTTCCTGATGGGGGAATGAACCCTATAGGAGTGCCTAGGTGCAACTGTGTGTGCCCAAGACCTAGCTTTGGTGGAAGCAAGTGTTGTTGATGTGGAGGTTGTGACAGATCTTTAGATGTGTGACCAGACTGGAGACACCTATAGCGAGAAAGGGTGTGGGTCCCTGTGAAGCCAGAAGCAGTAGAAGTTGTAAAAGTGATGTGACCTCCAGAACATGGATTACAGAAGTCAGTGAGTGAAACCCGGCATTCGAATTCCTTGCGCATGCACTGCCAGCAACAGTATCTAGTTTCCTACTGACTCACGTATAGTTACAAACGATCTAAAGTTGTTTGTCGAAGCTTTAATGAACTACCAAGGAAAATAAGCACTTGCATGTATTGGATAATTATTTTTTACTCACATGAAGAGCAAAAGCTGCTAAAGCCCATTGTTAAACCCTTAAAGACTGCAAGCCTTATGAAGAAGTGGCTGCGTGTCTCTTTTTAAGAAGAGTGAACATTGTGAAGCCCATTGCTGAACACTGATAAAACCATTGTTGAAGTTTTTCACGCGGGCATACATTTTCTATACAAGTCTTTAACCTTAGAAAGCTACCTCAAGATGTGGTTGCATGTGCTTAATTGTGATTTCCAAAGAAAGATTGAACTCTATCCTTTATTTTCACACGGGCATACATTTACTATCTGCAATTGAAGAGAAAAGCATGCATCGCTCAAGCCATGAGTCTCCCAATATTAGAAGTGAAATCAACCTGTCTCGGAGCCAAAGAGCAATCTAACTATTTTTGTGAACCCAAAAATAGTTAAGCCTTGCCTAAGATACACTTGTACAAGCATTACCTAAAGCCAAGGGAGTGGCACCAAGGCTTTTGGGTAATTGTTGGGACTAACAGTTGGCAGAAAGGCAAAGGCAAATTTGGGGAAAGCAAACTGTCTCCTTATAAAGTTTATTTCGAAGTTGACAAAACCTATATTGTCAAAGACTGTGAATGGAAGAGAGAAGTGGGTCATAAAGGCAAACCTAGGTTGTTATTGTGGCAGACAGACAAGAAAGACAAAGAGTCTGCTCCTTTTGAAGAGAGATATTCAGAGGAAGAGTGCCTTGCCTACTTGAAGGTGTTGAAGTGCTTGAAAGTGAATCCTGTCGGAACTGTCTTGAAGTCACAATTTACTGAAGTTGTGGTAGTAGTCCAAAGTACTCAAGCTGTGGTGGTATATCTGGTTGTCAGTAGATGCAACATTGCAGTAGCCTAAACAAAGTGGAGTACCATGAGCCCAAGGAGACTGTTCTCATGGTAAACTAGAGTAGAAGTAAAGTTGTTGAAGTGGAAGTATTGGCACTGTGAAATCATCCTGACAAACATACCTATTGTTAATCATAATTCTGTAACTAAAGACATTCCAACTGTTAACCAAGAACTGTGTTTCACTGACTGTGATAGAAGTTACATTCCTTGTAAACTGTGGCAAGTCTTTTTGGATTTCTGGAAGTTGTAAGAAAGCATTGTGGCTGGGATTACCATTGGTGCTGTTCTGTGGAAGTGGAAAGTCCATCTTTTACCAAGGAGAAAGGATTTATTATTGTTGGAACTTTAGTTAACAAAACCTTGCTTGGACATTGAAACATGAAGAACTGATTTGAGACTGCTTTATCTACATTGATTTTCTTATTCCTCCTTTTGGTTTAACATTGAAGAAGAATTCACTTTGAATCCTGGGGAAGGGAATACACCCAGGTTACTGAGAGGTTATCAAGAAACTGTGAATGTTTTGTTTTTTGAATTGCCATATATTTTCTTTGAGTATTTGTTGTTTAGTGTAAGGGCAAGACAACCTGTGTTAGAGTATTTTCCTTTAGCTTTGTTTAAGCAGGAAAATCCTCAGCAGAGTAGGGACAGTGAGGCATTTGTACTTTGTTTCATAATAAAAAATTGCATGTTTTGAACAATCATCAAACAGTTCTCTGCCTCGCATTGCTGACCCCTCGCACCACCTAGGGGTGTGATAAAACCATACAAGTAGGCAATACTGGTTGCTTATGATTTTTTGAACAAATCAGTTCAATTTTGGAGTCAGTCTACCCCCTTCACCTATTGGGGTAACCTACAGCAGGGTGGCATTAAATGCACCAGCCTCCACCAAACCCTTAAAAAACACTAAGAAAGTGTTTCTGTTTATTTAAATCTTTCCTGGCGGGGCACTCTTTCTTTGTATTCTATTGATATTGCCCCGGCCCCAGCCAGAGTTGGGGTTGCACTCAAATACATATTTTACACTCACCCAGAAACATAGAAAAATAATCAATAAATCCAGCCAAACGTTGACACAGGTGAGTAAGATGTATCACATAATTGAGCTTCTTACCTAACCTCTTCCCAGTGTTCTAGGAGCAGCATTGATTTCTTATAATTTTTTGATGACTGTGGCTACTTGCCTTTGTTTCAGCCTGGCACTGCTTGTGGGTTTTGAGACATTCTGGGGTGGCCAAATTTCCGCTAATTGATTTTGCATGCCACACCTACGACATGTTTGTCCGACTTCTGGGCAGCCTTGGGGGTGTGGAAGTACCCTACGCAGGAGCTGTGTAGTCCTTTTGTAGTGTCCATCTCTCTGGGTCATTGGCCCATCGATCAACCATCTCTACCTCTTGTTCTCTGTGAAGGTCTGCTTCGTATGTTAAGTGCCTCTTTAGTGTGCACTTTCATTGCATCTTCAAAGTGGGAAGTGTATTTATTTATGTATGTATTACATTTGTATAGCGTGCAAACAACCTGGAGGCACTGAGGTGCTTTTACAGGTACAATTCTAATAGTCATGCTTTTGTCATACATTGATGTTTTCATCAAGCAATCACAGGGTAACACAGGTACATAGTAACCTATGACATTATCATACACATTATCATACAGTAAAGTAGTGTAGCAGGATTAATTTCTGGCAAATAGGAGAGAGTTGGAAGGGGGAGTTAGTTAAGGGTTAGGAGAAGAGCTGAGTTTTGAGCGCTTTCTGGAAGACCCAGTAGGATTTTACTGCACTTAGGGAGGGGGAGGGTGATTCCAGAGTTTAGCAACAAGATCTGGGAAGCTTAAGCCACCAGCTTTGCATCTCTTTACTTTGGGAACTATTAGTCAATATGTGTAGGGGCTCCTGATGGGTCTTGAGAAGTGAGCTTTGGTAATTCCTTGGGATAGGTATAGGGGCTGTATTGGAGAGGAACTTATGGGCAATGGATAGAGTTTTGAAGATGATACGCTCCTGGATGGGAAGCCAATGTGCTTCTCTTCTTGCTCTTGAGATGTGTTCTCTTTTAGGGATATTAAGGGCTGCTATAACAGCATTATTTTGGATGATTTGAAGTTTGTGGATGTTTCCAGTGGTGGTGCCTGTGAATAGGACTTTGCGGTAGTCAATCCTGGAATCAATGATAGCACGGGCAATGGTTAGGCAGTTGTTTTTAGAAAGGAAGGGCCTAGCTGCATTTAGGACCTTGGTGGCATAGGCTGCTGAGGAAGCAATAACTTACTTGTCTGGACATATTTTGTGAGTCATCAAGGTAAATGCCTAGAGTCTTTACTGTGGTTGAGACGAGAATTTGGCATTTGTCAATCTGGAAGAAGTGTATTGCTTGTTGAGAGTCTTTAGGGCACTTGGTGGGCCGACAATTAAAATTTCCGTTTTGTCGCTGTTGAGACATAGATGATTAGCTGCCACCCAGGCCTGTATTGTGGAGTAGATATTGTTGAGGGCATCAGAATCATCTGTGTAGTTGCCTGAGAGTGGGACCATGATTTGTGTGTCATCTGCAAAGTTGGTCTAGAATATTGAATAGGGGCCTGGTAAACATATATTGTATAGGGTTGGGGAGATTCAAGACCCTTGTGGCACAGCACATGTGATGGGGGGGAGAGGCATTAGCTATCTCCGAGAAGACCCTCATGACTCTTCTTTCCAGGTAGGATGTGATCCAGGGAGTGGCTCATGGGGAGAAGTTGGCATAGGTGGTGAGGTGGTGGCAAAGGATTTGGTGGTTGACCAGGTCGAATGCCGCAGATACGTCTAGGAGGATGAGCAGGGCAGAGTTTCCCTCATCCCTAACCCCTTCAAGCTAATTTTTTGGGTGGTGGGCGGAATGGGGGGTGCAAAGCTGGTGCTGGTGGCAATGAGGTCTTTGTTGAATTTAGCTTGTTATGATAGGATTTTCTTGTTCAGGGTGTCAATTTTGCCTAATAGAGACACTTGGATGTCTGAGCACCAAGTTACGTCTTTGGTGAAGGTAGTGGGGGGTAATTCAGGTGTTTCAAGTTCCCTAGAGATGGTAAAAATCTGTTTTGCATCTGAGTTGGCATTTCTGATTCTGGTATTGAAAGAGTTAGGTTTTGATTTGATTATGGTGGATTTGAAGAGTGGAAACTTTGGTGAAGTTGTCTTTCACGGTGTCAAAGTGATTCATTAGCCAGGTTAGCTGGACTTTGCGTTTCTGATTGTGTAGTTCTAGAAGGTCGGGGGTAAAATAGGAGTTTGAATGTCTAACCATTTCGGTTTTATGCAGCACTAGGGGTGCTATGGTTTTCACTGCCTTCAAGAGGATTGAGGTGTATATATCCACTAATTCTATGGGGTTGGTGGAGAACAGGGGCTGAAGACATGGGGTGTCATGCAGAGGCAAGATATTGTCTCTGGAATTTCTGTGAGCTTCGTGTAACTGCAGGAGGTAGTGGATTGGGTGTGTTTATTTTTGTATTCGGCTGTGGGATAGAGAAGTGGATATTGTGGTGTCTGACCAGGGGCAGGACGTGTTGATGCTGGTAGCAACCTTGCAGTTGTGGTTGCCAATGCAGTCTAGTGTGTGTCCTTTCCTGTGAGTGGCACTGGTGGTGCATTTACTAAAGCCTATTGTGTCTAGGGCTTCAAATAGTGATGTTGCTAGTGGGTTGTTGGGGTCATGAAGGCCCAAGTTAAGGTCTCCTAACAAGATCATTTGAAGAAGGCTTTTAAGTTATCCTGAAGGATGTGACGTAGGTTTGCCTCAAAGTTCTCAGAAGGGTCAGGTTGCCAGTAGATGAGTTGGAAGGTGATTGTGCAAGTGGGTGATGGTGAGAGTTTGAGTGATAGTAGGTCTGTGTTGCTATCAATGGATGTGTTGAACTGTCTGAGTGGAAGGGAGTCTCTAGCTATCAGTGCGACAACCCCTCCCCTGGAAGTGGGGATGTCATTCCGGAAGATGGTGTATCCGGTGGGTATGGCTAAGGATAGGGCAGGGCCAGAGGCCTCATGAGATGGCTAATATGTCGAGGTTGTGTTTGGTAATCGGATAATTGATATCCAGTGCATGAGCCAGTAGAGAGCACGTATTGATGACGCCGCAAGTCAGGAGGGGCTGAATGTCTGTGGTCAGGGTGATTGAGTTTAAAGGTGTGCCATGTCTGGGTGAGGCTTGGTGAACTTGGATTGGAAGTGGTAGGTGTCCAGGTGAGGAGCGGTTAGGATGGCTACTGCATGGTGCGGCTGCCTCCTTCTCATTGTTGAGAGGACGATTGGAGTCAGTAAGGGCTAGGGAGTCATAAGTTGGGCAGGTCTTATCTTGTCGTTGCCAGTGGAAATGGGCGGCTAGGGTGGCGAGTTCCGGATGGAACTTACCAATATGCTACGTGCAAGGCTGGTGGTGGAGCATGAGAAACTTGGGGTTGCTCCCACAATACAGTTATGGGCATCATTTGAACTGATAACGGGGCTAGCTGTGCAATTGCCTTTGTATCCATGGAGGCTGTTGCTTGGCTGAGGGTTGCAGTTTAAGTGCTGGATGCGGAGGCACTGTTGTTAGAGGAATTGTTTTTATTGGTTTGCAGCCAAAACGGGAGCGCAGCCTGTGGTTCCTGTGCACATGACTCAGACGTGGGAGGGGAGAGCAGGAGGTCTAGGCAGGCTGTGGGTGTGCATAATGGATTTGGGCTCCCTGCTCGTGTGCCAATCTGGGCAGGTTTGAGAACAGCGAGGACGTGGGAGGATTCCTGCTGCAAGCGTGCGGTCGCTCTTGGCATAGCAGTAGATGGGAAGCGATGTGCTTTTGGAAGCATGAATGTCTTTAGCCTTGTACGGGTGAATACTCCCACAGTTCTTTCCTTCTGACCGTCACGTTGAGGACATGCTTCTCGCGCATGCGCACATGAGGCGGATTCCTTACCATCTGCTTGTCCATGCTGTGCTCGTGCAGGGCTGCTGCTGGCCCCCTGTTCGAGATAGGTGCACTTTGATGCTTTTGCTGCACCATCAGGGGTAATTGGGGATTATTTGTAATGAAAATCGAAAAAAATAAATTCTTTTAAAAGCTTATCAATTTTGTGTAAATTATCTTTATTGACTTCACAATTTGACCGCGCCGCCTGGCAGTGCATCTTACCACCACAAGCTGCTTTTATCTGCAAAACTTCTGGGGCTCATCTACTGCTGCCTGCTTATCTGAACTTCATACTGTACCTTCAAGATGGCCGCCGCTCCTTCTCTGTGGCCTTGGCAATGTGTCTGATCTGCCTTCATTTTACCCTGCATTCTGATTGGGTGTCGAGAGCTTCATCCAGCCAACTGGGGACCGGCAGGCTTTAGCCAGCCCCCTCACCAAAGGCCCCTGTCTGCTCCCTGTCCACTACCAGAACGTTACTTGGGTCCATTCTGCACCTTAGCGCCTGGCTCGCTAATCTTGATGATGCTGCCACCTCAATCCACAAAGAAATCCGGACTGCCTTGACACTGTCACATACTGAACTATGGGTTAGTTCCCTCCTTCTGGACTCACTCCTACCCCTTTTAGACTTTGTTCACCTCTGACTATCACTGTTCTTTCTGCTTGTTTCTCCCATGTTGTCATTCTGTTTCACAGTGCTTCTTAAAACACTTTACTAACATTTGAATCCCTATCTGGAAACTCAAATTTAGCTGTTTTTGCTTTTTGCCTGAAACTCAAGATTTGCTTAGCCCATTGCTAAACTTCTCAAGAAAACTGCTGCTTCTCTGTATCTTGCCGGCTCAGTGACCTCACCACTCTCTTTTGTTCCACACCTAACTGATTCTCCCTCCTTTTCTTGCTTCCACTCCCATGGTGCTTTCTATTTCTCCTATCTTTTCCAACTGCTTCTCCATTGACTATCTCTCCCTTCTCACTAAGTCTGGCAGGAAGAAGCTAAAAAAGGATATCTTGGCCTCCAACCCTGGTCTTCTTATCACTGACACCTACTCCAATGCTTCCTCCAGACAGATTCACACCACCATCCTCTTTGTCGTTCCTTCGCCTGATCTATGGACTTTTCATATGATCTCTGTGCTCTGTCCTATCCCCTCCTCTCTCATTAATGGTGACACTCGCTGGGAAGTTCTCATGGCTTCCTTCAACTCCTCTAAAGTCAAAATTAATGTTTACCTCAATGGAACTGTTATGGTCCAAGGCCCTCAGGCCAATCTCCTCCTCTTTGATCGGTATTTCCCCCACCTCATAAATTTCCTCTCATCTCCTGCTGTCCCCCCGCCCCCTGGCTACCTTGCCCACTCTCTCCTCCTCCTCCACCCCTCCTAGGGCTCCTTCTCCTCTGCAGGGCGTACCTCTGATCTGTACCCCTCCCCAGAAGGTCTTTAAGGCCAGCAACCTTCTACATCTTGCCACTCTCAACTCTCGCTCTGCTGCCACACACTCCTCTGACATCTGCCACCTCCTTGAAGAACTAGAACTTGACATCTTAGGTCTTACTGAGACATGGTTCACGGCCAGCTCTGTCACGAGCTTTGACACTCTCCTCCCTGATGGATACAAGATCCTCTCTGCACCCAGATCCGGGGGGTAGCCCTGATATTTCCTGAGTGGATTTCTGCCTCTATCATTCACACTCAGTCCTACTCCTCTTTTGAATGCCATCCATATCTCTCTCTCTCTCGCTCTCTCTCTCTCTCTCTCTCTCTCTCTCTCTCTCTCTCTCTCTCCCTCCCTCCCTCCCTCCCCCACTCTCTTACCATGGCTACTATCTACCGGCCTCCTTGTCAAATCACTACTTTTCTCTCTGAGTGGGCAGACATCTCCTCCCCCCTCCTGACCTCTACCACTCAACTTCTCCTCCTCAGGGACCTCAATATCCATCTAGACTCTCCTTGTTCCGCCTCCTTAATGTTCTGTGACCTCTGCGACTCCCTATACCTGTTCATCCTTCCCTCTGGCCCGACTCACTCTGCAGGGCACACACTCGATGTCTTGATCTCCTCTGACCTCCCTCTCGCCATCCCTCTGACCACTCTTATCTCCTGGAGTGATCATCCCCTCCTCTTCTCTCATCTCTCCCTCTCTTCCCCCCAGGCCAAGCCTACCCCTACATTGCCACCTACCTTCTCGGACATCCGGCCCATGAAGCATGTGTCAGTTGAGGATTTCGACACCACTTTCTCTCCCCCCGCTTCCACCTCTGGCTGACTCACATCATGATACAGTCTCTGGTCTACTCTTCTATTTCTGATACTCTTGATGCTCTTTTCCCTGTCATGCGGATCAGTTTGAAGTCCAAAACCAAGTGCAATTCCTGGTATGACTCTGACCTAGCTACACTTAGACGTAAGTGTAGGGCAGCTGAGAGGAAATGAAGGGCTTCTTGTTCATCCTCTGACAAACTGGCTTGTCGCCTGCTCCAAAGGCAATACCAACTTTTTCTCCTCACCAAGTAGAGAGTCCACATTCAAGCCTCTGTATCTGTAGCATCTAACAACTCTGATGAACTCTTTAAATTCTGCAAGGAGCTGGTTAACCCTGCTGCAGTCCCTGCGGTAGACCCCTCCTGTTGCCTCCCAGGCTCTTTGCAATGCCCTTGACTCTCACTTTATCTAAAAAAAAAACAGGACATCCTGTCCACCCTCTCCTCCCATCCCCCCACACCCCTCTCCGTCTGTGCATGATGACCCTCCTTCAGCCACCCCCCCACCATCTTTCTTGTCCTTTCCTCTTTTCCCCCCTGATGAGGTCGCTAGACAAGTCCGATCTATGAAAACCTTGTCAAAACAGGTACATCCCGGTTCCTCAAAAACCATCAAGGACCACATTGATACCCTCGCTCTGGCCCTTGCCGATTTCTGCAACCTCTCCTTTGCCTCTGGATCCTTCCCCTCCCCTCTGAAGCACTCCCCTGTGCATCCTCTTCTCAAGAAACCCACAGCTGATCCTTCTTGGCCGGCTAACTATCGCCCAATTTCCATTACTCCTTTTCTGGGCAAACTCCTGGAAAAGCTGACCATCTCTCAGCTTAACCTTCATTCCAATTCTGTTGGCTGTCTCCATAACCACCAGTCTGGCTTCAGAGCTGCCAGAAGCACATAAACTGCTCTCCTGAACATCCGTGAAGATCTGCTCTCCAACCTTGACTCTAATATTTCCTCTGTCCTCAACCTCCTCTATCTCTCCTCTGCCTTCGACACAGTCAACCATACCATCCTGTTCAGCTGGCTCTGTGATAACCTGGGTATCACTGATCTGGCTCTGGCCTGGCTGATCTCTTTCCTCTCTGATCGACCCTCCCAGGTCCAACTTGGGTCCTTCCTATCGTCTATCTCCCTCTCTACCTGTGGTGTTCCCCAGGGGTCTAACCTCTCGCCCTGGCTTTTCAACCTGGCAACTCTTGCCCACTGCATTGCCATTTACTTCTCCAATTTCCAGTGCTATGCTGATGACACCCAACTCATTTTCAGACTGCCCTCTGCCACCTCCTCTCCTTCTCTCATCTCTGATTGCCTAACTACCATTCAAGATTGGTGTTCCACCAACGATCTTTGTTTTAATGCAAGCAAGACGGAGATCCTCCTTGTTGACACACCTTCACCCTCCTTTCCCCTCACTCTATGGCCAGCCTCCCTTGGCCCTCCTCCTACCCCTACCTGCGAGGCTAAGAACCTCAGGGTCATCTTTGACTCCACACTTTCCTTCTCTGCCCACATCTCTGATGTCTCTAAAAAGTCAAACTACCTACTGCACCTCCTCAGAGGTACTCTGCCTTTCCTCTCCTTCCCCCAGAAGCTCAATGTCTCCCATGCTCTGGTTCTCTTCAGGTTGGACTATTGTAACAGCCTCTTTTTAAATCTACCTGCCTCTACTCTCTGCCCCCTGGAACTAATCCAGAACAGAACTGAGCGACTTGTCCTCGGCCTCAAGCCCTGGCATCGTATCTCTCCAGCTCTGAAATCTCTCCATTGGCTTTTAGTGGATCCAAGGATTAAATTCAAAACCCTCTGAATTGCCCTCAAGGCTTTCTGGGGCCTGGGTCCAAAATACCTTCAGCTATCCCTCAGCAAATACCTCCCCTATCGAGCTCTTCGCTTCCCTGCCTCTAACTCCCTCAGGGTCAGTCGTTTTTCAAAGAAACGAGCTGGGGGTAGATCTCTGTTTTCGGCTGAGGTGTCCCTCTGGAACAGCCTCCCTGCCATTCTGAAACTTGAGGAGAACCATCTCTGGTTCCGGAAGCACCTCAAGACCTTGCTCTTTGCTCCTGCCTTTGCCCCCCCTCCCCCCTGCTGATCTTCTGTCTCTCAGGTACCATGCACCTGACCTACCTTCTGTCTTCTGGGCCCAGATACCTGTTCACCTGCCCCCCCCCCCCCCCCGCACTGCCTACGGGCCACCCCTTGCACTGGGGTCTGTATCTGTACCCATACAGTCCTCCCCCATTTCTTCTGCACTTATCAGACATACCCTGTTTGCTGCCTTAAACCCAGCACTTGCCACTTGCTGGCTGCACTACCACTGTTTGTCGCGTTTATTATTTACTTATCCGTTTCTTCCACTTCTCCCTCCCCTTCCATGCACTTTTTTCCCCTCTCCCTCTGCCATGCACTTGCACGTTCTCAGTGTCACCAGGCCTAGTAAGATCGTTGTTTTGTTCTCCCCTGTTCCCATTCCTTGCCTTGTCGTGCTCTGAAACACCTGTGTACGAGCGCAATAGAAATAAAATATCAATATCAATATCAAGATTTTGCAAAGCTTTCAGTTAAAATATCACTCATATGCAGATGATACGCAAATCTTTGTCGATGTTTCAGGCCTCTCAACACATTTCCATCATTGGTAGACAGTTTAGCCAAGGTTCACGAGTGGCTGACCAAGAATGGTCTACAGCTTAATTCAAGTAAAACAGAGGTCTTATTGCTGGGCCAGAGATTGTTGCTAGATGGTCCTCACTGTATTCCTAGCCCTCCCCTCCTCTTTGGGATTCCCATTTCATATACTTCAAAAGTGAGAACATTGGGGATTATATTGGACTGGGATTTATCTTTCTCAACACAGATTAATGAAGTATCCAGAACTGCCTTCTTTCGCCTTTCGGCTACTGAAAAAAGCCTTGCCTTTTATCCCCAAAGAATACTGGCAACATGTTACCAGTACTTAAATAAGCGTGTACATTGATTACCCCAACGCCTTATATGCTTCCGAAAGGTCAAATTTCCAGGCTTCAAAGGATTTCAAATGCATCAGTATGCCACATTTATCAACTTTCCAATGCCTTGCCCAGTACATCTTTTCGGCAACAACTACATTGTGTTCCGGTCTAGCAGAGGATACAATTTAAAAAACTCTGTTGGGTATTTCAGTACAAACTTGGTCAGTCTCTACTTTATTGCAGCGCGCTGCTGAACTGGTAACAACCAACAAGGTATCTAAGATTGACGCACAACAACCTCTTGGTAATCCCTTCTATGAGTTGTTGGTCCAGGGACGAAAGGCGTTTTGCAGTTGTTGGCTCTATGCTATGGAGCAAACTTCCCATGCAGCTAGGCATTGGCTCATAAGCCATCTAATTTTTTAGGAAAAAAAATCCCTATTTGTTGATTGATCGGGTCGTTCCATTTAACTTCAGTATTATAACACCTGTGCCCAGATACAGGGTCTCCTGTCCGGTCCCTTGGGACTAGCGCATGATAAATATACAATTATAAATATACAAATACAAATGTCATGTTTACATTGCACCAAACTGATTTGAAATATTCCATCAGAACAATGGGCCTCATTACGAGTATGGCGATGTGGGGGAAAAAAAGGTGATAGCATGTTGCTTATTCTGCTACTTCCGCATTACTGCACCACCAAACTATGAGCTTGGAGGTTACTTTGGGGGATTTACCTCCAGTAAAAAGCTGGAGTGTAACTCCTCCTCCTTACTGCCAAAAATCGGCAGTAATTCCACCTAACTCAGCATGGAGTGCTATGGACTCCAAAAATGACGATTTTCACTGCTCTGCCACCGCTTGTAATCCTGCAATAAATCAGCAGGACCAAGTGGCATTAACACTAATCAAGTTTTGTGGTATTTCAGTGGATTTAATGCAGAAATGCTGCCAAACTCGTAAGGATGCCCAACGTTCCATACTATTTTCACATTGCCTCAGATGTGCGCCCATTTCTACAGTCACAAAGGTGAAAAAGAATGTGTTATGTCAGTTTCACATTTATGTCAGAATATTGTCCAATGTCAGTTTCACATTTCCTAACAGCATCATTACATACCACCTGTTCTAAAGCCCTCAATCAAACGCACCATTCCCTTTTGCAATGGCCCTAAATGATTGCCCGGAGAACTTTCAAATTGTCACTGAAAAAATGCCCTTCTCATATCACATTGTCCACAGAAAAGAGTCTCATGACACTTTCATATTCCCTTGAGAAAACTACACCATTCACTTTCACATTGCCCCTAAACATTGCTCTGTGCCTCTCTAACATATGCCACAAACCATTGTCTGATGGTACTTTCTTATTTCAACCAGAAAGTTGGATTTTACCTCTTTTTCTTTTCACCTTGTACCATATTATGCCATTTGAACATTGACTTTAAACAATGTTCCTTAAAACTTTACATTATTCCAGAACAATGTTGTGTGCCGATCTCATAACGTGAGTTGCTATTTCCATATCGCCACCAGAATATTGACCAATTTCACAAACTTCCTAATGATTGGTCATTGCTGCTTTTATCTTACCTTAAAAAGGTGCTTTATATCACTGTTGCCCCGTACATCATCCCAGGCAAAATCCACATTGCCCCAGTGAATAACGCACCTGGTCTACTTTATTTCCTCTAGTAGACTCCTCCATGGCATGTCCCATGACATAACATTCTTGCATTGCTCCAAAGCCACATTCACATTGTCTCATGAAACAGTGATCACTCATGTCTCTTTCCAGAGCACAACACACGAGCCTTTTATCTTTTCTCACACATCTAGTGTTCTCCTTCACCCTATACTAATGTTAACCACTCTTCCATTGCACTCACTATCTCACACCTCAGCTTCCAGAGTACTACCAATGCCTTGATTGACTCCTATTTATCTGGTCACTATTTTTTCACAATCCTCATTTCACCTGCATTACAATGCTGGGCTACACAGGTTTGAATCCCACGCTTAGACATCAATCTCTGGTGTTAAGGGCATTATAAAATAACAATTATAATTATAATAATCCTCTCCAACCACCCTTCCAAGACAGATCCTGCACTGACCTTTCTTTGGTCTCTTCTTATTCTCACTCTTGAACTTATCCCATGGCAACCTAATGTCCTCCTTTGGGTTCTCGTATCATACTTTTGCTGTCAAATCCAGTTCCTGAGGTGTGAAGGAGGTTTTGCAATGGTCCTAACTACACAATGTTGTTCATTGCAGCACAAGATATTTTTCTTTCAAACATTTGCTGATAGAATAGTACCTTTCATCCATGATTTTGAAAATCCAGGCCATAGCAAGTAGGCATGCAATTCCTCTCAAAGTGTGTGTCTTTCTTGTTTAATCCAGCAATGCAACCAAGTAAACATAGTTTAGAGATTTGGGAATATCAAAATGCATTATCTCAGAATTATTTTTAAAGACTGCTTCCCAGAACAATTGGATATGAGGACATGGTCAGGATAAATGTAAAAAATTTGCATAGGGGGTATTACATCTCAGGCACTCTACACTGTTGTGCAGATTGTATTTAGCCATTTGCTGCAGCATGCGATAATACTGATGCAAGTACTTGAATTGTATATACCGGTGTGAATATTGACACCTCTCAGACATGTTTCATGGCAATCATTTGTTGTTTGTCACTGAAATGCATACCAAGAGATCTCACTCATCTCTTTTTAGTTCTAGGAGGTTGTGTTGAGTAGTCATTACCATTTTGTACAGTACTGAAATAACGCGATTACAATTGGAAGACTCAAAATAAATTCTATTTATTTACATTTTTTTGTTTAATAATATTTATTTGAATAATAACAATAAAACAACTTAATAGCAGTGCAGAAATCCATGAGGACATAGAAAAAAAAACATCAAGAAAAGTTCAGGCGGATACTAGGTAATTTATTGGAAAGCGGTAGTAGTAACATAGATACATAAGCAACAGTAAATGATGGTTAAAAAAAATAGAAAATGGTACTTAGTGAAATCTGCAAAGCGAATACAGATGATTTGCCATGACGAACAAGGGGAGACAGACAGAAAACAAATATGAGAACAGAAGGACAGAGGGGGGGATATAGAAAACAATATAGTATTCAGCGCAGTTTTGTCATAATAATATTAACTTCAGATGAAACATTCATGGAGAGTATATATAATGGGTTCATGTGAGGAGGCATTGAAACAGTCCAAATAACGAACGAAAAACAACCATTTTGCATTATACTTGGGAATAGAGTCTTGATAGTTAGCCATACAATGTACCAATCTTTGTATATGACAAATGTTGTTCCACCAACCTCTGACAGAAAGAGAATGTGAGTTCTTCCAATTGGCAGTAATGATTTTTAAAGCAATGATAATACATAAATCATAAAGTTTGGTTGAGGCATGAAAATCACTTGACTCGACACCTAGACTACCTAAAACGATATTCAGAAAAGATAGCGGGTCATCAAACATGAATATAAGTTTAAGGTATTTCCAAACATCTTGCCAAAATGCAAAAACAAAACGACAATTAAAAAATATATGTTCATAAGAGGCAGGAGTGTATCCACATGACCAACATTTGTCATCAGTAACATTCTTAGATTTGGATAGTTTTACGGGAGTGATAAACGCTCTATGAATGAAGAAGAGGAAATGCTGCGGCATAGACAACACTTGCATCCCTATATCTCAGTCAGTCAAAACACTTTGAGTATATCTGGATTCGAATCACACCATGACCAGACAGGTGAACGCAATATCTTCAGCAGCTGCCTACCACTCAAAACCTATCACATCCGCCAGACCATTCCGAACGCAACAAAACTCCATCACCATCGCCAGAGCAATCATCGGATCGCGCCTTGACTACTGCAACGCGCTCCTACTAGGCATGTCAGCAAAGAACATCAGGAAACTCCAAACAGTGCAAAACAATGCCCTCAGAGCAGCCACAGGCATCTCCATCCAGAAGAGATCATATGTCAGCCACGAGGAAATCTGTCCATTGGCTTCCTGTTAAGGAGAGCATCCTCTTTAAGTCTCTGACACTTACCCACAAATGTCTCCAGATACTGCACCACGGTACCTCTCTCAGAGATTCTCGGCGGCCCCCTCGAACAGACTCACAAGATCCAGCCACACCAACCGTTTTGCCATACCCAAAAGCCTCAAAGGTCGGCTCAAGCTTCCCGGTGATAGCAGCCACCAACTGGAACCTGCTCCCTCCTACAATCAGAAGTATTGAATCCCACACTGCCTTCAGAAAAGTAATCAAAACAAGACTGTTTGTATAACTCCTACCCAGGATCTCATGCTAGGCACTTGCTACCTGTAACCCATGCATTGCCATGTACATGTTGTAACTAAGACACTTTCTTGAAACAGCGCCTCGATGCCTCCGGGCTGCTAGGCGCTTTACAAATACAAAAATAAATAAATAAATATTGTCTGACACCGAGATGCTTTCGGTTTTGGAGAATATTAAAGACCATGGGGGTAATTCATAGAATTCAGCGCAGAAGCAGCGCACACGGGCAGTGCAGAGAGGGAGCGTGTGCCAGCGTGCGCCAGCTGTGGGCGCTAAACAGCATTCTGGCGCACCGCGTATTCATGGATTTCCCAAGCCATTTCGAGCCGTGGCGCAGCTAACATCCTGCAGCGCCAGTTACGCCCCCAAAAACGCCCCTTGCGCAAGGGAAAACCATTGAAATCCCCAATACGGCGCAAAGGACCGTGCTAACCCTGGACCAGTTTACAGGCCCGCTACACTGTAATCGCGTGAAAAACTACGCTTACCCCAGTCACGGCAGCCAAAACGCGTGAAAATGTACTCACGCACCCCCTGGAATAGGGGTACCCCGCTTGCTGCAGCCAAAACACGTGAAAATCTCCCCGCACACCCCCTTTGATACGCATACCCCGCTCACGGCAGCCAAAACGCTTGAAAATGTACTCGCACGCCCCCTTCGATATGCGTACCCCGCTCGTTGCAGCCAAATCACGTGAAAATATACTCGTGAACCCTCTTGGATACGCGTACTCCACCTGCGCCAGGTAAATTGCGTGGAAAATGTCCCCACTGTGGTGTGGGCTGCCGGCGGGTCTTGGTCAGGGATGTTGGGCTGCCTGTGGGGCATGCCCAGGGGTGTAGGGTGGTCCCCTGTGGTGCGGGTCATGGTCAGGGGTGATGGGCTGCCTGCGGGGCATGCCCGGGTGTGTAGGGTGGTCCCCTGTGGTGTTTGCTGCCTGCGGATCATGGTCTGGGTGATGGACTGCCTGCAGGGCATGGTCAGGGGTGATGGGCTGCCTCTGGGGCATGCCCAGGGGCATAGGGTGGTCCCCTGTGGTGTGGGCTGCCTGCAGTCATGGTCAGGGGTGATGGGCTGTCTGCGGGCCATGTCCAGGGGTGTAGGGTTGTCCCCTGTGGTGTGGGCTGCCTGCGGGTCATGGTCTGGGATGATGGGCTGTCTGCGGGGCATGGTCAGGGGTGATGGGCTGCCTGCGGGGCATGCCCGGGTGTGTAGGGTGGTCCCCTGTGGTGTTTGCTGCCTGCGGGTCATAGTCTGGGTGATGGACTGCCTGCAGGGCATGGTCAGGGGTGATGGGCTGCCTCTGGGGCATGCCCAGGGGCATAGGGTGGTCCCCTGTGGTGTGGGCTGCCTGCAGTCATGGTCAGGGGTGATGGGCTGTCTGCGGGCCATGTCCAGGGGTGTAAGGTTGTCCCCTGTGGTGTGGGCTGCCTGCGGGTCATGGTCTGGGATGATGGGCTGTCTGCGGGGCATGGTCAGGGGTGATGGGCTGCCTGTGGGGCATGCCTGTTAGGCAGAAACCTGTGCAGTTCCCTTAGGGAACACTGCAAAAGATTTAAGACTACAGGTATAGCAGTAAACCCACTTGGTAGCAGTCTGTACCACCCATATTTACCTGGTAGCTGTGGCTGAGCAGTCAGACTTCCCTCAAGAAGAGTTAGGCAGTATGCAAAGTATACACAATATGTACTCAAACACAATAGTACAAGCAAACACTGACCAGAGCGTGGTTCCAAAAGTATATAGTTATTTATTTTAAGAACACATAAGTTGAAAACACTCTAGCAATATATAGTAAAACACTTCAAACACAGTTATATGGAAAGCAGTCCCAACCCTTATTCCTAACTAGACAACTCCTGGTTAACACCACATAATTCAAACAGAGGTGAGTGCTTGACTTTAGATGACACTCTAGTAGGTTTAAAGAAGGGAGGGAAAAAGAGCAGAATTAGGATAAACACACCACTCTAAGGTTAAGAACACTTTCAGTAAGTTCAAAGAAGCACAAAGTCACAGGTGAGCAAAAGTCACTAGGCAGGGCCCACTCTTAGAGCAGACAGAGCGAAATTGTGCCCAAGATCACACAGTTATTAGGGATTCCGAGTCTTGCGAAAGAGTTCAGAAAGAGTTTAGAAAGGCATAGAAAGTTTAGCCAGGGTGTCCCAGGCAATCCCAGGTTCGAAAGCCGGGGGCTAAAACTACCCCGTACAGTCGGTGGCAAGGGAAGCCAGGCGGAACACGGTACCTTAAACGGAAAGGATCCTCCAGCGGTGGCAGTTGTTCCAGGCAGTGGCAGCAAGGCTCAACGTCGGTCAAGGGAGAAGAAGATCTCGCTGAAGAGCAGAAGAAGAAGGTCGTTGCACTGCCCGGGAAGAAACCAGCCGCGGAGTCCTCCGGTTAAAGGGTTGTACCGACTTTCGCGGTAGTGGTAAAAGTGTGGTATTCCGGTTGCCGGGGTGCTTGGCACTGGCAAGGCGGCCACGAGATACCTCGAAGAAGCGGAAAGAAGGTGAAAACTGGTTGTCCCCACCAGTCAAGGGAAGGAGACACTCCGTTAAGAGCTCTCCTCGGTCGTTGGGAAAAGTGGTGAGACGGTTCAGCAGGGCTCCACCGGTGGTGTCGTCGTAGCAGGTCGGCTCAGCTCTTCCCTCGTCGGATTCTTAGGTCCTGTGGCGACTTCTAAAGTTCCAGTCCCCAAAGCCCTGCTTTTATGCAGCAGACCCCCATTCACCCAGCCTAGCTGTCACTCAAACATGCTAAGTGGTGAGCCGGCCGGCTCACCACTTGGGCCAATCAGGTCGGAGTGCGACTTGAGTTACCAAGGTAACTCAGTCCAGGGTGCCTAAATCCCCCTCCACCCCTCCTAAGTACCCCAGACAGAGTGGCACCACTTTGGAGGGCTTCTGTGGAGAAGCCAGCCAAAAGTGGAACAAAGGGCTCCACTTTGGGTCAGAGTTACAGAGGCGAACGCCAACGCCATTTTAGCATCGAGTTTTGGCAAAAAATCCCAACCGGAGTTATAATAATAAATATATAAACCGGCGGTATGTTTGAGGCTACCGTAAATAAATAATTAAATGTGTTAGCCTAAAACAATGGGAAATCCCATAGGAAAATATTCGCGGTTGAATATAAAGAGTAGTTTCCACTGCCACCAGCCAAAACTCGATCAGGGGGGACGGAGACGTGCCCCCTCGACTAACAGACCCTGGGGCAATCGAATTGCCCCAGCCAGTACGTCCACAATATGATGGTTTGTACTGGTTCTGTTCAGGATTTAAGACTAGTAAAGTCTTTGGTGACTTTCCATGCCCTGGGAGACAGTAGTCAGTCCCAGGGTATGGAGTCTATGTTGGGGAGTCCCTAGGACACCCCTGGGTTACTACACAGAGGGTGCTGTGTAACCCACATCACAAAAATACATGAGGCCCTATGGAGTAAAAGACCCCATAGCCCATTCAGCACAAGGTTAACCAAAGAAACACACTTCAAACATGCCCAAGAGTGAGGGTAAAAGAGTCTCACTCTTGGCAGGAGAAAAAAAGAAACCCCAGAAATCCAGCAAAGCTGCTGGGGGACTCACTAGGTAGGGAAATTCAGCCTAAACAGAGAATTCTCCCTAACAATGCCCAAGGGTGTAAGGTGGTCCCCTGTGGTGTGGGCTGCCTGCAGGTCATGGTCAGGGGTGATGGGCTGCCTGCAGGTCATGGTCTGGGGTGATGGGCTGCCTGCGGGGCATGCCCAGGGGTGATGGGCTGCCTGTGGGTCATGGTCTGGGGTGATAGGCGGCCTGTGGGGCATGCACAGGGGTGTAGGGTGGTCCCCTGTGGTGTGCGCTGCCTGTGGGTCATGGTCAGGGTGGATGGGCTGCCTGCAGGGCATGGGGAGGGTGGATGGGCTGCCTGTGTGTATTCCGGGGGTGCGCAGGGAGTCTCACACGTGATTGGCCTGGCGTGAGCGTGGTACACATATTCCTGGGGTGCGCAAGGAGTTCTACACGCGATTGGCCTGGTGCGAGCGGGGTACGTGTATTCAGGGAGTGCGCGGGGAGTTTCACACGTGATTGGCCTGGCGCGAGCGGAGTATGCGTATTCCAGGGGTGTGCTGGGAGTTGCACACGCGATTGGCCTGGGGCGAGCGGGGTATGCGTATTCCAGGCGGGCGCAGGGATTCTCACACCACAGGGAACAACCCTACAGCCCTGGGTATGCCCTGCAGGCAGCCCATCACCCCCGACCATGCCCTGCAGGCAGCCCACACCACAGGGGACCACCCTACACCCCTGGGCATGCCCTGCAGGCAGCCCATCACCCCCGACCATGCCCTGCAGGCAGCCCACACCACAGGGGACCACCCTACACCCCTGGGCATGCCCTGCAGGCAGCCCATCACCCCAGATCATGCCCTGCAGGCAGACCACATGGCACCATGCACTTGGGAGCCCCAACACATGTCCCCCCACCCCACACCCATTGACGGCAACCTGCCAGCAGGCCCCGACACATGGCCCCCACCCCAGTGAGGGCAATCTGCCATCAGGCCCCGATACATGTCCCCCCCAACCCACCCCCATTGACGGCAACCTGCCAGCAGGCCCCGGCAGCCATAACGTGTGAAAATGTACTCACGCACCCCCTGGAATACGGGTATCCCGCTCGCGGCAGCCAAAACGCGTGAAAATGTACTCGCACGCCCCCTTCGATATGCGTACCCCGCTCGTTGCAGCCAAATCACGTGAAAATGTACTCGCGCACCCTCTTGGATACGCGTACTCCACCTGCGCCAGGTAAATTGCATGGAAAATGTCCCCACTGTAGTGTGGGCTGCCGGCGGGTCATGGTCAGGGATGATGGGCTGCCTGTGGGGCATGCCCAGGGGTGTAGGGTGGTCCCCTGTGGTGTGGGCTGCCTGCGGGGCATGGTTTGGGATGATGGGCTGTCTGCGGGGCATGGTCAGGGGTGATGGGCTGCCTGTGGGGCATGCCCAAGGGTGTAAGGTGGTCCCCTCTGGTGTGGGCTGCCTGCAGGTCAAGGTCATGGTCAGGGGTGATGGGCTGCCTGCAGGTCGTGTCTGGGGTCATGGGCTGCCTGCGGGGCATGCCCAGGGGTGATGGGCTGCCTGTGGGTCATGGTCTGGGGTGATGGGCTGCCTGTGGGGCATGCACAGGGGTGTAGGGTAGTCCCCTGTGGTGTGCGCTGCCTGTGGGTCATGGTCAGGGTGGATGGGCTGCCTGTGTGTATTCCGGGGGTGCCCAGGGAGTCTCACACGCGATTGGCCTGGCGTGAGCGTGGTACACATATTCCTGGGGTGCGCAAGGAGTTCTACACGCGATTGGCCTGGCGCGAGCGGGGTACGCGTATCCCGGGTGTGCGCAGGGAGTTCTACACGTGATTGGCCTGGCGTGAGCAGAGTATGCGTATTCCGGGGGTGTGCTGGGAGTTGCACACACGATTGGCCTGGCGCGAGCAGAGTAGGCGTATTCCGGGGGTGTGCTGGGAGTTTCACATGCGATTGGCCTGGGGCGAGCGGGGTATGCGTATTCCAGGCGGGCGCGGGGATTCTCACACCACAGGGAACAACCCTACACCCCTGGCCATGCCCTACAGGCAGCCCATCACCCCCGACCATGCCCCACAGGCAGCTCACACCACAGGGGACCACCCTACACCCCTGGGCATGCCTTGCAGGCAGCCCATCACCCCCGACCATGCCCTGCAGGCAGCCCACACCACAGGGTACCACCCTACACCCCTGGGCATGCCCTGCAGGCAGCCCATCACCCCAGATTATGCCCCGCAGGCAGGCCACATGGCACCATGCACTTGGGAGCCCCAACACATGTCCCCCCACCCCACCCACAGTGAGGACAACCTGCCAGCAGGCCCATACTCGTATCCCCCCACCCCACACCCATTGACAGCAACCTACCAGCAGGCCCCGACACATGTCCCCCCACCCCACCCCCATTGACGGCAACCTGCCAGCAGGCCCCGACACATGCCCCCCACCCCACCCCAGTGAGGGCAATCTGCCATCAGGCCTCGACACATATCCCCCCTACCCCACCCCCATCGACGGCAACCTGCCAGCAGGCCCCGACCCGTCCCCCCACCCCACCCCCATTGACGGCAACCTGTCAGCAGGCCCTGACACATGTCCCCCCCACCCAACACGTCATCACAATCCAGACCCATTGCCCTTATGGCCACCCAAATCCCACCCCATGCCACCCCAGTCCAAACACCCAACCAAGCATTCCGTCCACTCCACATTGAATTCCCCATGTCATGATAGAAACCAAATAACCAGCATGCCCATGAATACATGTCCGTCAGACCTACACAATGGCGACACATGACTGAGAAAACCCACATTGTGACATGCACGAAACCAATGAGAGAAGACCACACAAATAAAGTAGAAAATAAAAAATGTATTGAATACCAAACTGAATGATGAAAGCACACAAGAAAACAAAAAATAAATCCAAGTCCGGATGTCCAAAATTAAGCAACAAAAATGAAGGCAGAAAACAAAATCCAAAGTAAAATGGCTCCAAAGCGTCAGTCCATAAAACAAAATACAAAGTTCCAAAAAAAGCAAAGCATTCCTCCATGGGTCAAAAAAGAAAGTAAATCCAGGTCCATAACTATATACAAATGAATATTCAAGAGTCCATGAGCCCAACAATCCAAAGGAAACCTAACCAAAAACCTACCTAGTAAATAACTATTTACAAAAAGGCAGGGCATAGTCCATGCGCCCCAAAGAAAAAGGGAAGGAAACCTACAACTACATAACTATTTACAAAGGCGGCGGGCCTGTCCCACGGCTCATTTAGCGATGTTCCGGGCCAGGGCATCATCGAACTCCACGTCGATCTTCCGGAGGCGGGCCTGTTCCCTGGCCTCGAGGTGTCGCAGGGGTGCAGCCATGGAATCTCTCAACTCCCTGCGAGTTTCCTCGAGGCCCTCCGCCCGCCTCAAAGCCCGGTGCATGGAGTTCTCCGCCCTGACCATCCTGAGCCGTGCCTTCTCTGCCCGCCGCCTCTCTGCATCTATTTGCTGGCCCAACCGCTGCCACATGGAAGACACTCCCAGTCTGTGGTCCTCCTGCCCCTCGGCCGATGCCTGCCCCCGGGGTGTTGATGGCCCTGAGCCTCCTACGCTGAGCCTGCTGCTGCCCCCGACGCAACTTCCTCTGCCACCACGACGGCCTCCGGGCCGATGGAATCCCCTGGCGCCGTCGTGCACGTGCCCTGCCCAATGATGCCGACACATCCTCCATCTGCTGGGGTCCAGTTGGTGGGGTGGCCACCCCTGCTGGACCTCCGACTCCCGACTGTGGCAGGGATGGGATCTCCACCAGGCTGGCTGCGTTGGTTGGGGCAGGTCCACAGAGGGCCCTGGTGGCATCTAGGCCAGAAGACTGCACAGAGAACGACTGGCGTATAGTGTGCACAGAGGGCCGCAAGACTGGCTGACAAATGGAGGAAACCCCCGACCGCGATCCATCCCAACTGGGCCCCGTTGGCACACATCTCTTCGTGATGACGTGCGTGGTCCCCCCAGGAAGCACGCACTTCATCACGAATGTCACGTGTGCGCAACGCGACACCAATCAGGACGGACTCAATCCTGGCATGGGTCCCTTTGTCCGCAGGTAGAGGAGTGCCAGATGACATGGACCTCCCCCCTACCTGTGGACTGGCCTGGGACGGGGCATCCGTGCTGGTGCATGGTGATGCATTCACAGTGTCAGGGACAGTGACATGCACAGGCCCCTCTGCGGCGACCTGTGCTGCCTCCTGCCCCTGCCTCTGGACTAGACCACTAGCACCAGTGGTACCACCCCCACCAGGCCCCATGTGCGGCTCTGTAGCAGCCTCCTCCTCCATACACACCACCAACCTGGATGGCTCCACACCATCTTCCGCCGTCACCAGACCCTTCCGCTGCAGCTGTAGTGGCGGACGCGGCACCAGTCCCCTCGCTCCCGGATGATGAAATTTCCTGGGAGGGTGACTGGGCCTTGCGTCGCCGGTCAGTGGAGGCATCCCTGTCGCTTTCCTCCACAGCGCAGTGTTAGGGAGAATTCTCTGTAGGGCTAATTTCCCAAACCTAGTGAGTTCCCCAGCAGCTTTGCTGGATTTTTTGGGGTTTATTTTTTTCTCTCCTACTAAGAGTGAGATTCTTTTGCTCCCACTCTTAGACATGATTTGAGGTGTTCCTTTAACTTTGTTTTATGGGCTATGGGGTCTTTTACTCTATAGGTTCTCATGTGGTTTTTTTTTTATGTGGGTTACACAGCACCCTCCGTGCCGTAACCCAGGGGTGTCGTAGCGACCCCCCACCATAGACTTCCATACCCTGGGACTGACTACTGTCACCCAGGGCATGTAAAGTCACCATTGGCTTTGCTAGTCCCAAATTATGAACAGAAACCAGTACAAACCATCATATTGTGGACGGACTGGTCGGGGCAATTCGATTGCCCCAGGGTATGTTGTTCGAGAGGGCACGTCTCTGTCCCCCCTGATCGAGTTTTGGCTGGTGGCAGTGGATATTACTTTTTATATTCGACCGCGAATATATCTCTATGGGATTTTCCCATTGTTCGAGGCTACCAACTTTAATTATTTAATTCTTATAGCCTCAAACATACCGCCGGTTTATTTGTTTAATATTAATTCGCCGGTTGGTATTTTTTGCCAGAACTCGATTCTAAAATGGCGTTTGTGTTCCTTTGTTCCACTTTTTGGCGGGCTTCTCCACAGAAGCCTCCAAAAGTGGTGCCACTCTGTCTGGGTACCACAGGGGATGTGGGAAGGGGTTTAGGCACCCTAGGCTGAGTTACCTTGGTAACTCAAGTCGCACTCTAGTGTGATTGGCCCAAGTGGTGTTTGACAGCTAGGCTGAGTGAATGGGGGTATGCTGCATAAAAGCAGGGCTTTGCGGACTGGAACTTCAGAAGGCGCCACAGGACCTAAGAATCCGAGGAGGGAGAAGCTGAGCCGGCCTGCAACGACGACACCACTGGTGGAGTCCTGCTGAACCCACTTTTCCCAACGACAGAGGAGATCTCCAGCCCGGAGAGTCTTCTTCCTTCGACTGGTGGGGATAACCAGTCTACCTTCTTTTCGCCTCCCTGGAGCATCTCGTGGCTGCCTTGCACCTTTGTACCGGAGAACTCCATGGCTGGTTTTTCCCAGGCAGTGCAACGACCTTCATCTTTCCTCCATGACGAGATCTTCTCTTCTGGACGACGCTGCGAATTGCACCCGCTGCCAGGAACAACTGTCCCCGCTGGAGGATCCTCTCCATTTAAGGTACCGTGTTCCGCCTGGCTTCCCTTGCAACCGTTTGAACGGGGTGTATTAAATCCTCGTCTCTCGAACCTGTGTTAGGCTGGGACACCTTAGCTAACTTTCCTGCACTGAACTAAACCTTTTCCGAACTACCTCCATAAACTTTGAAGACTCTGTGTAACTGTCTGATCTTGGGCATCTTCCGCCTGGCTCCCTTGAAAGTGGGCCTGGCACCTAAACTTCCTTGCTCACCAGTAGACTGTGCCTTCCTAATTTGCTGTGGTTCTTTAAAAAGTGTTTAGTGTGTGTGCTTCCATAATTCTGCTTTAACATCCCTTTTTATTTAACTTGTTGGAGTGCCATCGAACGTTAAGCGCTCACCTCTGTCTGGAAATAAGTGGTGTTAACTAAGACTTGTCCAACAAGTAATCAGGGATGTACATATGATAATAGTGATTGTGTTTTGAACTGATCTTACCAATTTAGTGCTAGTGTGTTTTATAAGTGTGTGTTAAATAAATAATGATATACTTTTACACCCAAGCTCTGGTCAGTGTTTGCTTGTGCTACTGTATTTCTGTACCTATTTTGTATGCTCTGTATACTGCCTAACTCTTCTTGAGGGAAGTCTGACTGCTCAGCCACAGCTACTCCAGGACCCTCATCTGCTGGGTGGTAAGGTGGACCCGGCGCCCCACTGCATCCACTGCGTCCAAGAAGCGCCGAGCCTTCTTGAGGGTCCTGGACTTGTAGTCCTCCCAGCGCTTCTGGACATCTTTGATGTCGCGGTTGCCACCCCCTCTGCGTTGATGGCACCCACTATGTCCTTCCAGATCCTCTCCCATCCTTCCTTGTTGGCGCTCGATGGTGTGAAGAGGGCATCATAATGCCTCAGGACTTGCTCCAACAGGATGCCAACTTCAATAGCACTGAAGCTGGCAGCCCTCTGCCTCCCTGCTGGGGGGTTGCCACTGGTGCCGGATGGTGTTGTGTCGGACATGGCAAGCCCTGAGGCAGGTGTGGGTGGGCAACTGGGTCCTGGGGCTGGGCTGTGGAACGATGGGATACCAGTCGGGAGCCTTCTGTTCCAGCAGGGATGGTCACAGCAACTGGACCCCTGCAGATGGCTGATGTGCAGGCGCCAAATGGCAGGGCACTGTTGGCAGCAGGCAGGCAGTAGCAGATGGCTTGTAGGAGGCTCCCCGGGGCTCTCGGGTGCAGGAAAATGGCCTTTTGGGCATGACCGTGGTCTTCCGTGTGTTGTCGCGTGGCCAGCTTGCTATGGAGTGATTTGGCATGTGAAAAAACAGCACGTCAGCGTGTAATTCGAGGAAAGGCCCTTAGCGCGTAAGCGACGTACGTGGACATTTCCCTCGGCACGGGTGCATAGTGAATCCACATGTGCAAAAACAGCATCTCTGCGTGTTAATGCGTGTAATTTGAGGAAAGGGCCTAAGAGCGTACGTGACATGACGCGTGCAGGCATTTCCCTCGGCACAGGTTAAAGGTGAGCGGGGCCCAGCAGTTCACTGTATGTGTTTTTCATGGAGACCGATGCGTGTGTTGCTACATCTTGTTGTTGCACGCGCCATCACTACTTCACAGTGGATCAAGGACGTATCTCTTCTTTTGGCGGGGGTATTGGCTATGCGTGTTTTTCATTACCACGCTAGTCAGACGGTGAGTCGCGCATGCTATTTTTCCCACTGCGGGTCCCCCTGTGTATCGCTTACCCGTTTTTGAGGTCATAGTAGCCTGTGTGTCCCACGCGTATGTGCTTTTCGTGTCCCCGAGTGCCACTGCGTACTGCGGGAGGTTAATTCCTCACATGTGGGCTACCGTTCGTTGCGTACATGGTTCTACTGCAGTTTTTGTGTGCTTGAGCGTTGCGAGACCTGTCATTTTCTCACCGGGGTCACATATAGCCTTGCAGGTGCACAGGGGTGCTGTTCACCCCAATTGCCCAGGACAGTTGTGTACACCTCCCATTGGCACTACATCTGTGCCATGGTTGGGAGGCCACGAAAGGTGAGGGGCGCCTCAGCTGGGCATCCTCCACATGGTGGGCGTGGTCAGGGACGTGGCCGGGGGGACCAGGGAGTAGAGGGACTCCAGGGAATCCAGGTTGGCTGCAGAGGGGGAAGAGGCAGGGGTGCGCCACTTTGGCAGGATGTTCTGCCACGTGTTGGTGCAGTCATGCCACCACCCCCTGTGGTTCCGGGAGATGCAGCTCTTGCATCTGACACTGGCACCCATGTGACCTGGCAGTCAGTTTCATCTACTGCCACAGGCCCAAGGGTAGTGGTAGCTGCAGGTGCAGCTGTGGCCACCACCACCCAGGCTCAGGGTCGGCCAGTGCATGCAGCGTTTGCACCTCAAGAGTCCCAGGATGATTTCCATGTGGTCAGGAGGCACAAGGTAAGTGCACGCAGGGCTGCTCTGAGTGAGGCACATGTCTCTGGGGCAGTGTTGTCATCCGCTGCCCCGAGCAGCCGGGTGTTGGCAACTGCATGGGCAGATACAGCCGACATCACCCCGGCTGTGAGTCTGCCAGCCAGGACAGTCTCGGTCCATGACATTGGCACAGCGGCTGTTGCTGCGCAGGGTCCAGTCAAGAGTACCCAGCAGCCACTGACGCAAGTCAGGGCTTTCGTCCTAGTTCCACCTACCACTCCCTTGGTTCAATCCACCAGCGCCACTGTCCTTACTGATCAGGGCGGCATTTGCCAGTCAGGGTCTGGATCACTGCCCAAGAGGAGGAAGGTTGCTCCTGCACAAGAGGCTGAGACCCCAGACATGGCTCCGGCCTCCGGCACGTCGAGGAAGAAGCCTTTCACCAAGCAGGAACTGGACTTCCTTCTGGGCTACATGTCGGGACACGAACAGGAGATGCTAGTGGTCCCAAATTGTCACACTACAGCTGCCCAGCGTTTGGACCACTGGAAGCATGTTGCGGTGGGTGTTAGTGCATTCGACCATGAGATGCACACAGCTCAGGAGTGCAAAAAGCATTGGTATGACCTCCGACGCTGTGCTAAGCTAAAGCGTGACTCCAATTATGCCATGACTCGAGTGACTGGCAGTGGGCCACCACCTGAGGAGGAAGTACTCACTCCGCACGAGTTGATCGCTGCAGAGTTCATCCCAGCAGAACTGGTCGAAGGAGTGGGAGCGATGCTAGATTTTTATGCCCCGTCCAGTGAGTGTTGTTGCGTGTTTGTCCATCCCATGTGTGGTTTGTTTGTGTGATGTGTTGTGCTTTACTGCCACTACATGCTATGTGTACATGGTTCTCATGTGCGAGTCATGCAATGCTTCACTGATGCGTGCCTGCTGTGCAGCATGCTGGACATGTAGAGCAGATGGGGACTGTCCTCATCACCACACTTGCACCCTACCCACATCCTAGTCACCCGGCTGCCCCTCCAGTTCCAGCTCACAGGCCCTTCTGCATGTACACTGGGGTGTCTTTCCACTCAGCACTCGGACTATGTCATTGCATGACTGACGTGCATGTGTGTTCTGCCTGCATGCGGGTACTCCACGTAGGCATGCTCCCTTGCTCCTCCACCCCCTGCACCCAAATTTCACCATGGCACTGGTGGGTAACATATTGGACTACTGCAATGACCTGTTCAACGCTCCTGTGTACATGCACACTTCCCCCTGCCAACCTGCCAGACACATACTGTGGGGTACATCCTTTGTCCTTGATGCACGGTGTCTCACTCAGACTGTGCAGATGGCAGATACTCCGCAGGGACATGAGTGCCCATTCATGCTCCATATGCATTCCATGCATGCCCCTATGTGTCCTTGGCAGGATGATCATAGTAGTACGTGTCTAGGATGATATACATTTAATGGCTTTTGATCATTCATTCCATTCCCACTCTGGATCAGTCCTGCATCACGCACATGTTTAGGATGTCATGGTCTGTGTGGGGCACAGGTCTCCCCCTGTTTCAGGTCCCCTGACTCTGTTCCACTGGTGTAGTGACTTCTGCACAAATGGGTGTACTACAGAGGGTTCATCATGTGTCCTGCTTACTGTCCCATTCTCATCTGCTGTGTTGTCAGTTGACTCAGATGATGCAATTTGCGCTACTCAACACTGTCTGTCAATACACAGTTCTCTGGTCAACCTTTCACTGCCATGCAACGCCTCCCTGCATTTTCACTAGGGAGGGGAGGGGTTTGTAGCCATTCAACCCATTGCATGCACATTGCACATGATGCCTGATCTAGCCCTTACACTGCCTTCATGTTTATTGATTGAAATCATAATGTACTTGTTGATGTAGATAGTCGGTAACATAGACATGTTCTCCACTGCACCAACCCACTTCTGACCCATGTTACACCATTCTACATGCCTACTCACTGCTGCAATGTCAAACTGACCTGGCATGTATGGTCAGATTGTCATCCCTTCACTGTCATGAAAGGCACGGGCACAGGTGCATCCTGTGACACATGTACTCAGTATTGGAACACCCTAGTGGGTGTTTAGCAAAGTTGATTGGTCAATCTGCGGCCTATACTAACTGGTATAGGCCGCAGATTCACTATAGCCTGCCAATTGGATTGTAATGACTGTGGAGCTGCCTGCACGTGTGTATGTGTACGCTTTCACATACATCAAAGCAAGCAGCGTTGTAGCTGCTTGCTTTGCTGTATAGGATGCTGTTCATAATCACCAGAAGGGTGTATATGGACATGGGTGTTTTTGAACACTTTCACATGTACATATGCAAGCAGCTTCAACGTTGTGTAGTGCAACATTGCAGCTACTCACTTATGTATGTGTGAAAGTGTTCATTTACACATGTGTTCTCTGCAGCTTTTTTGTTGAATGACTAATATGTAGTTGATTAATTTTAATGCTGCTGAGATTTCAGCATTGCGCCTGCAATGTTCAACTGGCACAATCCTGAAGGTGCACTGTCGTGCAGTATGTGTACGCCCAGGCCCACTCAGCTAATCTGGTGGGGCCTGGCCGTGATGATTTGACACACTGAATAATGGTTTAGGGCACAATCAATGCACAATGTGCTTAATCAGGCCCTGAGGGGTGTTTTGGAGGCTTCATGGCCGGCAGCTCAGACAGTACTGGGCGTTATGGTCCCTCATGCCTGGTTGCAGGCCCTCGCTTTGCTTGGGACATTCACTATGTCTACATGGCCCAATGACGCCCAGTACAGGACAAGCTGCAGATGGATGAAGCTATATTGGTGATGATGATTTAGTGATGCATGTGTACATGCATATGACGTGTGTCATGGTGTGTTTGGATTCACTTGTAGCTGTGGCCATTTGGCAGTTCAGACATGCTTATGTATGTGCCATCTCTTTGTTGCCATCTGTCATTTCTGCCTGTGACATGTGCCTGACAGAGGTGGTGTGTGATGGAGGTGATGTACTACATTCTGTACATGTGTAGGCTTCGCTATTTACACACATCCATTTCTGCTTTTGGGATGAGTTTGCATATCAATGCCACTGGATGCATGCCGGAATTTCATTTGTGTGTGACATGTCTGCTTCATGTGTTGGCTGTCGATGTGATGTCTTTGTGTGTGGGTTATGTGCTTCTGACATGTGTAATCATGTTTGTTTTGTCCACATTACAGATGATGACGCAATGGAGCCAGAGGATGGTGATGTCCTTCCTGACACAGGGTTGCTATTACATCAGCAACCCGGCATAAGTGGGGGTTGTGGGGTGGTAGGCCACGGCAACCCACTTGTGCTCCAGACCATTGTGTCCAGGGCTGGCAATCAGTCTAGCTCGGATGATCACTCTGACAACAATGTTGAGTTGGATGCGCGTCATGTCCATTCTTCGACGGTGAGTGATTCTGATGTGGCCCATCTTCTGTCCGCGACACCTGCACTGAGGGGCAAGATGGTGTTGGAACCTCCGCCTGTGGTGGATCGGGGCGCACGGTCACACTCCACACCAGTTGCTGATGTGCCTGGGGCATCATGTCAACGGAGGGATGTAGTCCTGCAGCCGCGGGCAGTGCCAATCCAGCGAGGACCACAGCTCCTTGGGCCCCACGGGTGTCAAGTCTGGCAATGCGGTGGCCGTGCGCCACCGGGGTATACTGAGTGGGAGCAATCCATGTATGCCAATTCAGAACAACAGGGGGCAGCTATTGATAAGATCGCTCAGAGCATGGAACGTGTGGCCCAGCCCATGCTCCCCCCTGCTACGCAGGTGGATCTCCAGCAGCGGGCAGCACAGTCCACAGCCCGCTCACTCAGGCTGGGCATGGCGGGATGAAATGGTGTCTCTGCGTCAAGCACTTGCTGCTCATGCAGAGGCACACAAGAAGGCCCTGAGGGATGACCATCAATCCCTTAGATCTACTCTGAGTGTGCTCAACATGCCCCAGAGGAAGCAGTCAGAGGAGAGGTTGGAGCAGCTTGAGAATACCATCTCGGCTGAGCTACATGCATGCCGGGGTGTCAGGTAATAAAATGGTGGTAAAAATGTCCTGGTAAATAATAATTGCGACAAAAATGCTGAGGTTTGACCCAGTAAAGGTGTGCCCCATCATACCATTTAAGGGGAGCGGGGGTTGTGGGGTGTCCCCCGCTCCCATTAAATGGTATAATGGGTCTGGGGGTTGCGGGGGTGTCCCCTGCATCCTTTACATGGATTGCGGCGCAAACAACACAGCATTTTTGCCGCAATATTATCACATGGAACCCATGCCGGGTGGTGCTCCAGATGTCATGCGAGGCCATGCAGGCAGAACTCTGTGTTACACGTGCTACCTTGCAAGAGGAAGCACGCGTATCATGTGAGGTGCTGCATGTTGACCTACCTGTCATCGCCGCACAGGACCAGGCCGACTACTACCGCAGACTTGCTGCCGTCGAGGGGCAAGCAAGCTGCGCAAAGGCATGGTCAGGGTACTGTGCCAGGTCCACCTTCTGATTTCCATCCAGAGGGTGAGCAGGACGACCACTTATCTCCCACACAGGTCAGGCCGTGCAGGCGTTGAGCCCATGGATGTTTTTTTTTATCTCAACATCATCGCATGTGGGTGTTGAGGTGCACCCTGTACCTCCCCCCTCTTAGGTGCCTCCTAAGGAGCGGTCTTATGTGGCCATTTTTCATTTTATTAGTTTAATATTGTTTGTCTATTGGGCATTCATGTGACGGTGTGGTGCTTTGTGCCCATTCAAGCTTGTCTCGTGTATGTGTTTGTGGCTTGGGGTCATGACATATATGCCACTCCTGCTTCCCCTTTCCATGGGCTCGCAAGGATGGTTCGGTGTGACAACAATTTACACAAGGACATTGGACTTTCGTCATATCTGTGGCCTGTCTGCTGCTGTACTACTTGTGTTTACACCCCTAGTGGGGATTATGGATGTTTTCTCCATGGCATGTCTGCAATCAATTTTGGTGAGTACATTTTTGAACTGTGCATTTATTGTAGTTGATTGTGATGTATTTTCATTTCTTGCCTGTATATGTGCATGATGCACTTCATGCTGTAGACGGTAGTCTGCACCCTTTAGCTGTCAAAGTCACACTGATGGTGGGAGGGGGCCGGGTGGTGACAATGTCAAGTTGTTACGTGTTGAGTTCAACCCCTGGGGATTGTGGCAAAGGAGGATGCATTAGGAATGTGACCCAAGAGGCACAACTCACGGTCCAGTCCTCACCTGTGATGTCCGCCTATACTACTACTCCGCTCCGTTCCATTTGGACAGCACGTTGTATCTGTCTTCCCTCTTGGACTTCGCTGCTGCCTGACAGCACAGTTTTCCTACTGGACTACAGTTCTTTTACTTGTTTTTCACACTCTCGTGCCTTTAATCCCCGTTTTTCTTCCGGTTACTGTCCTTGTTGCAGATCTGTCTGCCTGTCTCTCGGGCAGTTATTTCCACGTACTCTTACACTGCCTCGGTTTACGTCAGTACACTTCTGTTCCACAGCATCTCTCTGTCGCTCCTCCTGTCTTTCATCTATTACATCCATGCCTTTATGTTGATTTTTGGCTTTTACCAATGCTATTCAACTGTTGTGGCTCTTAACTTGATGTCAGCTCTTTCTGGCTATCTCGCATTCACTGTGCCTTTGCAGACTTGTACTGTCTCTGCCTTTCTTCATTCATGCTATCAAGGATTGATTGGGTTTCAGCTCAACCATCCAGTTGTGCCAGCCTCCTTGGTTATTTTCTACTCAAGTTCCAGCTCTACCTGTCAGGGTACTGTAACGCTCACCTGGTTCCCACGGAGACGCGGCGTCGAAGGCGCAGAACTCTGAAGATGGACAGGAAGGGCCCCTCTATTCTGGCTTCCCTGGCTCGTTGGATACCCTCCTGTGCGTGAAAAGGGAGTATTACCAACTGTGGAACAATGCTCAAGCCTCCCACTCCCTTCCAACCCTCCACGATACCTCCTCCACGATTCCCCGTGAAGCCTCACCTTAGGGTTTGGAAGGATGAGCTCTCCATCCTGCTTCTGATGCAGGGACGTGTTGAAACCCAGTTACTTCACTGGATTGAGGATTGATGGGAGTTCAGGTAAGCTTGACTGTTCAGGTAAGGCGCTGTAAAAGTTCTGTTCAAAAGTTCAAGCTTAATAATAATGTTCGTTGTCTAATTGCAGCAAGCGCTAATGCTTATGCCTTTTTCCCCTTAGGGGTCGGGGTTCGGAGTGCCGGAGATATGGCGCCGACCCGAAGTGAAACAGTTCTGGATGAGCGCTCAGGTAATGTCTTTGCATTCGCTCATTCAATGTCTTTGTCTTTTTTCCCCATAGGGGCCGGGGTCCGGAGATGCCAGGAAGCGGCAGGACCCGAAATGCAGTGGGAATAATCCAACAGGTAAGACTTAAAAGGAAACTGAGCTTTCCTTATTCCTTTTCTCCCTCTCACCTTTGTTCTTGTCTTTTTTCCTCTAGGCGCCGGGGCGTAGCTGAATCCGGAAGATCGCTGCTGAAGATGGAAGCGCCTTGCAAAGGTGAGTAAAATGCAGCGCTGCAGTGATCGAAACAAAATGCCTTTAAAATGATGTCTTCCTTTTCAGGGCCGTTGGAGAAATGACTCCGGGATGCAGATTTAGCAGGTAAGGGCTTTTCTTCTCCTATTCTCTTCCTTTCTCCCCTTGCAGGTGTTCCAGGGTGCTGGCAGGCGTGGCTGAAGTCAGGATGCAGGAGCTGACACGGTGAGCGTCCAGCTGCTAGGTGCAGAACAACGCGAAGCACGTGTGGCTGTTCGGGTGGGGTTTAAATAGCCTTGGAAGAAGTTCCTGGTATGTATCCTTCCCCGACTACACCCGGGTGGTGAAGTAGTCCTACAGGTAAAGTAGTCCCATTCAGGCCTCAAGAGGGCCTGGATGAAGCAGCAAGGTCTGCATCAGGTAAGTGTGCACCCAAGCACTTAAACACATATCCTCTTCTATGAGCCTGGCGCCTAAGGCGCCAGGACTGGGGTCCGCTATGAGCCTGGCGCCTAAGGTGCCAGGACTGAGTCCAAAGGGCCCCGACTTGGGCCCGCTGAGACTTCCCTGGGGAAAATGATGTCTTCCTCTGGGGTTGCTGGGCCCGGCCTGGCTCCTTGGAGGTAGGCATCATGACAGTACCCCCCCTCAAGGCCCCTCCCAAGGTCTTTTCCTCCGGGGGTTTTGGTTTGTGCGGGAATCTTCGATGGAATCGTTGAATTAATCGTGGTGCGTGAACATAGTTACTGGGTTCCCAAGATCTTTCCTGAGGTCCATATCCTTTCCAATCAACAAGATAGAAGAGTTTCGACTTAACTATCTTGGAATCTAAAATGTCTTTCACTTCGAATTCTAATTCTCCATCAATTTGGACAGGGCCTGGGGGCTCAGACAGTCTGGTTCCAGGTTGTACTGGTTTTAGAAGAGATGCGTGAAAAACGGGATGAATCCGCATGTTGGATGGTAAATCGAGTTTAAAGGCCACTGGGTTGATAATAGCTTTGATGGGGTAAGGCCCAATGAATCTGGGATTAAAAGTTCGCTGACCCTTGAGGGGTAGATGTTTAGTTGCTAGCCATACCTGATCTCCTACTTGGTAAGGAGGAGTTTTACTTCGGTGCAAATCAGCGTTTTCTTTATACTTTTTCTTGGCTTGCTGTAAGTGGGTTGTAGCTTCTTTGAAGGCTTGGGTTATTGTGGAATGTAGGTGATTTACTGCAGGCATCTCCAGGGTCAGAGGTGGATCTAGGTCAGAGGTCCGAGGATGGTGACCATACAGGGTATAAAAAGGAGTCTGTCCGGTTCCAGAATGCACTGAATTGTTGTATGCATATTCTGCAATCCAAAAGATGTCTTTCCAATTTAACTCGGATTGGTGTAACATGCACCGCAGATATTGCTCGAGAGTCTGATTGGTTCTCTCGGTTTGTCCGTCGGTCTGGGGGTGGTGGCTGGTGGATAACCGCACGTCTATTTGTGCTAGTTGGCAACATTTCTTCCAAAAGTGGGAGATAAATTGACTTCCACGGTCTGAGACTAATATGGAAGGGAAACCATGTAACCGCACTATATTTTCCATAAATTCCTTGGCCAAGGTGGAAGCTGATGGCAATCCTTTTAAAGGGATAAAATGGGCCATTTTGGAGAATAGATCCACTATTACGAGAATTGTGTTGTAACCACCACAAGGAGGCAGGTCAGTTATAAAGTCCATTGACAAGGTGTGCCAAGGTGCTGGTGGAATGTCCAAAGGTTGAAGTAGGCCGGCTGGCCTTTTCTTTTGACTCTTATTTTGGGCACAGATTCCGCAAGACAACACAAATGACTTTGTCTTTTCTCCAAGAAGGCCACCAGAAGTGGCGTTTGATCTTTTCTTCTGTTTTCGCGATACCGGGGTGTCCTTACATTAATGATTCATGATGACGGGTAATGACAAGTTCCTGCAATTCTTTACTTGGAAGAAATAACCGCTCTTGGAAGTAGGGTAAATCATCCTTAACGGTGTAGTGAGGACCCTTTTGACTCCATTCCAGTAAGGCAGAAGAGTCAAAAAGCTGTTTTACTTGAGCTTGGATGTCCTCAATGGTTTGCAATGAAGTCAAGCCCAGATTTCTTTGTTCCGGTATGATTGGCACAGGTTCTAAACTCGAATTGGGTTCTTCCATGCCTATCCGGGATAAGGCATCTGCCTTACCATTCTTGCAGCCAGGGCGATAGGTAATTACAAAATCAAATTCCGCAAAGAATAAAGCCCATCGGAGTTGTCGCGAAGATTGAGCTTTGGCCGTCTTTAAATACTGCAAATTTCTGTGGTCCGTAATTACGGTGATGGTGTGTCTTGCACCGAGAAGATAGTGACGCCAAGCCTTGAAAGCTGATTTAATAGCCAGTAGTTCTTTGTCGGTAATTGCGTAATTGAGTTCAGGTGGAGAGAATTTTCTGGACCAAAAGGCTACAGGGTGTAGTTGGTTAGTTTCTGGGTCTCTTTGCGACAGGACAGCTCCCATGGCCGAACTGGATGCATCGGTTTCCACGATGTAAGGGAGATCTGGGCGCGGGTGCTTCAATACAGGTGCAGAGGTGAATTTGGTTTTCAGGTCCTGAAAGGCTTGTTCAGCCTCAAGAGTCCATTCAAAGCGTTTATTTTTCTTTAGGAGAGCTGTGATGGGTTGAACAGTTCGAGAAAATTCCGGGATGAACCTTCGATAGAAATTGGCAAAGCCAAGCATGCTTTGCACTCCCTTAACAGAGCTAGGAGATGGCCATTTGAGAATGGCGTCCACTTTCCGCGAGTCCATTCGGATTCCTTGAGGTGTCGGGATGAATCCGAGAAACTCCACTTCTGTGGTATGAAAAACGCATTTTTCGAGCTTGGCAAATAATTTGTGCTGGCGCAATTTCTCAAGAACTGCCCTAACATGGTTTCTGTGATCAGATTCTGAGGAGGAATACACCAGGATGTCGTCAATATAAACGATGACACAAACATCGATAAGTTCCCGAAGAACATCATTCATGAAGTACTGAAAGGCGGCAGGTGCGTTGCACAAACCGAAGGGCATTACTTGATATTCGAAGAGCCCAAATTTGGTGCGGAATGCAGTCTTCCACTCATCGCCCTCTTTTATACGTACCAGGTGGTAAGCTCCTCGGAGATCTAGCTTGGTGTACACACGAGCATCTTTTACTTGGTCGATAAGCTCAGGTATCAGGGGCAAAGGGTAACGATTCTTAATCGTTATCTGATTTAGGGCGCGGTAGTCAATACAGGCCCTAAGGTCTCCTTCCTTTTTAGGTACGAAGAACAAAGCGGAAGAGACTGGTGACTTTGATGGGCGAATGAAGCCATTGGCCAGGTATTGATCCAAATACTGGCGCAAATGCAGGTTCTCAGGTTCAGTAAGAGCATAAATCCTACTACAAGGTAGTTGTGCATTGGGTACCAAGTCGATTTGGCAATCGTAAGATCGATGGGGAGGTAAGGTGTTAGCCTGCTCTTTCTGAAAAACGTCTTGGAATTCTTGGTATTCAGATGGTAGCTGTACAGGGGTGGAAGTTACAGAGGCTAGACCCATAGCTGGATTCCTTGGGTAACAGGTTGGTTCACAATCAGGAAAAGTTATCTTCTTTGCTCGCCAGTCTATTCTCGGATTATGTGTTTCTAACCAAGGGATACCAAGAAGTACTTGAAATTGTGGGGCCTTGATCACATCAAACACGATTGCTTCCCGATGTCCGTCCTGACCCACCAGAGTGATTTCAACTGTGGAATGCGTTACAGGCCCTGAGGCTATTTCGGTTCCATCAACTGTAGTAATTACATCTTGGGTTACTTTCGGGCGGAGAGGAAGCTTAATCCTGGAAGCCAATTCACGGTCTATGTAATTTCCAATAGCTCCACTGTCTATGTATGCTTTTATAGCATGCAACTGCTGAGGCTGTTTTGGGTTCACAAGCACCATTGGCATGACATAATGCGAGGTCAAAGAGTTTGTTTTCAAGCTCGGCAAGCGGACCCCTACGCTTGTCGGGCTAGGTCGTTTCCCGAACCAGGTGTCAATAACTCGTTATCAGTGGCTCCAACTACCTTCTTGGGTGGTTTAACTGGACAACTTTGAAGAAAGTGACCGGAAGTTCCGCAATACAGACAAAGTTGCATTTGTCGCCTTCTCTCTCGTTCCTTCTGCGTTAATGGTCCTTTAACACTGCCAATTTGCATAGGTTCGGAAACGTCAGTACTCTTGGAGTTAGCGTGGGTCTTGATAGGTACTCTGGTTTCATACTTGAGCCGATCTGCTTTTCTATTTTGAAGTCTGTGATCAAGTTGAACCACTAAGTCTATGTAGTCTGCGCAGGCCTGGGGTGGATCTACTATCTGAGCTATAACATCTTTAAGCTCTCCGCGCAGGCCTCGATGAAACAATGTGATCCTTTTATTTTCAGGCCATCCGGTTTCCACAACTAGTCTATTAAAGGTGGCGATATAGGACAAAAGATCCTGATTACCTTGTCGTAAGGATAGCAGTTCGTTGTCAAGGGCCTGTCCCTGCGAGTGTCGAGCGAACAATCTTTCCATGCTGGCCTGGAAGCCCTGGAAATCCCGGAGAATGGGATCATCCTGATTTACCAATGGAATAGACCAATCGGCAGCACAGCCACTGAGGTAAGATAGTACAAAGGCTACTTTGGTCTGGTCGTTGGGGAAGGCCCCGGGCCTGCATAAAAAGTGTAAACGGCATTGGTTCATAAAAACAGCATATTTCTTGGGATCCCCCGCAAAACGTTCCGGCGGGGCCAAAGGCATGTGTCCAGGTAGATTGATTTGTACCGGGTTATTCAAACCCATTGTTGTAGAAATATCTCCGGATACAGGTAAAGGAGTGTGCTCTGCCTGGCCCTGCAATAACCTTTTGGCCAGATCATCAGTTCTTTCCTTGGATAGGATTAGTTCCCTTCTGAGAGCATTAGTCTCCTGGCGGGCTGAGTGCACTTCTGCCCGTAATTCCCCTAAAAGATGGGCCAGCTGATCTGTCTCGGAAGTCTCCATAGCGCCCAGGTGGGAAATTGTGGTAAGGCTTCGCGTTCTGTAACGCTCACCTGGTTCCCACGGAGACGCGGCTTCGAAGGCGCAGAACTCTGAAGATGGACAGGAAGGGCCCCTCTATTCTGGCTTCCCTGCCTCGTTGGATACCCTCCTGTGCGTGAAAAGGGAGTATTACCAACTGTGGAACAATGCTCAAGCCTCCCACTCCCTTCCAACCCTCCACGATACCTCCTCCACGATTCCCCGTGAAGCCTCACCTTAGGGTTTGGAAGGATGAGCTCTCCATCCTGCTTCTGATGCAGGGGCGCGTTGAAACCCAGTTACTTCACTAGATTGAGGATTGATGGGAGTTCAGGTAAGCTTGACTGTTCAGGTAAGGCGCTGTAAAAGTTCTGTTCAAAAGTTCAATCTTAATAATAATGTTCGTTGTCTAATTGCAGCAAGCGCTAATGCTTATGCCTTTTTCCCCTTAGGGGCCGGGGTTCAAAGTGCCGGAGATATGGCGCCGACCCGAAGTGAAACAGTTCTGGATGAGCGCTCAGGTAATGTCTTTGCATTCGCTCATTCAATTTCTTTGTCTTTTTTCCCCATAGGGGCCGGGGTCCGGAGATGCCAGGAAGCGGCAGGACCCGAAATGCAGTGAGAATAATCCAACAGGTAAGACTTAAAAGGAAACTGAGCTTTCCTTATTCCTTTTCTCCCTCTCACCTTTGTTCTTGTCTTTTTTCCTCTAGGCGCCGGGGCGTAGCTGAATCCGGAAGATCGCTGCTGAAGATGGAAGCGCCTTGCAAAGGTGAGTAAAATGCAGCGCTGCAGCGATCGAAACAAAATGCCTTTAAAATGATGTCTTCCTTTTCAGGGCCGTTGGAGAAATGACTCCGGGATGCAGATTTAGCAGGTAAGGGCTTTTCTTTTCCTATTCTCTTCCTTTCTCCCCTTGCAGGTGTTCCAGGGTGCTGGCAGGCGTGGCTGAAGTCAGGATGCAGGAGCTGACACGGTGAGCGTCCAGCTGCTAGGTGCAGAACAACGCGAAGCACCTAGCAGCTTAAATAGCTGCTATTTAAATAGCCTTGGAAGAAGTTCCTGGTATGTATCCTTCCCCGACCACACCCGGGTGGTGAAGTAGTCCTACAGGTAAAGTAGTCCCATTCAGGCCTCAAGAGGGCCTGGATGAAGCAGCAAGGTCTGCATCAGGTAAGTGTGCACCCAAGCACTTAAACACATATCCTCTTCTATGAGCCTGGCGCCTAAGGCGCCAGGACTGGGGTCCGCTATGAGCCTGGCGCCTAAGGCGCCAGGACTGAGTCCAAAGGGCCCCGACTTGGGCCCGCTGAGACTTCCCTGGGGAAAATGATGTCTGCCTCTGGGGTTGCTGGGCCCGGCCTGGCTCCTTGGAGGTAGGCATCATGACAGGTACAGACCCTGGGGTTGTGTGGGAGGAGGTCAGATGTAGGTCTCAGACATGGCCCAGTAACAAGCAGCATAAAGAAACACACAGAAATGATTCCAGCCTTATAATAGACTTTTATGTCCTTTCTGCAGGAAAAGGAGCCCCCAGACTACCTTTCCCAGCAGACACCGGGCCAAGAACTACAAAACCCTGCCCCCGTTGGGTGTGGCACACGAGCGCATGCGCATGCAAGCAGAAGCACAGGGCTTGTGCTCAGACGTCCGACAGAAGCAGATGTGTTTCTAGGAGCTCCGAGCAAGGGGAGCAGCACGAGGGGCCGAGCCCCAGCCGACCTTCCTTCAGGCCCCTCGCACATGCAAACTAAGTAGCACCAGCGAGCTTAGCCAGGCGTTGGGGAAGAAGCGCACAGCAAAGCCGCGGTGAGGAGCAAATGCCAAGAAGCTTTCCAAGTTGTCATGGGCACACGCAGGTGGCGTCGCCCATATCCTCGAGTCCACCCTGCTCCAGAGAAGCTAAGTTATTAGCGCAGTAGCGTTCCTAGCCACAAACTAATACAGCGCAAGGGGGGGCACCCAGCGACGCACAAACTCGAGTGCAGTGCATATCATTAGCATATGCAATTAGCCACGTGCGCTGCCTATAGAAAGCCACGGCTGGCAGAACGCGACTTGTACTGAAGTCTCACCTCGCCACACGCAGCTAGCAGCACATGCAAGGCCCATACTATCATGTGTGATTCTTAACACATGGTCTTCCGTCTACCGCAGAGCCACGTGCGGCTACCTTACCGCATAAACAGTGTATAAACCATCACGGGGGCAAGCAAAACAATACGAACGAAGCAGCAGACAAGAGTGCTTGTTTTTGAGGAGTCACTAAGTTCGAGGCATGAATGGTGTTATGTGTGTGTGAGGCAACACCCACAGAATAGTAACTCACGCTCTCTTTGCAGCATTGAACTGCTCCTGTTACCGGACCGGAGAGTGCGCACGCAGGAGGCCAGCACTCACCCCAGAGATAAGTCTCTCTTTGGCTCGCCTTTGAGCCAGTTTGTACAATGTGCATGAAGAACATGGTTTCTCTAATTGAGTATGTGTAATTGTCAATAGTTTTTTTGTATTTTCCCTACTTTCCCTTGCCCATCCACCTCCCCTCTCCTGACCCTCTTTCCGATTATCCTAAATATGATACCTATCCAACCAACGGATCCCTGACCCTCTTTCTCTGCCGGGGTCTCGGATGCCTGTGTAAGTTTTACCTTGCAGGTGCCCAGAACGCAGAGGGGGTGGTTGGTTCGTGCCACTGCTGCGCCTGGAGACCGGAGCTGTGACACTACCCATCAGTTGTGGCATCCTCATTGATTATTGTGTACTCAAATTGTTACCCATCCTGTTGAACCATTGTTCAACTGTGCTACCTTGGTAGTTATTCTATCATTCTGCTTGGACATGTGCTTGCCATATTCTGCGACTTCAAGTCATCTACTGGAGACTCTTCCAGGGTTTTTTGGTGGCTAGAGGCTTTTTCCCTGGTTTGGGGGTTTGGCTCCTTGGAGTTCTCTGCAATTTGGTATTTTTACCAGTCAAGGTGGCCTCTGAGTGGGCTGGACCCTATTTACACGAAAGGAAGAACAAGGAAACCAAGTGGAAGGGGGATCCTGAAGCCAGGTAGACTAGAAGGAAGAAGCTGACGGACCCCAGAAACTGTTCTTCTGAAGGTCATCGCGATGAGTAAATGAGGGAGGGGCTTTTGTTGTCGGACAGTACACTTGGGCTACAGTGATTGGGCACTTTCTGACATTTTCATTGTGGGGTACTATGTACATGATGTATTCTGCTGGTCAATGGCTGTTCCTGTGTTGAGTTTACTTTTCAGGTGTCAGGGGATTGTTGGGGTTTGACATACTGGGGTGGCCACATGAGCAATGTTCACATGTGATGTGTACATGGCACTGAGGGTCACTTCTTTTCACATGCATGTATTGAGTGCATGTCCCTGCTGACACACACTTACACAATGCTCCACCACACATACAACCACCCTTCCATGCCCACACATGCACACAGATTGCCTTCTCTGGCATACTGTGTCCCTGCAGCGCATGATCACTTACCATTTGGAGATCGTGTACATGCATCACTGGGTTATTTTTTTTGCTTGTCCTTTTTATATGATGCTCAAGTTGTATCCCCAACACAATGGCTGTTCAGTGTGCTGTGTGCTGAGCGGTGTGTTGCAGGAGACACACACAGCACATGGCTTTAGGATTTGTGCATTTGGATTGGCCAATGTGCATGCCAACAGGCATTCTGTCTGTTGTTATGTTATGTTATGTTACTTTGCATTTATATAGCGCCTTATATACCATTGGTATGATCTCAAGGCGCTGTTAGGTTGAACGCCCTCGGGAACCCTAGTTCAAGTCAGTAGAGAGAGAGAGAGCCATAAGGTGCGTGTGCGCACCGGATATGTGTGCAGCAGGTGTGGCACTTGTATGATAGCTGCTCCTTAGCGGTAGATGGGGTGGTTGGGAGATCAGGAGTATGTGTTCGTTCTGGCATGGTGTTACCCAGAACGATTCTGGCTGCGTTAGGCCTGAGGAGAATGTCTAGGCTGGCGAGGGTGCAGCCAGCTGTGTTTAGTTAGGATGATGGGGAGTGTGTCATAGTATCTCTGTGTTCTAGTTGAGTGGTGGTGTATAGAAGAGAGTAAGTGTGGTGATGTGATATGGTAGTTTTCAGTAGGTGCTTGAGATTGAGCGCCTTCATGCTCCATGCATTCCATGCACTCCAACTATTCCATGCACTCTAACCGGTCCATGCTCTTCAACCGGTCCATGCTCTTCAACCGTTCCATGCATGCCAACCGTTCCATGCACGCCAACCGTTCCATGCACGCCAACCGTTCCATGCATTCCATCCGTCGCATCCACACTCTTCATCCGCTCCACACTCTTCATCCGCTCCACACTCTTCATCCGTTCCACCCACTTCATCCGTTCTATCCACGTCATCCGTCGCACGCACTCCATCCGTCCCATGCACTCCCTCCGTGTCATGCACTCCCTCCGTGTCATGCCCGTGATTCATCTATTCCATTTGTTCTGTTAATTCCATGCACTCTGTTCCGTCATTCCATGCCATCTATCCATTCCATGCACTCTGTTCCGTGCACTCCATCTGTATCATGTACTCATCCTTTCCATCTTCTCATCCACCTTATTCCTCTTGTCTACTTCGTTCCTCTCGTCTACTTTATTCCTCTCGTCCACTTCGTTCCACTCGTCCATTTCATTGATTTCATCCATTTCCTTAATTTCATCCACTTTACTGCTTTCATCCAGTTTATTCCTAACATCCACTTCTCTACTTTCATCCACTTCACTCTTTCTATTTAGTTTATCCTTTTTAATTTACATTAGCGGTTATTTGTTTTCGATTTCTCTCTCAGATCATGATGCTGGATTGTTATTTATGAAAAAGCAGCTTTGGGCTAAGGTCATTTATTGCTGTTATCCAGTATGAGTTAAGAGTTTATTTTACGGGAAGAGCCATGTTTTCAGTAATTTGTGGAAAGACATGAGGTCCTCGGTGAGTCGGATGTGGGGTGGAAGTGCGTTCCACAGAGTCAGGGCCAGGGCTGAGAATGATGATCCACCTAACCTGACGGAGTTGGTTTTTGGTATGACTAGGAGGCCAGCATAGCTTGATCTTAGAGTGCGTGGAGGATGGTAGGGTTTTAGCTTGTCTTGAAGATATTGAGGTCCGGTTTTATGCATTGCTTGGTGAGAGATGCACAAGGTTTTGAAGGTCACCCTTCGGGCAACCGGAAGCCAGTGCAGAGTTTTGACGGCTGGGGAGATGTGATCTCTTGGGCCAAGTGCTAGTAGCAGTTTGGCTGCTGCGTTTTGTGCTCTTTGTAGTTTAGTCAGTTGGTACGTGTGGACTCCGAAGTAGAGCGGGTTAGCAGAGTCCAGTCTTGACATGACAATGGTTGGACCGTGGAGAGTCTGTTGGGAAAAGAGAGGTATGGAAAAATGCGCCTAAGAGTTTTAAAGGTGGTAGTGGCAGGACATGGAGACGTTTGGAGCAAGAGGGTTAGGTCTGAGTCTAGGGTGCATCCAAGGTTTTTTACTGAATTTGAGGGTGTCGGGGAATTGCCCATGGCGATGGCCAGGGTAGCGGGTGCAGAAGAAGTTCGGTATTGCCACATACCATGATTTCAGTTTTGGAGGGGTTTAGCAAGAGGTGGTTTGTGGTCATCCAGTGATCTATGTCGAGGAGGCAGGAAGCGAGGTCAGGTTGGCAGTTGGGTTTTGAATTCAGGAGTTTTAGGATTAGTTGTGTGTCATCGGCATAGTTATAGCACAGGATATTGTGCGAGCGGATTAATCGTGGGAGGGTGGACATATAGAGGTTAAACAGGAGGGCTGATAGGCATGCTCCTTGTGGAACTCCAGTGTTGACTGGTTGGGTGTGGGAAGCATAGGTGGAGAGTAGGGTTATTTGGTTCCTATTGTCGAGGAAGGATGCTATCCATTTGAGAGCGTTTCCACGGATTCCCAGGGAGTGGAGGTGGTCAAGGAGGATTGAGTGGTTGATTGTATCGAAGGCAGTAGATAGGTCAAGAAGGATTAGAGTGGCGCATCCCGCAGAATCAGCAGTGTTTTTAAGGTCATCCCATATTGAGGTTAGGGTGGTTTCAGTTCTGTGTCGGGCTCCGAAACCTGATTGAGTGAGTTCTAGGAGATTGTTGGCTTTGACAAAGGCATTTAGTTGGGAGTAGGCAGTTCGGTCAATGAGTTTGGCAAGGAACCTGGTGTTTGAGATGGGCCGGTAGTTTTTGGGCTCGAGAGGGTCGAGGGAAGGTTTTTTTTAGAAATGGTTTGACATGAGCAGTTTTGAACGCGTCAGGAAAAATTCCCGAGGAGAGGGAATAGTTTATGATGGCTCTTGCGTGATGGTACCACTGGTGGTATGCATTTGTGTATGACTTTGTATGTATGGGAGGTTGTTGGTCAGTCATTTCATCTGATTCCATGTCAGGTGTGATTGTCTCAGGCCTCCTTCCATTTATCACGTGTCACTTTGTATCTAAATGGTCATGTGCTGTGCTTTTGGTTTGCTCTTTTGCTGTTGCATGCCATGTCATGGTGTGGCCGACGAGGGTGATGTGGGTTGGGAGGGTTTGGTTGACATACCAGTGATTTTCATAGCCTGTTTTGCAGGGTGGTGGTGTGATATTCACCTTGCATGTGTTCCTTTTGGTCACACAGGATCGGTTATGTTTAGCTAGGGATGCACACAATGTAGCACTTCCGTGGCAACATTCTCAGGGTGGTAAGGTTGTGACAGTTGACTGTCTCTTTGTCATCATCGATTGTCACCTGGTATGTGCCAGGCCTGTGTGCACTCTGCAGGGGTGGAAGTTTAGGTGAAAAATGTGGCCACAAGCTGGGGCCGGGCTGCCTCTCCACGTGCCCTTTCCCCTCCCATGAGCAGCGCCTGTGCCTGTGCTTGGGGATGTGGGGACACCACCATGTCCACCAGTACGCACCGCCGTGTTGCAACATTGTGCAGGACACATGCTGCCACAATGATCCTGCACACTACTGGGGTGCATATAGTAGCTGCCCCCCAGAGCGGTCAAGGGAGCGGAAGCGTGACTTGAGCACTCCGAATGTGCGCTCCACTATGCCCCTGGTTGCAATATGGGCAGCGTTGTATCTTACCTGGGGTGGTGTGGTGGGGTTCCGTATTGGCGTCATCATGTGGTTGCTCAGAGGGTAGGCACTTTCCCCTGGGGAGGTGAGGATGGTTGTCATTAGTTGGGTTTGTGTATTTGTCTGTGTGTGACATGCATGCATGTGCACAGACATTTGTACTCACCAATGAGCCATGTGTCGCCATGCTTCCCAGCTTCCAGGTCCCCGCTCAGGGTGGACATAAGGTATATTAAACTGTCATAGGTAGACCCAGGATAGTTTGCATAGACATAGGTGATGATTCCATGGGCATGGCATACAACCTGTACGTTGATGGAATGCCAGTGCTTGCGGTTGCAGTAGATTTTCTCAGTGGCCCTAGGTGGACGTAGGGCCACATGGGTGTAATCTATGGCACCAAGCACTTTGGGGAAGTGTGCCACCCTGTAAAAGTCCTGGACCATGGCCTGCCTTTCTGCAGGTGTTCTGGGCATGTATACGTGCCTGCGGACTGAGGGGCACACAGTCATGATTGCCAACACCTGGTGTGGGCAGCGTGACTGCGTGGCCTCTGAGACACCCCCAACTATGGCAGTTGTCAGCTGAAATGACCCAGTGGCCAAAAAATGCAGGACATTGAGCACCATTTCCAAGGGTCTCAGTGCTTGGGAGCACAAGGTGGGTGATGTGAGGTCATCCTCCCACTCAGTGACCATCTCTAGGATGATTTGAGGTGGAAACCTATACCTGCCATAGACCTGGTTATCGGGCTTCCCAAAAAGGCTGGTCCTGGCCAACAAAATGCAGGGCCTGGCTATTCTCCTCCTCCTGCGGTGTCCCACGATCAGTGCTGCGAGAAATGGGACATTCATCGTAGCTGCATATACGTTTGTTGTTTGCGCGCACTTTTATACTGCGCGGAGACGCTTCCGCCTGCCTTCGTGTGGCAGACGTGTTTACACCTGTGCGTGTCTTTTGGCGTGCGTGGGTTTCCCCTATTCGATTCCATGAATATGTGTTGTTCACGCGCGTGTGGGCATTCCGTGTATTTCCCAGCAGTACATTCCCAGTTACGCCCTCATTTTCATGCGTTGTTCCCCATTCCGCGTGTTCTGCCCCCTTTTTGGTGTGTGCGCTACACGTTGTGCGCGTCGCACACAGTGTTCGGGATGTCGCAGTGACGTGTGCGCAACACGCAGGTTTGGCGCACATCCCGGGAAAAACATGTGCAGGGCTTTGCATAAATCGCACGAGGGCGCTGGCTTTTTCACGCTTGCGCCACAAATTTCAGCACACATTTATTACATGAATTACCCCCCCATGTGTGATCATCAAGAGCATGACCCAAGTCAAATTCCCATAACAAACGAACTGGCTGAGCAGCAGATTTTGAGGTGAGAGCTTTATACATTTTTTGAAGCTTTGAGGTCGGAGACCATAGTTAGCTGCAATAGCCTAGAGACATCTGGTGAAAGGATGTTATTTGAAAAGTGGTGAGACATGAGTTGACCAATTTGTTAAAAACAATTCAAATCTGCATTAGGAACGGAGAATAGGTGTCTCAGTTGCTGGAAGGGAAGAATAAATGGGCCGTTAATGATTTGTTGGATGAATCAGATGCCTTTTTTTAACCAGGATTTTCGACTCAAGGGTCTATTGTTAATAACAATGTATTTATAGTGCCAAAGCAAAGGGGAGAGGTTTTTACTTGGAGTTTTAGAATGAGGGAAAAGAAAGACTTTCAAGGCAGAAATAGAGCTTTAATGGCATCTGATAGAGTCATAGAGGTATAGTTAAATAGATAAATGAGATCAGCTAGGTCTTACGGGTAAACCATATGTTTCTCTAAAGTAAACCAAGAAGGAGTGTCTAAAGTATGGGAAGAGTTAAACCAGCAGCGGCATTGTTTAAGAAGGAATGCAGAGTGATATAATTTGAAGTCTGGAAACCTAACCCCTCACATGTCATACAGAGCCTTTAATTCGGCAACAGAAATTCTTTTACATTTTCCGTAACCCCAGAGGAAATTAAGTAGGATAGAATTGATGGATTTGAAAAAAGAAAGAGGTAGTGGGACTGGAAGGAGCTGCAGGTAATATAGGATAATAGGGGAGAGCATCATTTTAATTGTGTCAAGCCGGCCCCACCATGAAAGATAAAGGGGGGACCACTTGGAGGTTAGGTCTTTGTCCAACAGTATTTGTGTATTGAGTTTAATAGTGTCATGTATTGTGGGGGCAAAACGAATACCAAGATATTTGATGGAGGCATTACACAATTTAAAACAAAAGCTATCTAAATCATGCTTGAGACAAAAGGAGTTGAGGGGTAGAATTTTGGATTTTTCTTTGTTGAGTTTGTAACCAGAAACTAGGCTGAATTGGTGGAGAGTGTTGAGCAAATGAGGAAGGCGGCGTTTGGGATTTTTGATGAAGATGAGGACGTCATCATCATATGCTGCAACCTTAATATGTGATGTACCTCCTGGAATTCCTGGTATATTTCTGTCAGATCTGATGAGCTCTAATAAGGGTTCCAAAGAGAAAATGTAGAGTATAGGGGAGAGATGGCAGCCTTGTCGCGTGCCTCTTAATAAAGGAAAGAAGGACGAGGATTGACCATTGATGCAGATAGAGGATTTGGGGCAAGAGTAGAGAAGTTTAACGAGGCAAATGAATTTTTCACCAGACCCGTGCCAATGGAGGGAAAGCAATATGAACTCTCAATTGACACGGTCAAAAGCTGCATCAAGTGCAATAGCCACGTAACCTTGTCTATATTTCTTGTATTTAGAAACAATATAAAGGGCATCAAGTAACAATCTCACGTTAGAGGAGATGTTGCGTCCTTTCACATATCCGACTTGGCCAAATTTAATCAAAGCAGGGAGGGAAGATTCAATTTTATTGGCAAGAATTTTAGCGAAGCTCTTACTCTCTACGTTAATTAGAGATATAGGGCATTAGTTACTAGGGATTGTGGAGTCTTTGTCTGATTTGGGGAATAATATGAGCAGAGCTTCAGAGAATTAGCCAGAAGAGGAGTTTTGAGAGATAAGTAGGAAAACAACGACTTGAGTTTAGGTGCAAGGGAATGAGCTAGAGTATTATAAAATTTGGCAGGGAGGCTGTCCGGACCAGGGGCTATTCCCCTGCCCAAACCCTTAAGAGTGTGTGTAATCGCAGAAAGTGTAATATCATTATCTAATGGGAGAGGTCAGCTTGAGGATAGGACGATCTATTAATTTTGTTGAGAAATGACTCAATATTCTCTGTAGGGACAGAGGTGTCAGGGGTATATACATTTTCATAAAACAATTCAAGGTGTACTTTGGTTGATTATGTAAATTACCAGAAGAATCTTTGATGTGTGATATATATAACCTTTCTTTCTTAGTCTTCAGATATGAGCCAAGTGTCTTACCAGCCTTATTGGATGTTTGGTATATCTTGGTTTTATATTTTAGTATGGTTCCGGCAGCCAAATCAGTAAGCTCATTGTTGATTTGGAAACATAAGGCCATGACCAGATGGAGATTTATTGTGTTTGGGTTTTGGTAATACTGCTGCTGTGCGGATATGCCAACTGAGAAAATAGATAGTCAAGATGTTTTTTATGCAATTTTTTCTTTTCCTCCCGAATAAGCCATAATGTGGCCTCTAAGTGCAGCCTTAAACGCATCACAATTGTTCACTACTGAGGTATCATTATCACGGTTTTGGGCATAGAATTGTTGTAGGAAAGACTGGACGGATAGAATAAACTGTTGGTCTTGTAATAAGCAATTGTTGAATTTCCATCGGGAAGAAGGTCTATTAATGTCTTCAAAATTAAAGGAGGTGCTAACAGGTGCGTGATCAGAAATAATAATGTTGTAGATCGTAGAGTCAAGAATAGTGCCTGTGAGAGTTTTGGAGGAGAAGATGTAGTCTAGGCGGGATAGTTTGTTATGTGGAGATGAGTGAAATGTGTCATCAAGTTGTGTGGGATGCGAGAGCCTCCAAGAGTCGATTAGACCAGTTTCAGAAAGACAACTCAGAAAGGACTTGTGAGAGTTGGTGCTTTTGAATACACAGTTAGATTTCCTATCCAGAAACCGGTCAAGGACCTGATTGACATCCCCACACATAATAAGATTAGTGAAACAATTTTTGAGAATCATTTGTTTGACAAATATCCAGAAATTGGGATCGGGTAGGGTGGGCCCATAGATGTTCAGACTAGATACTTGTATGCAATCAATCAGGAGCTTGACCCAGACCCAATGCCCCTCAGTGTCAGCATCCTGATACAAAATTTTAAATGATAGTTTTTTGCTAATTAGTATAGCGACTCCATTCTTCTTGGCAACAGCAGGGCTTGTAACAACCTCTTTAACCCACAGGGATTTAAGCTTCATAGCCTCCTTGGTATATAAATGCGTTTCCTGTAAGCATGCAACGAATGGTTTGAGTTTATTAAGATGAGATAGAATCTTACACCTTTTAGTGGGGTTGTTACAGCCCTTAACGTTCCAAGTAACACACTTAAATATAATGTATGTGATTAGCTAGTTTTAAAGACATGATATAAAACCGTAGTAGGTGAAAAACGTAAATGTGCCTAGAGTGGAGATGCTTCATGAGAACAACCCATTTCAAAGATGTCAAGATACAATTATAATTCCATAGGCCAGGAAAAAGACACAAAAGGGAAACATATGAGGAATCAGGGAAAGGGGAAGGAGGTCTGATCAACAAGTGCTCATACTGAGGTAGAAAAAAAAGAAAAAAACCTCAGGATTAGATAAAACAAGGACCTCAGCATATGTAATTGCAGGATAAAAATGGGGATCAGACCGGGACGTAGACAATAAAGGAAGAAAAATGTAGCAGGGGCAGGTGACACCTGCAGGGCTGTCAAAAGGAAAACGACAGCACACATCAGGAGAGGGGCGCCACAACAGCGACCATCCCACCAAAGTTAAGATTACAGGATAATAACAGCATTTAGTGAGGTTCAACAGACAAGCAAGATAAAGAAAAAACTCAAGTTCTAGAGGAGGTAGACATATTTGCAGGAGAAGTTGTGCCTATGCTTTCAGTCTTGATGGAACGTATGAAAGCCTTTAAGTCAGCCGGATCATCAAACATGGTGGAGCGACCATTGTGTGTAACCTTGAAGGAGCATGGGTGATACAATCCACACCGAATATTGAGTTGCTTCAGAGCTGGGCGAAAAGATAAGAAGTTCTTTCTGCGTAAAGCAGTACTTTTTGCGACATCCTGTGAAATATATAATTTACTACCATGCCAAGTAAGAGATTTTTTTCCCTGAATGATGATATAATGAGTTGGAGCTGAGTATATTCGAGTAAGTAGAAAATTAGTGTTCTAGGACGAGGATGAGAGGAAACAGAGACTCTTAGTTGACCAATGCGGTGAACTTGCTGTATGTTGACTGGAGTGTCCAAGGGTAAGTGAAGAATGGCTGGTAGTAATTTTTGCAAAAAAGCTATTGGGTCTGACCCCTCAAAACCCTCAGGCAGGCCTGATATTGGAAGGTGATTGCCTCTACTCCTATTTTCTAAGTCCTAATTGTGTTTCTGGAGGTCTTTGATAGATTTTTCCAGCCGCACCACCCTGGGAGATATGTCTTCCACAAGACCGACCCGTCTCTCCACCTCCTCCATTCGATTTTCAAAGCCCTTACATCTGTCGTCTAGTTGTTGGAGCTTTTGATTTGTGGTCTCTATGAAGGGCTGAAGTGCTCTGATTTATAATAGGATTGCCCCTATGGCAGGATCAGATATGCTAAGCGGTGCTGGTGAGTCGCTTTTGGGTCTTTTCACATTAGTAGAAGAGAGATTGGAGTCTTTTGTTGCAGGTGTGGTTTTTTGATTGTTTTTGTTGGCTGCCATTGTTGCCTTTGGTATCAGGTAGATATAATAGCACTGACGCAGATGATCCGTAGATTTGGAGCCAGGCAGACCGTTCACAGAAGAGCTCAGGTAATTACAAATGTGTTAGATGATGGTAGAGATAGCACCAAGAGTGTCTGTTAATAATAGGGAGTGCAGAAGATTTCAAATATTAATTAGACACACCCTGTGTTTGCACCCATTGACTTATTTCCTCTTCCTTTTATTGATAGTCTACTTTATTTGTTTGTTCAGATAGTCTTCAAACAATGCAGACAGACGTAGAGAGGGATGAAATGCTTTCTAGATTCATACACCCCCCCGTTTTTCTTTTTTTCCCTTTTTTTCATTTTTTCCCGTGGTGAGAGCTACTAAAATAGCACCAAAGTTCAGTAGTATTCAATATTTGCTGTTAGAAGTTGAAAAAAGGGCAGCATTTGTTACACTTTGTCATATTACTGCATTGTAGCAATATAATATAATACTAGGTGTCAAGTAATAGTATCAAGTACCAGGGGAAAAGTTTATGACATGTCAGTGAAAGAACAGTTGAATGTCTCAGGAAATTACAATACAGTGCATTGCAACGTTTTTCCATTAAGTATATCATAAAGGTGCGGAATGCTCCGCAGCGCCCTGTGAAGTGATTAATGTTCTCCTCATATGGCAATAACAGAAATTAAACAACGCGCAAGTAGATGTACAAAAAGAAATTCTCACGCAGTTCAGGATCAAGTCTTATGGTGGCGTTGTCCTGAAGGAGGAGCTGCATAGGCCAAAGCTGGCACGTCGCAGAGGGAGGGACGCCGAGAGTTACCTCATGTGAGGCGGTCACAGCGAAGAGCTGCAGGCGTTCGAAAGCCGCGGTTCCGTGCAGCAAGTTCCAGAAAGGAAGAACGATATCGGATCTTCCGCAGCAGTCAGTAGAACATTTTCACGGAGCTCCGTGGGAAAAAGGTCAGAGAAAAAAGTACAAATAAACACACAAAATGCCTTATTTAAATATGGGTGGGACAGAGCTATCGTATTAAGCAGCCATCTTCCTTGGCGCCAGACCACGTCCCTCCTTTATTTGCATATTTAAAGAGCTCACACAGCCCAGTGGCATCAAGGCGTTCTTACAGGAATAGGGGGGCCCCGGGGGGAACGCAAAGCGTTTCCCCCCGGGGAGTTTTTGGCGCTGCACACGGCCAGCGAGTGGCCGTGGGAGCCAGAGTGCCTCCCGGAGTATTTAAGGGGCTCAGGGAAGGTTCGGGAGCCAGGCGACGGTTAGGACTTGAAGATTGTCGATCAGTCCTGTCGCCTGCTCCCGAGCCTTCCCTGAGTTAGCTGGGCCTTCGTTTTGCAGGATAGCGTTAGGTGAGAGGGATAGAGTTAGGTTTTGGGGGAGGTTATTAGTAGTTAGTTAGTACATTTTTGAAGTGTGATTTGTTTATTGCATAGCCGGGGGTACCGTAGATAAGGTATCCCCTCTTACTGTTTTCAGGTGTCACTCCCTGCGTATCCGGGGTCGGGTGAAGAGTTTTTTCCGTTGGTCACGGCATTGTGACTAGACATCTGGGAGTGATTTAGGGCGGGGGAGAAGGCGGATTTACGTTTAGCTGGTTTCTTTTCTGCGCGTCCGTTAGTTTTGGAGGGCGGGTATTAATACGTGGAGCTACGGGTCCCTTGTGGTGCGCGGTGGGGTGAAGGGATTTTCTGTACGCGGTAGCCATCGCGTGTCAGAGGGGGTGGTGTGGGTTTCTTAAAGGGGCCGCGATATAATTTTGCTATTTAGGTGCGGTGGGGCATATACGCCACCAGGGGGCAGTGTAAACAGTCGCATCTCGGCCCCAGTTTAGCTGGGTTGCTGGTTTTTGGGGCTTTCTTTTTCTCTGGGCACGTTAGTTGCCTGGGCTGGGGTGTTTTAAGGGTTAGGGCATTATTTAGGGGGTAATTTTAGGAATAAAAAAAAAATATATATATTTTTTATAGGAATTTTTGAGGAGAGCTGCTGGGTATTTTATTACGTTTGTGGTTTTTTTTAAGTGCTTAGTTAACTAGTTAGAAGAGCTGCAGGCGTTCGAAAGCCGCGGTTCCGTGCAGCAAGTTCCAGAAAGGAAGAACGATATCGGATCTTCCGCAGCAGTCAGTAGAACATTTTCACGGAGCTCCGTGGGAAAAAGGTCAGAGAAAAAAGTACAAATAAACACACAAAATGCCTTATTTAAATATGGGTGGGACAGAGCTATCGTATTAAGCAGCCATCTTCCTTGGCGCCAGACCACGTCCCTCCTTTATTTGCATATTTAAAGCGCTCACACAGCCCAGTGGCATCAAGGCGTTCTTACAGGAATAGGGGGGCCCCGGGGGGAACGCGAAGCGTTTCCCCCCGGGGAGTTTTTGGCGCTGCACACGGCCAGCGAGTGGCCGTGGGAGCCAGAGTGCCTCCCGGAGTATTTAAGGGGCTCAGGGAAGGTTCGGGAGCCAGGCGACGGTTAGGACTTGAAGATTGTCGATCAGTCCTGTCGCCTGCTCCCGAGCCTTCCCTGAGTTAGCTGGGCCTTCGTTTTGCAGGATAGCGTTAGGTGAGAGGGATAGAGTTAGGTTTTGGGGGAGGTTATTAGTAGTTAGTTAGTACATTTTTGAAGTGTGATTTGTTTATTGCATAGCCGGGGGTACCGTAGATAAGGTATCCCCTCTTACTGTTTTCAAGAGTTTTTTCCGTTGGTCACGGCATTGTGACTAGACATCTGGGAGTGATTTAGGGCGGGGGAGAAGGCGGATTTACGTTTAGCTGGTTTCTTTTCTGCGCGTCCGTTAGTTTTGGAGGGCGGGTATTAATACGTGGAGCTACGGGTCCCTTGTGGTGCGCGGTGGGGTGAAGGGATTTTCTGTACGCGGTAGCCATCGCGTGTCAGAGGGGGTGGTGTGGGTTTCTTAAAGGGGCCGCGATATAATTTTGCTATTTAGGTGCGGTGGGGCATATACGCCACCAGGGGGCAGTGTAAACAGTCGCATCTCGGCCCCAGTTTAGCTGGGTTGCTGGTTTTTGGGGCTTTCATTTTCTCTGGGCACGTTAGTTGCCTGGGCTGGGGTGTTTTAAGGGTTAGGGCATTATTTAGGGGGTAATTTTAGGAATAAAAAAAAAATATATATATTTTTTATAGGAATTTTTGAGGAGAGCTGCTGGGTATTTTATTACGTTTGTGGTTTTTTTTAAGTGCTTAGTTAACTAGTTTTCAGTTAGTAGTTTTCAATTTGCTACAGGTCCACGGGTAGAATTTGGCTCGTGAGTTAGGATAGCTAGTGAACTTTCAAGAGGTATTATATATATTTTAGTGCACAACCAGATTATTGGTGCACGATGGTGGGCCAGGGAGCCAGTGAGAAGGGTAGGGTTGATGCTAGGGCTCTTAGGGAGGCTTTGGAAATAATTAGTAGGGCATCTAGGGCCCAATTGGAAGGGGCAGTTGGGGAGGTCACTGGTGGAGAGGTCACAGGGGAGGGGGAGATAAGTGGTGGGAGGCCGCAGCGTAGAGCAGCGGCAGATGGGGCTCTCGCGGCAGTGGTGGCTTGCACCCCCGCGGCGGGGAGAAGGGAGGTATGGGAATCCTGGGGAAGGAGATTGAGAAGGAAGATAGACAGGAGAGCGTCTGAGGGAGAGATGATTTCGGGTGGGGAGCCACTGAGGGAGGGAGTGAGTAATAGCCCTAGGGAAGATAGGAGTGCGCAGATGGAGAGGGCTCTTGGGAACCCGAGCGAGGAGAGTGAGGGGGTACAGAGGGGGAGGGCAGGGCAGAGGGGAGGAGGGGGTAAATACTTGCAGAAGAGTGCAGGAGGGAGAAGGCGGGAGAGGTCCCCATCAATTGAGGTTAGAGAGGGGCGCGGAACGGCCCCCATGGGTAGGAGATTGGAGGGTGGAGGGCGCTGCGCAGCCCCCGCTGGTCAGAGTGAGGTTGAGGGTTTTAGTACGGCCCCGCCTCGATCAGCACAAGGAGAGCCTAGAGGGAGCAGCACGGCCCCTAGCAATGAGGATTACAGGGTGGAGGACGGAACGCCTCGCCCGAGAGAAGAGGACGAGGCAGGAGTCCCCCCGGCCCCGCCGAGAAGACGTCAAAGGAGTGACGGGGCGTACGCCCCGGGCTCGCAAGAAGAAGATCGTCTCAACTCGAGCATGAGCTCGCATCAGCAGTGGTATATAAGGGATGATGAAGTTGGATTGGAGGAATATGTGGGGCAATGGGAGGTAGAAGGTTATAGATCGGCAAGAGAAAGGGGGGAGGAGAAAAGAAGTTTGAGGTGGGATATGGAAAGGCAGGTGCAGGGGGATAGGGGCGTGGGGGGTCGGGGAAATTATTGGCTGGGTGAGTCTGTTGACATGTATTGTCCCTGCAGTAGGAGCCCTCTAAGAAAGGAGATGAGGAGCATCAGGGTGGACGCCAGACCACAGACGGCAGGCGTGGAAAGAGGTGAGCAGGAACGGGAATGTTCATCTGCATGGCAGAGAGGGGTCACGAGAAGGGTGACGGGGAATGAAGGGACGAATTTGCATGGGGTAAGGAAAGAAGCTAGTGTGCAGGCCATTGGATCCTTGGGGGTTGAAAAGAGCATGTGCTCAGTGGAGGTCCAAACGGACAAGGCGATGGAGCCATTGGTGCTTGAAGTGCAAGCTGGAAATAAAAAAGAGAATGAAGTGAAAGGAAAGGAGAAAAAATTGCCGTACATGGGGATAACAAAACCATTGGGGGCACACTTGATGGCAACGACAAGGGAGAAGATTCAGGCGGGGGAATTTGTAGATGTGTTCAAATTGCTGCATAGGGAAGTGAGAGCAAAAGAGGGGTCTAAAGAAGAAGAAAGGGAACTGGCGTCGCGCCCAAGGGTCCCGGTGACTATTGAGAATTGGACGTCGGCATTTATCATTTATGCCAGTGTTTATTGTGAAAAATTTCCAGAGCGTTGCGTGGCTCTGCTCAAATATATGGATGTTATCAGGAAGGCTTTCACGAGTTTTGGGGGTTTTGCATGGGTAAGGTATGATGAGGAATTCAGAGCGAGATTGGCGGAGGACAGTCAGGTGGTCTGGGGGGAGATAGACATGGATCTCTGGTTGCAGTGGATGGCTCCAACGAGGCCTGCCCCGGCGCTGCACACGGCGAGCGGGCTGCCCGTACCTTTCCAGCCCTTTCTTGGTCGCCCCGCCCATGATGGGGTGGGGGGAGGAGGTAGAGGGCAGTCATCAGCAGCGTGCTGGGGATATAATAAGGACGGCTGCGCAAGGACCCTGTGTAGGTTCAGGCACGAGTGTAGCAAGTGTGGTGGAAAACACCCTCTCACGCAGTGCTTCCAACAGGGGGACAAGGGCAGGGGGAGGGGGGCAGGTAGAGGGGTTGTGGGGAAAAGCTTTTACTCCAATTAAAGTAGGGGTGCTCGAAAAATGGTTGCAATTTTATCCAGACAGAGAAGGGGCGAAGATCTTGAGTGAGGGTTTCTGTCAGGGGTTCAGATTAGGGTACCAGGGCCCAAGAGTGCGCAGGTGGGCTGAAAATTTGAAGTCAGCAAGAGAAAATGTTGACGTGGTGAGACATAAATTGACCAAAGAAATAGCGGCAGGAAGGATAGTGGGCCCATTTGATGACCTGCCGGGTGATTTAGTCATATCCCCATTGGGGGTGGTGCCGAAGAAAGCTCCGGGGGAGTTCAGACTGATACATCATTTGTCATGGCCGGAGGGTATGTCAGTTAATGATTTTATTGCCCCGGAAGAGCGTGGAGTTGTGTATGCCAGTGTTGACCAGGCGGTGGAACTGATAAGGAAGGAAGGGCGAGGGGCCTTCATGGCCAAGTGTGATATCAAGGCGGCTTTCAGGTTATTGCCGGTGCACCCGGAGGATTTTTGGTTGTTGGGTTTGCAGTTTGAGGAAGGCATATACATAGACAAAGCCTTGCCAATGGGGTGCGCAATTTCCTGTGCTTTGTTTGAGCGGTTCAGCTCTTTCTTACAGTGGGTCTTCTCATTCAGTTCGGGTTGGGAGAGTGTGCTGCACTATTTGGATGATTTTCTTTTCATTAGCGGGGCAGAAAGAGTGGAGGATTGTAAAAAGATGCTACAGTCGTTTCAGGAGCTGATGGAGGAGCTGGGGGTGCCCTTAGAGGAAGACAAAACAGAGGGGCCGGCAGTGGTATTGACATTTCTAGGAATTGAGCTGGATTCAGGGCCATGACCTCACGCTTGCCGCACGACAAGGTGAGCAAATTGGTGGTTTTGTTGGAAAAAGCGGTGGCGGCCAAGAAAATGATGCTGGTTGAAATGCAGGTGGGGCATCTGAATTTTGCATGCAAGGTGGTGGCCCCAGGGCGAACATTTTGCAGGAACATGGCGAGGGCTATGGCGGGAGCGAAGTGCCCACATCATCGGATAAGAGTGTCAGGGACAGTGAGGGAGGATTGCAGAATTTGGCTGCGCTTTTTGGAGAGTTTCAACTGAGTGTCAATGTGGTTGCAGGGAGACCCGGTGACTTGGGAAGTACAGATATTTTCTGATGCAGCAGGAGCGGGAGGTTTCTGAGTTTTCTGGGGAGGAAAGTGGTGTGCGGAGAAATGGCCATTGCGGTGGTTGAAGGAAGGAAGGAAGGAGTATAGCATTTCCACTACTAGTTGCATTGCAGTTGTGGGGGAAAGATTTTGAAAACAAGAAGGTGAATTTTAATGTTGACAATGAATGCGTAGTTCATGTGGTGAACAGGCAGTCAGCTAAGGATCAGAGGGTGTTGAGACTGATGAGAGAATTTGTTCTGCCCTGCATGGAATGGAATGTGGTGTTTAAGGCAACACATGTGCCGGGGAAGGATAATGGCATCGCTGATGCATTATCTCGTTTTCAATGGCAGAAATTCCGTGGATTGGCTCCAGATGCAGAGCAGGAGGGGCAACAGATTCCGGAGGAGCTGTGGAAGATAGGAAGCTGAGAGCGCTTTCACTGGTGGAGGGTTCATTGGCCTCGGCATCTAAGGAGGCATATAGGAGGGCCTGGGAGGATTTTATTAGAGGGGGAGCTTGTAGTTGAAAGGGTAGATGGGACGCGGAAGAGAGGAGGAGAGATGATGTTATGAATTTTCTCCTGAGGTGTATGGACAGGGGGTGGTCAAAGGCAACGATTGCGGGGAAGTTAGCAGGGATTGCTTTCTATGGGAAATGGTTTTGGGGTTTTCAACCAAGTGGGGGGGAAATGGCAAATAGGATGTTGGAAGGATGGGCAAGGGAGAGTAAGAGGGACAAGGATAAGAGGAGGCCGATATCGGTGGAATTGTTGCAGAGGCTGATCGAGGTGGTGGGGGGAGTTTGCTGGTCGGTATGGGAAGGGGAATTGTTTGTGACTTGTTTTACTTGGTTATTTTTTGGGGCTTTCAGGGTTTCTGAGTTGGTAGGGGGAAAAGGGGGGTAGGAGGACTGCAATGGGAAGATGTTCGAATTACAGAAGAAGGTCTGGACATCAAGATCAGAAGATCCAAGACTGACCAGAAGGGGAGGGGTTCTTGGGTTCTACTGGGTAGGGGGAGTAAGGATTTATGTCCAGTACAGGTAGGAATGGTGTGGAAGGAGCGTTGTGGGGGTAGGACAGGCTTGGTGTTTCAGCATGAGGATGGATCGCCGGTGGCAGCGGCACATGTGCTGGGGGTATTGAGGAAGGCGTTGGAGGCAGTGGGTGAAAAGGTAGAGGATTTTGGGACTCATTCTTTCAGGATGGGCGCAGCATCTGAAGGCAGTAGGTTGGGATTTTCCGAAGACAAAGTGAAAAGCTTGGGGCGTTGGAGGTCTGGGAAATACAAGGGGTACGTCAGGGATTTTGATAAGGGGAATGTTTGAAGAAAGGAGGGAAAGGATTTTGGGACGACTGCTTTTATTGTAATGTTTTTGACTTGTCAGTGATTTTTAATTTCTTTTTCAGATGCTGCGCGAAAGGAAGGGGAGTTGGCGCAAGTGTGGATTGTTGGCCATTCAATTGTTAAGTGGGCTGGGAAAGAGGCGGAGAAAAGGGTGTTTGGGAGGCAGCTATAAGGAGGTGGTGGTGAGATGGCACGGTTTGGGGGTCTGCGCTGGGATCAGCTGCTTCCTATATTAGCAGGGATGAGGGAACGCTATGGGGTTCCAGAGGTGGTGATTATTCACGCCGGAGAGAATGACCTGGTGAAGGATATGGGGGTCTCTCTGCGAAGGAAAATGAAGAGAGATTTAGTTTGGATGAGGGAAATGTGGCCTCAAGCAAAGGTGGTTTGGACCAAGTTGTTGCCGCGGAGAGTGTGGAGGGGGGCGAGAAATGAGGGAGCAATAGAGAGGACTAGGAAAGGGATAAACAGGGAAATGGTTAAGTTTTGTGCCTCGGTGGCGGTACAAGTGATGGACCACAAAGAAATAACGTATGAAGGGCTCCTTATTTTTAGAGAGGACGGAGTACACTTGTCCATGTATGGGAATAATCATTACCTGGCGGACTTGAGTTCCTGGCTGGGAGACTGGGTAAGAAGTTGGAGGTAGGAAAGAGGAGGGGGGGGGAGTGGGGCAGAAAGAACTCCTCAGGGGAGGGTTTTTCTGGTGCCGGGGGCAGGGCCCCTTTTGATGTGAGGGGAGGGAAGCACAATGGGGAATGACACGGGAAAGGATGGGGTGGCGCTGTTTGCACAAGCAGGTCACCCCAGGGGAACAGGTATTGAGCCTGGAGGGGCATGGCCCCTGGGAGAAAGCGGGACGCCTGGGAAAAGGGCAAGGTGACGGTAGGCTCCAAGGGGTAAGTAGGGAGGAGATAGATGAGTTATTTATTTAATTGTTGGGAAAATGAAAATGAAAAAGGAGAATGTTTAATTATTTAATTGTTTGTTGAAATATTTATTTAGTTTGTTAGGCCATTGGAGACAGTTAAGCATTTTGAATTGTAAGCTTTGGCCTGTCACATTAAAGCGACCTTTTTCACTTTTAAATGAGTCTGGGTTTTTGTGCAATAAGCCAAAAGGGGGGCCCCGGGGGGAACGCGAAGCGTTTCCCCCCGGGAGTTTTTGGCGCTGCACACGGCCAGCGAGTGGCCGTGGGAGGCAGAGCGCCTCCCGGAGTATTTAAGGGGCTCAGGGAAGGTTCGGGAGCCAGGCGACGGTTAGGACTTGAAGATTGTCCCGCCCTCCCACCCCTTCATTTTGGGTTTAGGCCATAGGTCTGTTTGAAGCCTGGGAGAGGGTCCAGGGGACATTTTGTGGGGTTTTTTTTGCTAGAGGTAGGGGTGGTAGTTTTTGTGACACGTCGGGGCATTGTGAAGATGTGATGTAAATTTCAGTTGCTGATGTGGCAGGTCAGGCTGGCTGCAGGTCAGAGGAAGGGGGGAGATTGGTGTAGAGGGGAGTATAATGGGGTTGAAGTGGTTCTGGGCGCCGGGGGCATGGCCCCTTTTGATGTGAGGGGAGGGAAGCACAATGGGGAATGACACGGGAAAGGATGGGGTGGCGCTGTTTGCACAAGCAGGTCACCCCGGGGGAACAGATATTGAGCCTGGAGGGGCATGGCCCCTGGGAGAAAGCGGGACGCCTGGGAAAAGGGCAAGGTGACGGTAGGCTCCAAGGGGTAAGTAGGGAGGAGATAGATTAGTTATTTATTTAATTGTTGGGAAAATGAAAATGAAAAAGGAGAATGTTTAATTATTTAATTGTTTGTTGAAATATTTATTTAGTTTGTTAGGCCATTGGAGCCAGTTAAGCATTTTGAATTGTAAGCTTTGGCCTGTCACATTAAAGCGACCTTTTCCACTTTTAAATGAGTCTGGGTTTTTGTGCAGTAAGCCAAAATTTCTCTTAGTTGCGTATTTATAACGCAGATTTTTCTAAGCGCAGACCCGGGGAACGAACGGTGTTGCTTCGTGTCGTCTTGTTTCCAAGGCGAGCAGGTTGCCGCTGAGCTATCCTCCCTATAGTTATCGAACAATAGAGCGATAAAGCAGCAAAGTTATTGAAGAATGAATTCCTGGACGTTTGCCTTTATATAATAATTTGTACATACTAGACACACACCCCAGTTCTCTGCAGCGGTCGTATGTTAAAAAGGTGCCTCCGGGGAAGACATCCTCCAACCATATCAATCCAAGAGTCACAAAACCTTTCAAGAAGGCGTACCCGAATGTTACAGGTAAACCACTAATCATATGTAAAAACATTTGCGAAGAAATACAGCTGCCCCGGTTCGATATTTATGTAATTTCCAACATGCCCAAACAGTAAACAGTAAAACCTTTGAGTGGATCAATTAGTACACTTGTTAAGGTGTAAGTATATTGCAACACACTTCCCAACATAACGTGCCGGATTAGAGTTCGAAGAATATCAATAGCAGGCATTTGTGGTTTGCGCTACTAAATAATACATTTGTAAGTCAGGCATTCCATACCCACCCTTATCTGGTGGTTGGGTCAACATTTCCCACTTAACCATAGGCTAACTAGCACCCTGAATCAATTTTTTATTTAGTTGACAAAGCCTCTTAAAGAAAGATTGACTACTATGTTCATGAATAAATATAGCCATTTGGGGAGTACTTTCAAACGGCTTATTGTGATTTTCTCTAACATTGATATTGGAAGAGAGGTTTTTGGCCAACCTCCATTGGTAACACCATGTGATTAAGTGCTATGAGACGGTTTTGTCTCTGTGCTACGTGTTTGCCAAGTGGCCTACTGTGCCACTTGAGCAAACACATGAGGACCAAAGCAGTTGTCTAGGAACATTTCAGATTTGGATGGATTAAAAAAATCATCAGAAACGAAATCATGGCAAAGCATGCAACCAGTGCAAGCAGGAGATCCAGGTTATATGCTGGGTTCTTGAAAAATAACATGAAAAAATCATCAGCATTTAAAAATACAGGCACGCATCTTCTATGTAATTTAATTCTATTTATGTGATTCTTTATATTTGAGGATGCAAGAGAAAGGCTCTATTGGCATTGCAAATAACAGGTGATAGAGGACACTTCTGCTCTGGATATTGGCAAGAGGGTGATAGTAACCCTCAGTGAGAATCCTAGCAACATGGTCTTCATACAATAACACTATCAATAGCATGTTGTCCCTTATCTACTTTCTCCGACACTGAAAATAAATTGTTACATTCTATGTATGTGGTGGGGCAGCCCGCCACAAATAACCACTCTAACTCCCAAGTCAAGTTCCAAGAGTCTTTATATAGATGGCTTGACTTTGGAGTTCGTAGGAATCTAGGGCCAACCAAAGATCTGGGGTGTTTTTTTTTTGTTTGTTTTCTCTCTCTCTCTCTCTCTCTCTCTCTCTCTCTCTCTCTCTCTCTCTCTCTCTCTCTCTCTATCGTTCTGATCTTCTAACTGGAGCTAAAGATGTTTTCCTGAATATGATGACTAACTGACTCGCTAGGGGCCTTCCAGTCTTTCCCTGACCTAGTGTTCTAGGGGAGTTATTAGGGATTGTGCCTTCTTTCACCCAGTGTCACTCTCTCATCTATTATACACGATCATACCTGACCCTTCACTACACTGGCCTTAACATATGCTTTCTTCCCTCTGTACTACTGTTCCTCCGATCTACCACTTTGCCTTTCCAACTCCACTCTTTGATTTTACCTCTCGTCTTACTCCTGCTCCTACTGCCAATCTATCCTCCAACTACCACACCTACCTGTTGCTACTACCACCTCCCTGCTACCCCTACTATCTCTCAATACCAGTGCCCCCTCTCTACTGCGCCAGCCACTCACTAATACTCACTACCATCCACTACTACCAACTACTACTCCTACTCACACAACTATTACCACTTCTGCTACTACTACCACCCTATTACTCCTATTCTAACTCGACTCTTCAGACTCTACACAAATACTCCACAGACCCTCCCCACCCCTCTCCAGTAGCTTCCACACTCAGGTCACCTTATCCTCCTCTGGTCTCTTGTACGTCCTCCGCCAACCCTCGTCTTCACCCAACTAACCCCCACTCAACCACACCTACTTAAATACCCCACCCCCTCCCCGGATTGGCCATTTACCGTATCCAATAGCTTACCTGGCTACAGGGGTGTGACAGGGGAAGGGTGTAGCAAAGGCTTACAAAGTGTGTGTAAGCCCCTCCCCTCCTTTCACCCTGCTGCTGCATTTCTAAACTGGACCCTGATGGGGTCCAGAGGGGACAATTGTTTAAGGCCTTCCTTGAAGCCCAGCTTTGGCCCAGATAATCTCTAGTTGTTTAGTGGGGTTTGTTTAAACAAAATAACCTTCCTCGCAGGCTAGATGACCTCCCCTTCCCCAATGGGACGCCATGGTGGGCTAGTTAGTTTCCGTGACGACCTTGGCTGTGGCAGCCAGTGTTATTGCAGCCACTGCACCCTTTGGTGTTTCTTTCCAGGGCCGTGTCCTCAATCAGGCTAGTGTCATGACGCTTGCCACATCCCACAGCATAGTGTCACCCGCTACTGCGCAGCTCTGGTGTCTTCCCTTTAGCGGTTTGGCGACTCCTGCTCCTCATGCTGCGGGATTGCTGCAGTGGGGTCCTCCTTGCTCCCACGGTCAACAGACTTTAGGTTAGGAGTTGGAGGGGTTCCGCCTTCACTCTAGCACCGGTTGGGGTGTTGGGCTGGGCGGGGCGGGCCCTCCCCCTTTGACCAGGCCCCTCACATGAATAAAAAGCTTTTTGGATATCTTATGAGTGATACTACTGGTGCATTCAGCGATAAAGGGTGAAGGACTGCAAACAATCTTCGAAGATTGTTATGAGTTGCCCTACCTGGAATAAAACCAAATTGATTGGTGAAAACTATTTCACACATAAATGGGAGCAGACTCTGGGCCAATGTTTTTGCAGATGCCTTGAAGTCTGTGTTGAGCATGGGGTCTTTAGGAAGCACATGCTATACTGTCCTTTCCAGGCTTCAGTAATATTACATTAGCTTCACAAATAATAGCTGGTAACTGGTCTTGATATAATGAAATGTGGAATAAAAGTAGCAGTCTGGTCAATATCTGAGAAATGCTGATGAAATGTAATGGTCAGGGCAACTGGGTCAGGTGATTTACCTAGGACTAATTCATGCCTAGCATCTTACATTTTTCTGTAGTTATGTGGCATCCCATCCGCTCAAAATGCCCATCTTCTAGCCACATCATAACTATACTATTCAAGTATGATTTTTAAAAAAAAACGTTATTTAAACATGTGGCATATTCAGAGTTTAGTATACCATACAAAAACATTGGATGAAAACAAAAAGCAATTGAACCTTCACACTTAACACAACTTGTGTTATTGGACTGAGCAGGTAACAATACATTACCCAACTATAAGGTTAGGATGCAGGATTATCTTTGTGAGGATTCAAGCGTTTCAGCAAATATGTTTTAAAGTACATCCACATGTCTTTCAAACAGCTGGATGAGCTCAGTAAAGTGATGCAGGCATCTTTGTTGTCATTGGCCCACCTCAAGTCCTTAAGACAATTTTCTAGTATTGGAGAATCATGCCACTGCATTAGTATCATTCTTTTGGAACTCAGAAAACTAATATGGAGGAACCTACATTTTAGTCAATGCATTTTGTCATAACAGCGGTGAGAAACCTGAGGGTGTTCACACAAGTAGACCCTGGGGATCTGTTGCTCAGGTGGCCAGGGGAGAGTCATTGCTCTTGGATCCTAACCCTGGGGGCGGACAAGTGAGGGATGATCAGCTGAGCAGGGGTTCTGAATGTGAGAGATGGTATCCCCCGTTCCTTGCCCCAATCCATCTTAACCACCCTCTTTGTTCATATTGTCACCCAAGTCCCGTCCTGCCGCTTAACCTTCCCTCACCAAAAGAGAAGATAAAATCTCTGTGGCATCTAGAGAGACCAAACCCTTTTTCAACTCTTAACACTAACATTATCTCTCCTTGCTCAAAAGCCATAAAATATACTGGGATCCCACCTTTTTCCTCCCAGATATCCCCCTCCAGTAAACAAGGAATATAGCATCACTCCCTCACTTTAATGGGCCCCAACAGAGATGTCTGTTAAGAACACTGCAGGCTTTGCATACCTTGGATTCTATTTTGGTGCGCATAAAGGTCTAAAACCAAGTATTGATGCTCTGATGCAAAAGGCTGCACTGGTACAATCTCAGATGCAAAAAATTGCCTGCAAGTTTGGCAGATTTTCACTTAAACAGGTCATAATGTCCTTTGAAGGCAAAATCGCCCCTAAAACAACCTATGGCCTGGAACTGCAGACCAACAATATATCGAAAACATTGGATAGAATTGAAGGCAGTTTGTGGAGGACGATCTTTAGCGTCCCAAATGCAGTACCATTGGCAGCTATTAGGTACAAACTTGGGGCCATTTCAATATGGGCCCAGGTGCAGTGGCGTCTTTTGTCACTATATGCCAAGCTTATGGCCGCAATACCTGACTCTTTATATTGGATGTTGGGGGATAATGTGAATTCTTGTATTGATCTGCTTGATCTCAAGACAAGGTGTGAAGGTATCCTCTCTAGTATTGGTTCGGATCTGGAGACATTAATTAACAATCCCTTGAAAACTAAAAGGTCTCAGCTTGATTTTGATTGGATACTGACAACTGATGCTTTCCACTCCTATGCATGCATGAGCCATCTCTCCCACAAGCATAAACGCTGAGGAACTCTCTCCACTATACTGACTCAGTTCCCAAATCATTACTATCATGGGCTGCTACTCGGGTTACGCTGGAACCTACTTATGACTTAGGAAATATTGCTTAGGAGAAGTCAAATAGTTGAAGATGAGGCCAGATGTAGATTCTTTAACTTTAAACTCGAATCAATCAAACATCTAATCCGCAAGTGCGATACATTAACTGTACTAAGGACAAAATATGTGTTGCCTCTGCTGAATTACCAAGCAGGCTGTAGTGAAGACACTTCATGGAAAAGATGCCTTAATATTCAGAATGTACATGTGGGTTTGGCACTCTCATGCTTTATTAAAAGCTTCAATATCTTGAAAAGCTGAGGGCGCATTTCTGTGTTGCTGTGTTTTACTATCTGGGGAATAGTCTATTGTGATATACATATCCACCCCCTTGTACTATGTTCCTGTTTAAATTTCATTTTGTTTTAATGATCAACTTCTGGAAAAGATTAAGATGAAATGTTGAAACATATGTAATTTGAGAATTTGTGATTTTGTATTTTGTAATTATATGAAGGCCTGATGTTTTCTTTCTTAATCTCTTAGTAATATTTTTGTAACATCTTTTTGTGCATTGTAATTTGGCAGTTTTATTTGTTTCTTCTATTTTATCTGTTTTCTATTTTTCTTTGTTTTTGATAATATAAATGTGTAGAGGTAAATTTTAACCAAATACAATTTAAAAAAAAATGTATATTACATGGCCACGGTAGTGGCCATGTAGTTATGGTTAAGTTGCTGTTTCCATAGGAAGAGCACTTTTCGGGTGGCTTATAACTCGGCTCCCCCTGGACGAATCCTTACCAAAGTTTTAAAAAAAAAGTATATGGGCCACTCTGAATTTTTCCCAAATGTTTGGTACGGATTCGTCCAGGGGGGGCAAGGTTATAGGGGGGTCCCAAAACTTATTTTTTTTTCCATAGACTGAATGGGGCAAAAACTTTGCGCACGGCTACAGGGCAAACCACTGGACAGATTGACATAAATTTTGCGGCTGGGGCAGGGGCTTGTTCCCCAAAGCGTGCTTTTGTAAATTTTGTTTGAAATCATGCTGTACTTTCCTTTAAAACGATCAAAAAGTAGCACTCTAAGATTTAGTGATATCTATGTCCGCTCTGCGGTCCCACTTCCCTGTTCGCTCAGTGGAGATTTCTATTGGCTAATCTATGGCATGCTGTAAGTCAAGATGTAGCGCTTTCACCGATTGGTTCTGCCGCAGCGTCAAGTGTGTAGCATTCTTTTGATATGGCCGCCATGGTCATTTAGTTTTTGTGTTGAATGCCGAATATTCCCACAAACATACCTTTATGAAACACTGTGTCGAAAGGTAAGCATTACTTGTATGTGGTAGTAGAAAGTGAAACAGTGCTTTATTCTTGTTAGCACTATCGTACCGTACAGTGAAACTTGGTAGGCATCGTACGACAAGCCCTTACTGCGTCTATGTAAGAAGCCACCACCAAAAGTAGTGCGGTTAGACTGGCGTCCTATATTTTGGAATCTGAGGCAGCCACCTGCACGGTTTCGTCAACATAGCGCACCTGCATGTGGTCGGGAGTAACGGTTCTCATTATTGACTGCTGATATGTTGTTGCTAACTGAGAACGTATTTGCGTTCGGAGTGAAGGTCAGTTCGTTTCATTTCATTTTTTCAGTAGGCACTCAGTATGGGTGCACATGTAGCAAACCTCATAAGGGTCAATTGTTTTTCGACCTTGACGTACACGGAACAGAGACAGAAAGAATGTAGGGAGTCACAGTTTGTGAAACATTCCCTTTGATAAGTTATGCTTCAAGAAAGGTTTGTGAAGCACATGAAATATCAGTTCCTGAGGACGTTTTACTGCAAACAACTACTGTGTGACTGCGGATGCGGAAATGGAGGCGGTGCACATAAAGTAAGCTTATTTCTCAGGCCTGTACACCAAACTGCCATTATTTACTTAGTCTGAAAAAAAAAATATGACTAGTAATGCATTTGGAAGTTTGTGTGCCGTTGAAGTTTCAGATTGTACATTACCGTTACTAGTAATGCATTTGGAAGTTTGTGTGCATTGAAATTTCAGATTGCACATTACCGCCGTCTGTACGATGTCACTACAATTTCCACTATTACCTACAAAATGTATGTGCCACTGATACTTTTTTACCTAGTATGTCTATTGCACATTGTTGCCATTTGTAGGGAGTCAGTATATTTCCCCATACAACATTATTTGTTTATAGAGTTGTTATGTGGTACACCTTAGATTTCCGCAAAGGCTTCGTATTGATAGATTTTTTTTTTCATTTTTCCCTCAGCTACTTCCTTCCGTATTGCGAATGTCATGGCTTGCAGCATCCGAGTGACGGGTTTTTTAATCGTCAATTGCAGCTATTCGTCACCGGTTGTATGTGTGTCATCATTGAATGGGATGACCGCATCGGACCTCTATGTCGGTATGCAGTTGTAGCAGTAAGAAGCAACGTACCCTCCTTTATTGTGTCATAGTTCGCAGCCATTCACATCGCCTTGTAAATCACTGTGACAGGAATACACCTACTGTGTCAACAATGCATAATTTATGTGTGCTTAAACAAGAACGTCCCCATTGCCACTAACATTATACTTTCTGATGGACTACATCACAGCGATTGACGCCGTCTTGCCAATGAATGTGAGAGGAAACCGACTACTGTGTCTCCACTGCACACTGTGTGTTTAATAAAAACTGTGGCGCCAACGCATGGTGATTGTGTGGGAAAACATCAACGTGACCGTCATAATTAACATTGTCATTGTGCGGCGGCGACACAAACTTCACATTTCTTTGCAACTGAGACAAGGGCAATGATTTAGCACTGTGCATTGTGAAATAAAAGTACATTACTACTTTTTACATGCGAGTGTGCTTTTTAATCATTTCTTGTTCCCCTTCACAATCTGCCATGCTACGTTGCAGGTTGTAGTATGGTCTTTAATAGGTGCCGTATCACGGTACGTAAGCCTTTAAGAAAGCATTTGTGTACGCTGTCAAGGTACGTTATCCAGAACACTATTGCACACCACTTGCTTTGGCAATGTAAGGCTCAGGCCCATCTATTATGCTTTCGTGCCTATAGGATACTTTCTGTTACCCAGCTGCCACAATTACTACGATTGGTTCTGCATGAAGACGCTATGTTGTCAGATTTGGTATCTTTCTAAAAGTGTAAAAATGAGATCAGGTGCAGTGAAAGTGTTTGTTATACAGAAATGTTTCAACAGCAATGCTTCCTTATACCTTCGTACTACACATTTTTTCACCCTTTTCACCTTGTGGCACTTATACAAGGATGTGTGCACAGGTCAGTGGTAAGGGAGTTGCTTGCGATATTTCTTCCATTAGTGCACTTCACTTCACAGGGGTTGTTGTGATTTTGTCCTCATATTAGAGGATTTCTTTTTTGCGTTCTGCACGCTCATTTTTGCCAAACATTATCCCTGTATGTTCCACACATTTATGTAAAGGTCAATGCGCACAAACAAACCCCTTTGTGTTTTACATGTCGTAGTGTTTTCATACATCACAAGTGGCGTCATGTACATAAGCAATCAACGGTATGCCTTTCGTCTCTGAAGGGTACGCTGTAGGTATGCTTACTAACCACAGTGTCGGGGAGGTAAATACTTCCATTTACAGGTTGGGGCAAAACATTGCATTGCAGACGACATGTGCACCAGACACTGGGCCTCATTACGACCCAGGCGGTAAGTTACCGCCTGGGTCGTACCTTTACCACCATGGCGTAAACTACGTTTACGCCATGGTGGTTGGCGGACTTACCGCCCCATTCCGAGTTTGGCGGGGCGGTAAGTCCCCAATCCCCATTTACCCTTCCCCATTCCCATTTTTGCCCCATAGGGCATAATGGGAATGGGGAAGGCGTTAATTATGCCACCGTAAATTACGGTGGCGTAATTAACGACAAGGTCCCTTAGCGCCATGGATCTTAACGGCTGCAAAAAGCAGCCGTTAAGATCTCCATGGCGCTAAGGGACCTCGGAATCCGGCGTTAAGGGTCAGCGCCGTTTACGGCGCCGTAAAGCCCTTAACGCCGGGGTTGTAATGAGGCCCACTGTCTTTCTGGTAAAGGTGTTGCTGATAACGACACATTTTCGAACAAATACAAATCTTCTTTGCCCACTATGGTGACACGTTTTCCTTTTTTACTTTCTGGCAGCTGTAATGGAAAGCAGAAAAAGACTTTCTTTTTGGTGGAATGGGTTAGTCCCGTAAAATCTATATTGGTAATGGCATTCAGCCCCCACTTTTTTAAGGGTGGAATGGGGTTTACTGATTCAAAGACCTCGGTATGCACTCTTGATTCTATTGTGGTGCAAACGTGCCCTGTCGAGTTGTGAACAGAAAGTGTTGCAGTTACAAGTTCGTACAACAATACACACTGTCTTTCCACACTATCAACGTCTCACCCATATTATTGTGCAGTGTGTATGACTTCTGCACCATGTGGCCATGCTGTGCAACAGCATATGGTACTGTACAATTTGTAGAAAGATGGGCAGTGAAGTCAAATGTTGCTTTACGGTATACTTATGTGTTACTATTGGAATCCTTCTAAATGCCCTATAACATTTTTGGTCAACTTATGTTATGTATCACGTACAGTACTGCCAACCTATGCAAATCATTCACAAAACGTTTCTCAAAGGACATTATGGTTACGTTGCCCTACTAAAATAGTTCAAAATTCACTACAAAAAAAAGTTGTTAAAGGGACGTTATGGTTAAGTTGCCCTATTAAAAACCTATGCCATTCTGTACAAAAACTTTGTAAAAAGGACGTTATGATTACAAGTATAATTTAACAATCACCTGAAATTTGGAGTTATGGTAGGCTAATCACCCATTTTTTCCATTAGCACTCTCCACTGCTACCACTACCACCCGACCATAAAAGATGCCACCACACATTTCATTGATGCCATCACTGACGCCATCCCATCTCTAGCCCCTTTCTTTTATGTCAGCTAAGCAACCATAACTTGCGCCACCACCGTGCACTGCTAAGACTACCAGGATATCAAAGATGACATGACAATATCATCTCAGGAGCAATGAGGATTACCTATGGAACAGCCATTGAGAAACAGGAGAAAGACTACTACCAACTACCAGTGACTTGTCCCACTAATAGAGTCAGAGTCAGGCACTCTACTATAATCATTCACACCTGACTTCACTTGACTACACTGAGGACTATAAAAGGTGTGGTTTTGCACAGGTGTGGGGGCAAGCTGGGGATGCTGACTGGACCAGAGGAGCTGAGCAGGGAGCTGCAGAAAGAGAAGCCTAGAGGATCCGGTGGAGAGTACCATGCCAATATGCTGGCCCAGTGTTTGTGAGAGGCTGCAGCATGGCTAGGGAGCCATGTTTCCGGGGAGCCGGAGTGAGGCAGCCTGCATCCTGCTGGTGGTGTCCAGCAAAGTTCTTGTTCCCTTGGAATGTGTGCCGGTCCCAAGGGTGTCAGGGGGGCAGGTGGTGAGACCATGACCTCGACCCAATGCATCCAGGAAGGATCGCTCACCAGCGCTACGCTACCCGTTGAGTTTCAAACAAGTGAGAGAGAGAAACTCTGGAGCATGCGGTTGGCTGGAGCGGAAAGGGAGAATAATATTTTGTAAAGCAGCACATAGTGGAAGGCAAGACTGAAAGTATAAAAGGACAGAAAGTAAAAAAGAAGGAACAAGAAGGAGAAAGTGTGCGAGTGGCGCAGAAATAAAGCAAAGTCTATAATAAAGACATTTAAACGCACTAGTGGTGTGGAAATCAAGCAAAGTCCAGAGAAAAGATATTTAAAGAGAGACACAAGAAAGAAAAGGGTGCGAGTGACCCAAAAGTAGGAAAGCAGTACACAAAAGAATGAAAGAAGTGTGCAAGAGGCACGATAAGGAAAAGTACAGGTGCAACTTTGCACGATAGAAAGAAAGAAGTGTGCAAGAGGCATGGCAACAAAAAGGACGGGTGCAAGTGTGCCCAATAGAAAGAAGAAAGTGTGCAAGTGGCACAACACAGAGAAAGTAAAGCAAAAGAAGGTGCAAGTGTGCACAACAAAGTGAAAGAAATACAGAGAGATGGAAAAGGGGTGCGGGAAGCACCTGAAGATAAAAGCTTAAAAGGAAAGCAAGTACAAGAAATAGAGGGGCTAAAGATAAGAGTGGTCGCGCTTAGGAGGAGCAAAGAGCCTGACAAAAGTCTCTGATTCTACCCCATGAAAGGATTGTATGTAAAAGAAACTGTATACTATTGTCCATAGGGATAAGGGCATTATGTGACTTGTAGTGAAAAGCCAAGTTATATGAGAAAGCCAATGTTGTCTGGTACCCGAATAAATGAGAAAGCCAAATGGGTCTGGCACCCAAACCTATGAGAAAGTCAGAGGGGTCTGGGAACCATGTGAAAAAGAAGAAGAATTACTTAAACACACAATCATTACCTCAGCCAAAAGGAAACCGGTATTGTTTCAGCCAGGAGGCTATTGGCAATTTGCAAAGCAAGTTTTGTTGGAACTATTTAAAAGTGAACTTTATGAAATGTATTGTGAAAGATCAGTTGAAAGGAACTTTATAACAATTGTAAAGAGGATTGATACAAGGGCTTTCAAGTCTGTGGAGAAGGAAATCCCAGAGACGCCTAAAGGAAGCTGTTTGGTGTACTGTCCAGTCTCGTGGAAATGTTGATAATTCCAAGTGGCTTATTGTTAAGATGGATTTCTGAACTCTGACCTGGTGGGCAGAAGTTCAGAAGGCCAGCCTAGTTTCTTGGAACAGGGTAACCTCTGGATAAGCCAGACCAATCAAAGTAGCTATGGCGGCAGTCAAGACTAAGTCTCAGGAGGGGTGAGGGTGAGGGTGACTGAAAGACCTCAATGAGCACACAGAGAAAAGACACTTACAAATTACTCCCAGACAGGTGTTATATCAGAAATATAAACACATTTATTACAAGACCTTTGTAACTCAGACCATAGCAAAAGAATCACAGCAATACTAAGTAAACCAACACAACACAAGCAATACAATATATATACAAGACCATTGGGGTCTAAAGTGTTAACTGCAAGAAATATGTCGACAACCTACATGGGAAGGAAACAGGTAATGCAGGTAGTCTTTAAGCCCCTTCGACATCAGCAACACACCTAACTAAGAGGCAGTCCAAGCCCTAAGAAGAGAGAAGCCTTGTGCTCAAAAGTACATACAATGCAAGTGCATGCGGTTGTCCCAATGGGCGAAACAGGGTCTCTTCAGGGGTCTCTAGCATCTCAGGAAAGAGGATGAGCCGATGAAATTCCCATTATTCAGGGAGGATTTCCACTTGAAGGCAGAGGCAGTTCCAGAGTGCGGGATGGAGTCGCTAGTTCGCACTAGCAGTGGAAAGGAGAGGGACCCTCAGGGGCCACTCGTGCATAAAAAGGGGCCCTGGCGCTAGGGGTCACCGGTTAGTGTTAGAAGTACTCACCAGTCCCAGGTGCTCTTGGACCCAAATTTCGGCAGTTCAGTCCACTTCGCTTGCAGGTTCGAATGCAACAAAAAGGACGTCTCTGCGGCTTTCAGTTCCTGAGATACAGTGAGGATTCCCAAAAGGGACAGTGGTGATTTCTCCACTCTGGGTGAATGAATCGACCTGGTTTCACTGCAGCAGGCTTCAGGGGCAAGAGGGTCACAAATGCAGTGCACTTGCAAGAGTTGTTGCCATGGCAGGGCAACACGGTAACCACGTATGCTCGGTCCTGGCGCACTCGTCTCACTTCAGACCTGGGAATGGCAAGTGTACGAAATTTGGTGTGAGGGTGCCGTGGACTTAGAGCTAGCAGTATACCAAGTTTTGAGGGCCTCGTCGAAACGGCAGTGGTGACAGAACAAAGCTACTGGGTAAGCTGGTCAGTCCATTGGTTGGCCCAGGGACACTTCCGAGAAAGCTTACTTGCAGGTTTTGATGAAGGTGCCGCGAATAGTTGGTCCCACTGTTCCAATGGGTCGAAGCGTCTTTGCAGACCTTCTCTGACGACCAGATGCAGAGGGGTCCCACGGGACGACAGCGTGCTCAGGGTGCCAAACCTTCCAGCGGGTCACCAGCGGTTCCTCGACTCAGCTTCGTAGTTTCAGGATACTTGGATCCTATCCTTTGTTCAGTGAGAACTCCAGAGATTGACATGGTATGGGTGTTTTTGGCCTCCTCTTATCCAGAGTTCCCTTCGTGCCAAAACAAAGAGGACCCAATGGGAGATCTGCTCACAAACAAACACTCCATACGTAGACCAATCACGGACCACAGTGGTCCCAGTCGTTCAGGGCACCCCAGACTCTCTGGCACCCAGGATGTGTATTGGACTCAGACAGTGCAGCCCACATCCTGGAGGCACACACACAAGCCCACGAAAGCATTGTGTTTTGCAGGAAAATGAATGACCAAATAAGGATGGACCTGGGTCGACTCGACCTGGGGAAGGTGAAGGGGCAAGATGGCCAAAGGAAAGGAAAAAGAACCTCGTGGCATGGCCATTTTGGAGCTGGGCCACCTATTCGTGCCAAATGCGGTTAACACGGTTAACATGGCAGGAAAGGGTTAAAAATAATGCGAAACGATAGCTGCCACCAGCCCTGTCCATGACACATCTGCACACCTCACAAAAAGTCCATCGGGAGTATCTAGGGCCTTTGGAAAATGCCTACAGACCCAAGTACACTGTACTGGAAGGTACATTGTGTACTTGTTACATGTTGCACAAAAGTTGTAACATGGGAAAAGGACTAAGGGAAACAAAGTCTCCCAGTACTGACTATCTTAAGGGCATGTCAGTTTCCCCATTAAAAGTGAGCGAAAGCCCAGAGGAGTGCAGCTGAAGGCTGTGCTTCTCTGGCAAAGTCAGTCTATGGTGTCTAAACAGCAGCAAAAAGTTTGGGGGTGTACATATGGAGGAAAAATTACGTACAATTATGAAATCTTTCCTAACACTTAACAAAAGTTATCCAGTATCATCATGATATTACTTTTACCCACCATTTGTTTTGATTCAATCCCGTAGACATTATTGTATTAGAAAAAGGGGCCTAGGCTTGGGGAAGGGAACCCTAAGAGGCCCACTCAAGACATTGTTGACTTTTGCAAAGAGAGGCCTAGACTTGGGGAAGAGGCCTAATAGGAAATGTGTCACCAAGGGAAGCACCTTGAAGCACCGTTTTGCCGCGAATGCTGGTTCCTGACTCCTTTGCTTCACAGTATATGACTTTCCTGGACTGCTGAATTTAAGCCTGAACAGTATTGACTAAGTTCGAACTAAGCTCCTCCCCAATTGACGTGCATCTGTAAATACAGAGACGCCCACGCACCAGAGCGTGCGCACCAAGGGAAGCACCTTGAAGCACCACTTTGCCACGAATGCTGGTTCCTGACTCCTTTGCTTCACGCTATATGACTTTCCTGGACTGCTGAATTAAAGCCTAAACAGTATTGACTAAGTTTGAATTTAGCTCCTCCCTAATTGATGTGCATCTGTAAATACAGAGACGCCCGCGCACCACCGCGTGCGCACCAAGGGAAGCACCTTGAAACACTGCTTTGCCGCGAATGCTGGTTCCTGACTCCTTTGTTTCACGCTATATGACTTTCCTGGACTGCTGAATTTAAGCCTTGTACTTTTTATTAACGCTTTGCGACCTCCTAATAACGTTACACTATTACATAGTAATTGTGTCCATTTCTTTTCTATTTAGTACACTATTGACTAAGTTCGAACTAAGCTCCTCCCCAAATGACGTGCATCTGTAAATACAGAGACGCCCGCGCACCAGCGCGCACGCACCAAGGACCTTGAAGCACCGCTTTGCCACTGTGCAGCAGTGCTGTGACATCTTGGTGCTCTAGTGAAACGTCAACTCTAAATAGCATTTCGTAGATAAAAGAGGCCCTTGCGTTATATCCAGTTATATATGAGACGCAGTGGTTATATGCTGCCCTCAAACATGCCAGCCAACATTGGAAAACAGATGTCCATTGTCAAACGGAAATTATCTGACTCTTGGGTTGGCCGGCCACAACGAGTACAGGACTGTTCCACACTGATCCTTGCATAGGAAAAAAAAAGCGAGATGGGATTTCTAAATCAACTGTAAGTACAGACATTCGATCTTTCTGCAAAGAAAAGTATATTACATCTCTAAAAACTACGTCTACACTGACGATGATCCCCACATGGCATGTGGTAGAACGATGCATTGAGAACACAAACATTTCCTCAAGTTATATATTTGAAAGTCATAACCCTTCAGACAAGAACCATCAATCCGCTGTAATAACGAAAGATGCTCACTTGTGTGGAATTAAAGGTAGCACTACGAGTCGCAGTGTAATTTATATTCTCACTAACATAAAATTACCTTTAGAACAGCTTCAGGATGTGTCCCCCTCTGATAGCATGGTCCTACAGAGCGACACCTGGAGGCAAAGTATTGATGGTGATGATGCTGAAGTCATGTATGTTTCTAAAGATATTGTAGTAATAGATCTTGAGCCTAGTGCATCCGGATTTTCCAATCAGGATAGAACAGAGAAATTGTCATATTCACCTGAATTATTTTTTTATATAAACCAGGAGGCGTCTGCTTTGGCAGCTTCTTACTCAGCCCCTACTCCTCGAATACAAGATTGTCCAATCATACCATCAACATCTGATGGCTCCACTAAATTAATTGAAATAACGCTTAACACATTCAATTTGACAGTAAAAACAATAGTTAAACTATTTGAGTCATTGGATACCAAAATGAATCAACAAGCTGTACAATTGACCCATTTAATAACTCGGCTGGATGATATTGCAGCTGACAAAATTCCCTCAAAACTGGATGCAATAGACTTAGGATCGAGGCTCAATTCTACGGGTGTATGCTAAACCATCCCAATGAGAGAAGGTATATTGCCTAAAAAGGCAATTATGAGGTTGGTTGCAATACAGGTTGATTATGTACCCTCTCTGCCGACAATTGATACAATTATTACTATAGATAGTGAAGAGCCTACTCCAGAATCACCATCAAATATGGTGCCTCAAATATCTCTGGCCACCAAACAAGTATACACAATATTCACAAATAAGCATACTCAAGTAACACAAACTCACACTACGAAAAAAACGCTGAATGTTCCACCAGCTAAAAAAACTAAAAATCTAAAAGCAGCCAAAATATGTACCAACACAGCCATGAAACAATTTTTTAAGGCTATAAAGCTACCACAGAAAAATCTATCGCTTGCCTCTAATTCTGTCACAAAAAAATACATAGCATTGGACACATGTAAAAAGGTTACTATGGATGCATTGGCTTATGCACCATTAGATGATGCAATTGAAGCTGCCAATGATTTACAAAGCCAAGACAGGACTCCCAAGGCTTGTCCTACTCAGATTCTGAATCCTAAAAACACTGTTTTAATAATTTCTGACTCAGAATGAGCTTCCCATGATCTACATCGCCAAGAGATCCGCAGAGAAGTGAATGCCTACATGATAGGCCTAAAGCCCCAAGTTTATTTAACTGTTCCATCAGTTACTCAAACTAAAGCTCATAACCAGTTATTAGATCACGCCAATACAGTCAATGCTTTGCAAGAACCTCAGAGCTCTCAATTTTTAGATGTAGGTAGACATGCCAAAGCGGCAGCCATAGAGGCTGACAATAACAGACGAATGCTTATCGATGCAGAGTCCCTGCATAACTCTAACCAGCAGGTTACAACAAACAGAGCACAAAGATCCCAGGATATATCTCAAAACAAACACTAAGACCAAACTTCATAATGTCTCCCCATTTACTATTATAATTGGATGTAGACAAGCACCTTACACACAATATGCCCTAAATCGGCAGAGTATCTTAGCCATATTCTCTGATATCCTGACTCTAGAAGACATAGGCACGATGGATATTGATCAGGTGGAATTTTTGGATAGCAAAACACTCACGATAGTGAAAATATCGATGAGATCAAGAGTGGTACTGAATACTATCTGGAGTGCTAAAGAACGTTTATTTGAACTAGGGTTTATTGTAGTGGCAGAGCCCGCTTATGCAAATAATAATGGAACTCGACACACGGAAACAAACCAAATTACACCAAAAACTAAGTTAGCTTCTCACAACTCTAACTCTTATTGTGTATGTAATTGCACTGGTTCAGGTAGATAACTAAATCCTGATCCACCGCAGAGACCTCTTACATTAGCCCGTTCGAACACGTGCAGGTTTGTGCATTTAGTTAACAACTCAAATAGTTATCTGGAGGCGTATGACATGCTGGTTCTACAAGAAAATTGGTTGCAGAATGCTCCAATGTTGGATGATCATGAAGTGCAATTAATATCCGCTCAGAGAAGCGCAAAACGATGCCCTACATCTGGGCTTTTAACTGCTATTAGAATTAGTAACATCAATATGCAAGTATGGGCTGAACCAAATGCATACATGCAGCTAACAAGAATACAAGATGGTAACGTCTCTTATGCTTTGGTAAACGTGTACTGGAAACCGATTGGGATTTCTGACAACTCTTTTTTTCATGATATCAACGTCATATTTGATCTTATAGCTATGGCGCCTGCAATCTCACATATAATAGTAGCTGGCAATCTGAATTTGCACTGTCTGTGGGTACTAGCTATTCTTTAGCTAGATCTAGGCTATTACAATGGAATAATTTCACAAAGTCTCATAATCTATTCATGCTAAATGGAGCTTGTGCAGACGACATACCACCTTGTAATGCATGGCAAAGAAGACAATCTAAAGCAATAATTGACTACATCTATGTCGATGCCTCTCTGTTTATGCAAGTGACACACTTTAGAGTAATTTCGACCGAGTATAGTGACCATGAATTGTTGTTGCTAAAGTGGCTTGCCACTAACACGCAGCAGCCAGATCATCCAAAAACCCTGGAGACCATTACTATAAATAATATGCTCAATCGAATTAGCTCGACAGAAAACTCTTTGGCTCATTTCAACTCCTCACTAATTGTGGCCTTTACTAATTCGTCAAATAACTTTTCCAACCATAGTGTAAATTACTACGATTTGATGCAATTATATTGCAAGAGTAAATCTAAGAATGCATCATGACCGAAAACGTTGCATACTTTCAATCTGAAGTTAAAGCCAAGAAGGCTACTTTTGACAACAAAAAAGAGAGGTGTTGGAATTGCCTCAGAGTCTGAGAGGTCCGGCTTTAACTAAGCTTAAGACAACCCAGAGAAATTGGATGAGAGCACGAAAAGCAATGTCATTTCAGAGAGATGGAGAAACAATGTTGGAGCTAATCCAAACCAAGAACACAGCTCAAACCTGGGCAGCGATAAATCAAGCTTTAGCCACCCCACAAGCAACAATTTTGTCTAATGGGTTTAATGAAAATGACTGGATCTCATATTTTTCAGAGCTATATTCTTCTCCTGTGGGAGTCCCGCAACTATAGATAAGTTGGACGTGCGCCTTTTCATCTGAATTTTGATATTGAGGACAAATTGTTTCATGTTTATAAGGTGAGCCAATCCCGGGCACCCGGCCCAGATGGGCTATCGAATAAGACACTAAAACAACATCCGGAGCTATGGGCCTCAGTGCTGCATAAGATCTTCAACAACATAAACATTTTGCATACCCTACCACAATCCTGGAAACATTCCATAGTGGTCCCTATTTATAAAAAGGGTGATAGACAAAAGCCAGCGAGCTATAGGCCCATAGCATTATTAGATGCTCCTGGCAAAATCTATGGTCGTATTATACAAAAGGAGCTGAACAACTGGACCCAGTTAGCAAATAGAAGAGACCCATTCCAAAGTGGGTTTGTTTCTGGGCTTGGCACTATACCTAATATGATTACATTGAATATGATCACAGCACAAGGGTTCACATGGAAGCAACCAATATATATGGCCTTCGTGGACTTCTGTGAGGCCTTTGATTCAATCGACTGCCACCTACTATTTGACAAATTAAATGCATACAATTGCCCCTCCTCATTTTTAACTTTGATAAGCCTATTGCACACTGGCACTACAATGCAGGTATGACTTACGCTGAATGGTTTACTGTCTGATATGTTTAATACATATCGAGGCCTAAGACAAGGGTGTATTCTGGCGTCCGTAATATTCAATTTATTCATACTTGATATGGGAATTGAATTTGAAGAAATCACAGCAGATGCCTCGAAACTAGGTCAACAAAGAGTTGCATGGCTTTTATGTGCCGATGATCTGGTTTTAACTCAAACACCACTATGGCTACAAAAATTGTTATCTAAACTTGGAACTTATGCCAAGAATAATAACTAGATTGTCAATACAGAGAAAACACAAGTGGTGATATGTGGCAAAAAACTGAGGAAGGTAGCCAGGACTTTCTCGTGGACTTAACAAAACTCCAAGCTTTTAGTGGTGGATCAGTACAAATACTTGGGTGTTATGTTTGGTGGTTCTGTCTCTAATTTATCATTTAAATTAAATATGGACATCAAAATGAGAAATCTAATATCTCAAGCCAAAATACTATTGCATAAATATGGCAAATTCTCATATACTCACAATTTGACTTTTTATCGACAAAAAGTAATACCAGCCATTACATATGGATCAGAAGCTATATTGCCAATAGAGCGTAAAAATTGGAACATCCTTGAAGCCTGCTTTTGGAGTCCGGTCCTAAAACTACCAAATTGTGTGCCAATGGCCCTCATTAGGTTCGAATTGGTGTCACTATCTCTGTATATTCACGTTGCATGCTTAGAAAATGTATGTTGGGTACTCATTTGAACAACATATTGAGCACTGTTGCCAATCATCTGTTAACGTAAGTGGATACATTTCCAATTCAGTGGCGAAATAATATTCTGAATATTATGACAGGTGCTGATGTTTCCATAGACGAATTATGTAATCCAGCTAAAGCTAAAATCAAGCTTTACAGATATCATTGGATAAGCACTCGACAAATATGTACCACCTATTTTGACTTTGATGTACTCAAATTTGAACATAAATAATGCAAAATATTGCGATTATTTGGTACGATGTCCCTCCCCCCATATACGGAATCGATATCTTAGATTAAGATTAAATGTATGACCTACAAATGAGGTCCTAACCAAGTGGGGACTCCTACCAAAGGATCAGAATTTTTGCCGTATGTGTAAGGACAAGTCCCAGATTGAAACTCTGCAGCATTTGATAATGGAGTGTCCAGTACTGGAGATAGAACGTACAAGGTTTCTTAAAAGTCGTATTGAAATTCGATTGTCCTATTCTTCTAATGAAACATGGAAAATGTTGTTCTTCACTACTAGAATGTCAATTAAGATCGCCCTTGTGCAATATTTAGATGTTGTCATGCAGAAAGCTCTCAATATGTACTAATGAAAGAATTGATATACTCATGTGCTATGTTTTTAGAAGATTTTTAGATTAATATATGATGATTGATTTTTTTTTAATATGATTTTGAGATTTTTGACCTATGAAATTGCTTTGAAATGTGTTGTGTATTTGTAATTTGAAAGGTTGATTATGTCAGCCAACCAAATAATAAAAAAAAGAAAACGTGCCTTTTTGTTTGGAACCAGAGAAGTCTAAGCTTGGGAAAGGCACCTCAAGAGACCCATCAGACATTGACGGCCCTTATAAACATTAGTTAAGGGAACAATAATCCCTTTAGAGTTAGAGCCAATTAGGTAATATACCAACCCTGGAACTTTATTTTATAAAGGTTTTGGAAACTGTTACCTCTGAGTCTGTGTCTCTCTTGATACCATGCCTGTCTCACAAACGGTGTCAGAGTGGGATGCAGCTCAAACAATATAGGTTGGGGGACCCCGAAATATAAAAAGTTAAGATCTAAAGTATCAAGTCCATCATTTACAAACCTTCAGAAAACCATCCTCTTAACTACTGATGAGTCTTTTCCACATTCTCAATATAGAACAGGGATTGTTTTCCAACCTCTCTTACAACAGGCCGTTCTACAAGTCAGGAAGAGTGTAGAGGGCAATGCCTCTCACCTTTTCTTTCCTGTAGATCATTTGATAACATGAAAACATTGGGTGGTACTATCGCTTAAATTACGGATGGTATGCCACATTAGTTGGTTCCTTTATATTTTACGGAACCAAGGAGGAAAAATGAACATCGTACCTGTCCTCTACAGTGGAGACAAACTAAAATTTGTTTTCCTAAATTCCTCTTTATCTCCAATAAAGATTCGTAGAGGGGAGACAGTAGGATGTTTAATGTATGAATCTCCAATGGGAATCATTCACTGGGGAGAATAAGGGAGGTCAAGGGGATGACAACATCCCAGAAACATATTCTAACCACCTTATAGGAGAAGGGGAACCGAGGAGAGAATAACTCCCTGAGCTTCCTGCTGACTCCTCGACGATTGTGAATCTACTGAGACGGAGCATTGTCTGTTTTTTGGAAATTGGGACCACACAATGGAGCGCTGTCCATAGAATTTGGAAGAGGAGTTGGTAGAGGCCAGAGGAAAAGAGGAAAAGAGAGAGGAGAGACATCAGCACCATGGAGTCATCCTTGTGAATTTCCCATCCCCCAGACACGACCTTCTTTGGGAGACTTTCCTTTGGGTGAAGAGGGCATCTCATATACAGAGGTAAGATTTGGGAACGAGATGCTCTTATGTCCCATGGTTTCTGATATGGGGTCTAACCATCATCCTGAGCAGGGATTCAGACAGGAAGGGGGAGATAGACCCCCTTTGCTAGGGATTGTACTAGAGTCCCTCCATGAAGGCCCAGAGGAGAAAGGTCCTACAGAGGAAGGGGAATTGCTTGGGGAAGGCATTGACTCAGAGACTTCTTTGGTGAAGCAGGGCGAAGAGAGTGGCCCCCAACTCTCTGAGAAGGATATGTTATATACCATTTCCAAAAGGTAACATCTCCCTGGGAAATCCAAGAGGGACAGAAACTTCCTACCCTAAATCGTCCGTGATATTCTTGTAGGAAGATTGGCCACCTCGCCAGGTATTGCCCTTTAAATCAAATGGAAGGTGCCCCTATTTTACCTAAGAAAGAATTAAAAATCTTCCCGGGTAAACCGTAATTTTCCCTCGGGCGGGAAAGGGTAAGGTTTAGGGGAAGGGTATGTAAGAAACCTAATGGCGTTCTAACCAGTAGTAACCAGGGATCCATTTCTCAGGTGGCCATGGTATGGCCATCGCTCTTGGATCCCAACCGTGGGGGCGGACAAGCGAGGGAAAATCTCCTGGGCAGGAGATCATTGGGGGGGATTGCGGGGAGAGTGTCCAAAGGCGAGACATGGTATTCCTGCATTCCTTGCCCCAACCCATCCTACCCACCTTCTTTGTTCATGGGATATTGTCACCCAAGTCTCGTTCTGCCCCTTAACCTTCCCTTACCTAAAGGAAAACCCTTTTCAACTCTTAACACAAACCTTATCTTTCCTTCCTCAAAACCCAGAAGATGTACTGGGACCCCACCTTTTTCCTCCCAGATATCCCCTTCCAGTAAATGAGGGAATTTAACAGTGAACAAGCGAGCTTTAGAACAATTGTAAGGAGGATTGATACAAGGGCTTTCAAGTCTATGGAGAAGGAAACCCCAGAGAAGCCTAAGGGAAGCTGTTTGGTGAACTGTCCAGTCTCGTGGATCTTTTGATAAACCCAAGTGGCTTGAACTTGTGGAATGCGGCTGTGATACAGCTCCAGTGTCATAATGATATCACTTTTACCCACCATTTGTTTTGACTCAATCCCGTACAAATTATGGTATTAGAAAGAGGGGCCTAGGCTTGGGGAAGAGAACCCTAAGAGGCGCTCTCAAGAAATTGTTGACCTTTGTGAAGAGATGGCTATACTTAGGGACGGGAACCCTGGAGGCCTAATAGGATTTGTGTCTTTTTGTTTGGAACCAGAGGTGTCCAAGCTTGGGGAAGGGAACTCCAAGAGACCCAGAGACATTGCAGAGACATTGTGAACTTTATTGACTTACGGCAAAAGCCCTACGTGGAAGATTCCAAGAGCAACCATTTTTGAGTTGAACTATTTTGCACTGGCAGAACTACACCTACTCGTAAGACTACCTGAAACCAGCTGTGGTTTACATTTCCTTTTTGTCAAAGGGTGAGGGCAAGCAAATGTTTAGACACAGACAGATTTTGGTTTTGGCCTTTCAGACATCGACAGCCCTTAAAAACATCAGTTGAGGGAACAATCCCTTTAGAGTTAGGGCCAGTTAGTTATTACACCAACCCCAGAACTTTATTTTATAAAGGTTTTGGAAACCGTTACCTTTGAGTCTATGGGGGTCATTACGAGGCTGGAGGTAATGGAAAAACGATACCGGTAAAGGATTACCGGCACCGCATACCGCTCCGGGCTATTCCGACTCAAGAACCCGGTATTAGCAGTGCTGCTAATAACGTTGTCGCTAATAGCGGCATGGGCACGGGCACGCGGCCCTTTGGGCCAGCAATACCGGGATGCCGCTAACAGGAGGACATCACAAGTCAGGCGTACATGCAAATACCAGCATCATGAAGGCGCTAATACGGGATACCGGCATGCCGGCAATACCGGCATCGCGAACGACCCGTAAACTGTGCGGTGTTCCCAGCTGCCACAGGTGCACACAATCAGCACAGTTGGAGGCAATGGAGTCTGGGCCAGCACAAAAGGAGCACACCCACACACCACACCCCTTTCCACACCAAAATGATTCCACTAGTAGTAGCAATACTGGGGCTGGAGGACATGCTTGCATTGCTACACCAGCAACAACAACAACAGCAGGCACCACAGAGGAGACGCATGAGGAGAAGGAGGGTGAGACAGGCCCAGCAAGCCCCACCAGTGCACCCAGTGGTACCACACAGGCAGCCCCCAATCCCTCGCATCAGAGCCAGTCCATTAAACCTAACCCCTGAGCAGATCCACACCCTGTACTGTCTGGACCGGGACACCCTCACCACCATTGTGGACATGATACATGACAACATTGTCAGCCTTATTGAAATACGCACCACCATCCCCCCTCTACTGAAGGTAGTGTCAGTGCTCCACTTCCTGGCCACAGGCACCTACCAGCACACAGTGGGGCACATGCATGGCATATCACAACCCTTATTTTCTCGCATGCTGAACCAAGTGCTGGATGCCCTCCTGAAGTACACAAGGGACTACATATCCCTACCTCGGACTCCCCAGGAGATCTTTGATGCAAAAGTTGGCTTCCATGCACTGGCAGGCATGCCAAATTGTATTGGTGCCCTTGACTGCACCCAAGTGGAGTTGGTGGTGCCGCATGCCATGGAAGTGGTGAACCGCAATCGCAAGCTATCCCACTCCATCAATGTGCAGATGGTATGTGACGCCAGCAAGATCATCACACATTGTTGTGCTCGATTTCCCAGATCAACTCATGACTCAATGGTCCTGCGGAACTCTGCGCTACCACGCTACATGGAGCAACATGCAGGACGACGTGCCTGGCTGCTTGGTAAGTTTCATGACAGGCACATGGCAGTGAAATGGGGGGATAGATGCACATACCACCATGGTGTCATTGTTGTGGTGCTAGCACGATGTGCACATCCCAAAGCAATGTGCCCCAAAGTATCCCAAACAGAACATGACAACCAATTTCCATAGCAATGAAGTAAGCTGCACACCTATCACAACATGCCAAACTTAAAACCACCCCACACCCCATAACACGTGCACCACCCATCATCGGACCTCACCCTCCGTAGCACAATCCAGCAACATGCTGTGAGTATTCACTATGTAAATGTCTGCAGCAAATCATTACACAGGACAAGCATCCATGAGAGTGCACTAAAGAAAACCACCAACGGAATCCACTGCTTGTCACAGGGCCACCACCACAGAAGTGCAGCATGTCACCATGTGAATGAATACCAAATAATGCAGAGACTACTGCCAACGCTGCCAGTTAGAAAATCATACAGAACACTACACATCACATATATATCACAAACACAGCGGTATGCGTCTACAATGCATGAGCAACATCAAGGCAGTGTACACCGTGTATCATCTTGAAGATGCAATCCACACCATAAGACCATGGCACAGCACACATTTAGGGAAGGAAAAATGTGTGCATACAACCAGGGACATGTGCATGTGACCAACAAATAGCTGCAGGCATGTGTGATAAGTACAGCTGTCCATCAAGAATCGACTAACACATACCTTGTTTTGCTCACATGCAGGTGATAGTGGCTAGTGGCTATCCCTTGAAGCCGTGGCTCCTCACCCATGTCCGAAGCCCGCAGAACAGGCACGAGGAGGACTACAATCGTTCCCATACCCGTACCCGTGTGGTCATCTAGCAGACCTTTGGCCTGTTGAAGGCACCTTTTCGCTGCCTTAGCCGGTCGGGTGGGACACTCCTCTACAGGAATGAGAAGGTGGCCAAGATCTTCCTGGCATGTGTCATGCTTCACAACATGTGTATCCGACGGAACGTGCCTCTGCCCCCTGACATTGAACTGCAACCACCAGGTGATGATGAAGGGGATGAAGATGTGGGCGCACATCATCGCGGTGCCGATGCACAGGAGGGACGTGTTGTGCGCCACTCTGTGATTGGACAATATTTCTAAGACACATGGGTGCAGAGGGTGACATGAAAGTGGGACAGAGGGCACTGTGTGTGGGAGTACAAGTACACTATGCACTGTATAGCAATAAATGACACATGCAATAATATATGTCCACTCAAGTATTTTTTCTGCTACACAACGGGTGTATTAAACTGTTCAATAGTATTAAGTGCTCAAACCCTCCACCTCACACACCCTCTCTCATCTCCCCCTCCCCCACAACTCCCCCCCACACCCTCTCCCCTTCCCCCCACAACTCCCCCACACACCCTCTCCCCCCTCCACGTCCCCCCACAAATCCCCCACATACCCTCTCCTCCTCCCCCCACAACTCCCCCACACATGGTGTCCGAGCAAATGCTGCAGGTGTCTGCGTCTGTTGCCGTAATCAGGCTGCCCCATCTACATTCGTCCACTTCCTGCTCCTGGTGGTGGCATGTCTGATCGCTGCAAAGGTGCGCGCTGACCTGCGAAGGGGGCTGGTTTGAGTGGAGCTGGATGATGATGGGGTGGCCGCTTGCTCCAGTCTGGGGGCTGGACGCTCAGCCTCCAAGGAATCTGCTATGCGGGAGAGGACCTGCCTCAGAGCAAACACCTCCTCGTATAGTGCTTGCCTCAATGGCCTGCCTCAGGGACGCAGTGTTGTCACGCCCCTCCTGCCTTGCCTGGGCACCGTCTGACACAAACTGTCTGACTAGGGCTGTGAGCTCCCCCTGGCGCTGCACTGTATGTTCTATCTGCTGCACCCCTACCTGGACACCAGTGGAGGTGGATGGTGCATGTGTAACATCCCCAAATCTGTGTGGCTCCTCTGTGGGACTCATGCTCCCTTGAACTGTCTCCCCTTCAGACTGCTCCGGTGTGGTGTCATGGTAGGATTCCAAAGGTGTGACCTGGGGTGATGGTGCGGGACTGGGTGTGGCAGGTAAGTCTGAGGAGTCATCCTCCACAGTGACACACACCTGGCCCTGGCTCTGCGCATCCTCGTCTGTCTGGGGTGCCATAGCTGCGCCTCCCCAACAGAGATGTTCGCTGCTGAAAGGGCCCCATCAGCCACTGTCTCCTGTGCAGGGGACACAGGTGTTGTGGGGACTGTAGCAGTGGCCCTTAGCGGCACCAGTGCCGTGGCATCCTGTGGTGTTTGCCCCTTCGTGCCTGTCAGGGCTTGGCTGGCCCTTTCGATCTCAAAAGCCTGTTGCCTTCTTCGCTGGCTCTCTTCCGGGGAGTTGTTGCCTGTGGGGGTGAGTCCCAGGCCTCGCTGTCAGGATCTGAGCCTGTGGGGGACCGAGAGAGGGACAGCATCAGTGATGGTTCGACAAGCATCATGCATACATTGGTATTATTGCTGTTCTACACTTTAGAGGGGATTAGGTATTGGAGTTTTGATAATCACGTTGCTTGCTATATGGGTGGAGCATGCAGGCATCCGTCAGGGTCACGCATGTTGGGTTTGGCGTATGCTGTGTGACATGCATTTCTGTTGTGTAGTGTGTGCAGTGTCACTTATGCCATTTTTATATTTGTGTGGTGTGTGTCAGGTATGGCATTGCCATGCTGCATGCATATGCATGTGTCTGTGCTGCGGACGGCATCTAGGCAGGGATGTGTCAATGTGTATGCAATGGGCCATGCATTGCCTCTTTGGACGGACAAATTGGTGGACTATCATCATACTTTGCATTACAGTGTTTTCTTAGGACACTCACCTCCATCCGCCGATGAGGTGGCGCCACGTTCCATCTCGCCCACACCTTCTATTGCCTCGATGCCAATAGTGCTGGTGCAGATTTACTCCCACCGGCTTAGCTTGATGGGTGAGCTAGGACCACCACCAGTAGCCATGGCCTGGCTCCGGTTTGCCGACATTATGTTCCTGACTCTCAGGCGCAGGTCGTCCCATCGCTTGCGAACGTCCTTGATTGTGTGGGGGGTGTTCCCTACTTTTTGGGCAACAAGTTGCCAGATCTCCTTTTTCTTAATCTGTGCCTCTCTGTCTTGAGGTTGTTGGCAAAAACAACCTCTGCATTATCTGCCAGTGTCTCTGCCAGCATAGTCAGCTCGTCCTCATTGAAACGCTCTTTGCGCTGCCGGAATGTGCCTTTTTTGACAGCCTTAGGCATGATGCTGGTGTGAAGGTTGATTTCTGCAGTCAAAAATAGGCTCCAGGTCCTGTGTGGTGAGGATGGCAATGGATTGTGTTTTTCAAGATGGCCGCCGTGCTCTTTACCGTTCCTGTGCGATGATGCTACTTCCGGTTCCGCTTATTAATAGTGGTGCCCGCTAATGCCATATCCATTTATGCCTGTCACGTTATTTAGAGGAGGACGGCAGCGGTAGTGCTTATGCACGCGAACTCGTAATAGCCCACTGTTAGCGGGCTCTTTCCTACACGGACACAGTATTTGCTCCATGCCGGTAAGGACTGTTTCTTACCTTGAACCTCGTAATGACCCACTATGTCTCTCTTGATACCATGTCTGTCTCACACAGCCCAGCAGACACTATATAGTGTCAGTGAGAACCACAATGTTAAAAATGTATGATGATTCTGCACACATTTTTTAACAGTATTCAAGCAGCGCAGGTCATGTCTGCAGCATGTGCAGGTAATCTGCGTGCTTAAATTTGCAACTGTGGCAGCATACATCAGCATCAGAATCCAATTTTTATAGAGTCACAGGGTTGATAGTGAAGCATTCATAGCACTTTAAATTTCAGCAATCTAAACTTGAGTTTTGTGACACTTCTTTTGTGAGCAAACAAGCCCTACGCCACACAACATCGTCCAGCGCAATACCCAAGCAGGTTTCCCATTTAATACAGGATTTATACAAACCTTCTTTTCATTCATCTGGAACATATTGTAAAATACTGACCCAAAATGACGACCTGGCAGGGAATTTACCATAAATTCAACAGATGTGTGCGTTGCATGCGTTAAAGGGAATTCTGTCAATTTTGACCATGTATTGTAACAGTACAATCAGTCTGTCACCTACTCCTATCTGAAAGTTAGCAGACTCCACAAACTTCCCAGAAGGGAACAAGTCTCCCAGAGATAAATACTCTGCACTGGACCATCCCCTCCAGATTCTCTTATATCAGCCCCCATATAGGAGCATTATAGCACTAGGGATGTAGGCTATTTAGAGGCCTCAGTTTCCCATGCCACACTTTCAGAGTGGCCACTAATGAATCAAAATGGCAGGAATCATGGTGTCCTTCCGGCAGCACAACCACTTTCAAGTCTATGGAGCCAGCTTTTCTTTTCTATGTAGTTACGTGCAGGAGTTTTTATTCATTCTCAGCCCATTATGCCATGAAGCTGGTTTGGGGCTCTAGATAATACAGCTCAAAGTCTGGGATTTGTATCCCATCTAACTCATTGTTGGGAAGGGGAGATGACCATCCTACACAGGTTCAGAATAAGGCAAAGGCTGTGAAATGTAATATAGGAAACTAGGGGCAACGGGACGCTCTTAGAGTCCCTGGCACAATCGCATTATTGCATTCTTCGTAGATATAGTGTGCATGCAGGAACAAACACCATCTTAGATATTAGCAACAATAGTGAAACACAAGGCTTAAATGCAGCAGCATTCCAGGGATAGGCTGCAAACATGAGGAAAGGAGTAGGTTGTATCCCGGACACTGATGAGAAAGACCAGAGCCACAGTGATTCATGAACCCTTAATTGTCGTAAAAGTTGACAACCTTTGTGCTTGAAAGGAATGTGCTCTGCAAGGCCACGGGAGGAGGGCTGAGCGTCTTTGTACAATACAATCCCACGAGAAGGAGGGCACAGGCCTCTGACCCCCACCAGTCCCAATTCTAAGTTATAGCGCCCAAATGACTTTAGGACCCCTGAATTCCAAGATACCCGCCAGCCCCAGACCACTGATAATAAACCGGTTAGACCCCTGATCGTTCAAGAAATATCAGAAGTCAGGGCTTTCTTGCCTTCAGTTCTGGGTCACGTGATTTGTACTGCGAGATGCAGGGATGGATGAAAATATAGCCCAGAATGAGGATGGGAGGCCTTGGAGAGATGCTGGCATGTCTGGGATCGAGTGAAGTTTGTGAGTTAGTATGACCGCAGCTTTTCCCTCAGTCCCATGTCTGTTTGTACCAGGTGCACTGCTACATAATAGAGATGTATTGTTTATTTTTGACATAATAGCCAATTAGCCACCACCTCATGACCGATGATGACTGCAGCATCACCCACGTGGAAGAAGAAGGGCAGAAGGGACTGGGACCAATAACCTGGCACCCCTTATGGAGTAGGCCGTCCATGTATAGGCTCTCACCAAACAGCCACGTGGGTTTCTACTGTATGTGATGATGTCACTGATGACCGCAATGTACCTTCTTAAAGTGTTGCTCATGCAGAATGTTTGGCAAAAGCAGAGCTCTTTGCTGATGCACTCCTATTTTGTAGGAATAAAAACTTGTTATCCATGCAAGAGGTGTCTTGGGCCTTTTTCCCTAGTAAGTTGTATTTTTTCTGGTGTGAACGTTGAGGGGCTTTCCTAAATTTGGTGACCCTCGCATGATCCCTGTGACCCATTGTGATGACATAGGCTTCCAGGCCACTTCTCTGAAGTCACCAGGCCCACCTACAGTGACCAGTCCCAAGCACACAATCCCGCAGATGTGTGCAGGAGCCATTTTCATAGACTGTCTGTCTGCTCTTTGGAGCAGGGCCCAGCTCCTGAGAGAGGGCAGGCTGTTATTGGGACCATGTGATGGAGGAGCTCAGGTGAACACGCAGACGTGAGTACATCCCTTGCGAGTGATAACAACAAGGGGCATGGCGTTAGGGAGAATTCTCACTCTATGGCTAATTTCCTTCACCTAGTGAGTCCCCCAGCAGCTTTGCTGGATTTCTGGAGTTTATTTTTTTTCACTTGGTAAGAGTGTGCACCTTTTTCCACTCTTACATGTGTTTTGCCATGTGTATTTCTACTATTTGTGTGATCTTGGTCTCTGTACGACACCACTCCAGGAGCCCCCCTTTTTTCTTGTGTGTGTTACACAGCATCTTCAGTGCACTAACACCGGGTTGTCTTTGAGACTTCCCTTTGACTCCTTTTTCTGGGGCTGACTCCTGTCCCTCAGAAATAGGTAAAGTTGTCATTAACTTTACATAGTCACTTTAAACTAAAGACCCTGTACACCCCATCTTACATGGAGTACTGGAAAGGGTTAAATCCTACCCCTTTTTGTCTGTGCCTCTCTGAGCTTTGTTTTGCTCTTTTAACATTTAGACTTGGCTGGTGGCAGTGGTATCTACCCTAACTTTCCTACCGCGATTATACATATAAACGTGGTATTGTTTTAGACTATTATATTAGCCTCGAACATAGACCCGCTCGACCAAATACTTTTTAGTTTGGCTCCGGTCGGGTTTATTCACCATTTCTTTTTGTTAAAGTCCTTCTTGTGTTTTACTTTGCGCGGCAAACCAGGTTTGCCTTCTTTGTTCACTGTCTTTTGCGGGCTTCTGCCAAGAAGCCCTCTTTTGGGCGCCTGGGTGTCTAGGTGGGCTGAATGTGAGGGAGGGGTGTAGTCACCCCCTGCACAGGGTATCCTAGGAAACCCCAGTCGTACTTTGCCATGATTGGCAGAGGTGGTTGTCCGGGCTGCACAACCCCCCTGCTGCGTGATTGACAGCCAGGCTGTGTGAATGGAGGATTTTCGCATAAAAGGCAGGACTCTTGGGCTGGAAGTCAGTGTCGGCACTGGAACTAAAAGGAACCGAAGAGAAGCAGAGAAGAAGATGGCTGCTGCAACTACCCCGTCCCAGTGAAGCCCTGCTGGTGATCTGAGCTATCTAACCTTCAACAACCACAGAAGTTCCACTCCGGAGTCTTCTTCCCTTGAGCCTGGTGTGGTCAACCAGCTCATCTTCCACAGCCAGGGGATCCTCTTCGTGGTCGAAATCGCTGCACCCTGCTGTAGTGGTCCAGATAGCCATCTGAAGAACCTCTCCTGTTTTAAAGGAGTGCACCTTTTATTCTCCGTCACTGCTGCTGGCCTCATCCCTGAGTAGTGCAGACCCCTCCAGATGTCCTCCTTCTTGTCTCCACGACCGAAGCTCCAGGAACCGTGGGTCTGCAGGAAACTACCAGGAACAACTGCCATGGCACCAGCTTCTTCATTGAATAAGGTACTGTGTCCAGCTTCGAGGAACTAGGGTGAATCCCTTTTCTCCTCCTCCAAGGCTTGCCCTTGTCTTCCTTCTCTCTTATAACTTTTGCTTCCTCTGTTGACAATATCCAAGTACTCCTGGCAACGTTGAATCTTGAACTGTCTGACCGTGTGATCCTCGACAACAGGAACCCGGTTCCACTTGACACTGGCTCCGGCCTATTGACTTTTGTTTTCCTGTCAGCGAGTGTTCTCTGATTCTGTCTGCCTTGACAAAAGTATTGCCTATGATTTTTGCCCCCAACTCTCTTGGTTAACCCAGGTGCTAAGTGTGTTTTGCCCCAGTAACATTTCTTGCCGCGGATACGTGTATCTTTAGTAAGACCGAACTGTCAAAAAGTAATCGCATAAGTATTCCCGGTAACGTCTTTTGTTTCACAACACTGGTCCGTCAAAGCATAAGGTACTTACTTTAAGTTGTTCTGTGCCAAGAGAATTGGTTGTGTGTAGTGTATTTTTCGTGTGAATCTAATTTAATAGAAGTGAAGTGTTTTACCAACTGATGGTTTAGAAATAAATGTACTTTTACTTTTCAACCAACAACCTTGAGTCAGTGTTTGCTTGAGTCACAGTAATTGTGGTCCTTTGTGTAATTTCTACTACTGCTCATTTGCTCTTGAGATAAGTCTGGCTGCTCCGCTACTGCTACCACTTTAACAGTGTAGTACAGGCTTGTACCAAAGGTGAACTTGTATTACCACATTTAGTCTTAATTGTGTGTAGTGGTCCCTAAGGGCACTGCACAGGATTCTGCCTAACACATGGTATGTGGGGAAGTGGGGGAGTGCTGTGTGTGTGAGTGGAGGAGTAATGTGTTAAGGCCACATGGTGAGATGTAATTTGTATTGTTATCTTTGGTAATTTAAGAGGATTTTACGATGAAAACCAGCAGTGTTGTAGCCTTTACGAGTGAGGGAAGATGATGGTGCCATTTGTTTTGTGATAAGGCGATAAAGAATGGGAGCTCTGTATAATTAGTTGGGTCAGTGGAATTAGTGGTTGCTGTTTTAGCCTGTTATTTTAGCTTGTTGGTTAGTGTATGGCTTTTTTTGCACAAAAGGTGGAGGCTAGAGGTGAGCCAGTGTTGATAGATTGCTTTGGCGTGTGTAGTGTGACAGTGTGTACGTGTGTGTATGTGTGTAGAGGCGGAAGGAGGGAGTGCTGATAGGGGGCATCGTGGAGGCTGGGATAGTGGAATGGGTGTGACTTTGTTGATAAAAATGTGGCAGCGCATAATTAAAAAGGATGGGGTTTTGAGCGTGCACATTGCAAAAATGGGAGAGGGGACTGCATTGGAGTATATGTATAGTGCATTACCATTGCACAGGGACAAGATAGAGAAGTATCACAAACAGTGGGGGATAGAGACACAAGGGGGGATGCCCCGCTCCTGGTCAGAGCAGGGCACCAACAATAGAGGGATATTAGCCGACATGAGCATGTTTCTAGCTGTTAAATATAAAGGTAAACAACTCCAAAAAAGAAATTAGATCTTTGGAAGATGATAGAGGATGTGGAGGACCCTGATGGGGGTGGGACCCAAAATATTGAAGGGGCTGCCCTAGATGCAATGTCCTTCACAACATGGGAATTTGGACTGTGCGCACACTCGCCCAGCCACTGGGTATACAAACCTGACATATGTGCCCACCCCGGCTCCTGCCCCAGCTCCCTACAGAACAACACTGAGTGTTACCCCACCCCAGGATCGTAAGGTTCAGAAGGAATTAGAAGAGGCACTGGAGGCTACATGGGTAGAATTGGCTCGATTGAGGGTGACACAGGAGGGGGGAGGAAAGAGGGGGCGTGGGTTTGATGAATGGAGAGCAGGAGACATTCTGTTTAGGTTCGATAGCACGGCCATAAAGGATGTGCACATTGAGCAGGAGGGAGGTGGTGACGGATGAGCGGGAAGTACGGGGCACAGGACAGTGAGGTCCGACCGGGATGCATACAGAGAGCTGAGGGAAGATGAATGGGACACAGTGGATGAAATTGAGGGTGATGAAGGAGATGTGCAGCAGGCACCGGAGGTTAAGCCACGGTTGGGGACCACGAATAATGAACATTTGTGATGTCATCTTCGATGTCCTGGGTGTTAGTCTTAGCAGTGCATGGTGGTGGCGCGAGTTATGGTTGCGTAGCTTACCATAACTGGTGAATTTCTGGGGTTTTTTGGTTTTACTTGTAAGCATAATATGGATAGGTTGTTATTAGTGCAAAGTAACTAACATCCCTTTAACAACGTTTTTCACTGAATTTGATGTTTTTAGTAGCGTAACCTAATCATAACATCTCTTTAAAAAGGTTTTTCCATTGAATTTCAGAGCTTCTTACCAGGATACCCTTAGTTTGTATAGATGTACCATACAACATACTGAATCCACTAGCCCCAGGCGGATAACCGCCGGGTCCGCAGACTCTGCGACTGTCCGCAGACCTTGGGTAGCATCCACACTGCCCAAAAGCTCAGGGGTTCCCTTACATTGTTGTAGCGTGCAACAAAGACACTCAAAATGTTGAAAGACCAACACATAAGTGAATTACAAAGACAAATGAAGTAGGTCTACAAACTCTAAACTTAAGAAAGCAACTGTGCAATTACACAGGGTATGCAACATAATGGAATGCACCAATAAGAAAAATAAGCTGCACTTCGAGCAGTATTACCTCAGTGCTGTTTTACACAGAAATTAAAAAGCAACTGTCAGCAAGACAAGGGCAAAGTACTGACAGCACAACTGAACTACACACTGGTAAGTGCACTACATTGTTTTCTATAAATGTGCAGTTTGTTCAGTGTGCAATACTAAAATAATTATTTCTCTTTTTTTTTACACAGAAATGGCAAGCGCCCTGGAGTGGCTTGCAGACAATTTTCCTCAGGATGAAATGAGTGAAGACAGTGACACTATTGGTACACAGTGAAATTTGAAAAGTAAGACAATTAATACACATTGCTTCACATTTACCTGACAAATATTTTTTCTTTAACAGTACATACAGAAAATAAAGGGAATGCCCCAGAAGCAGTAGATTATCCACAAATCCATGACCACATAGAACAGCAAAGTAACAGTGTACAAAATCACCTACTGAGCTTGGGAGCAAACATTAATGAATTAATGAACACCTTTGCCAAGAGACATATCATAGAAAATATTAAATACCACTGCCCCACCTGCACCTATACCCCTTCTCCCTGTCCCAGCCAACCATCCCTCCGTGTCTCAGCCAACCATCCCTACAAATTCCCTGTAAGCAAAGATGTTATGATGAGACCTCAATCCCTCCTCCCCTGATGCCCAAACTGTAGAAAACCCCAATTCCCCTGTATATGTCTCCATTTAGGCTACCCCTTTCTCTTTCCTAATTTGTATATTAATGTGTGTAAATAAAGTGCTATGTGTATACTGTTGCTGTGTGTGTGTGTGTTTTCTTTTTTTAAAACCCTGTCAGGAGTCTGCGGAGCATGTTACTGTCCAGGATGTCCACAAGTAAGGAAAATGAAGGTGTTCTATGGACACCGCGCATGTACGGCCTGTCCGCAATAAAAATGGAGGTGTCCGTAGGACACCACGCCTGTCCGAATGTCTACAAAGTTGTGATGCACCTTTAATTAATTCGAGGAGCCCACCCCTGTCTGACGGACACCCGGGCGCATGCGTATCTCATCCCCTGGGGTCTGCAAACACCGCCCCTCTCCGGCATGTCTAAAAAAAGTGGCGATGTACTTTGACTAGTTTGGGGAGCACAAATATGTCCTTCGGACACCTGGACGCATGCGCATCTCATCTCCTGGGTCCTGTAAACATCGCCCTTCTCAGGCATGTCTGCAAAGTGATGACAAACTTTGATTAGCTCGGGGAGCCCACCCATGTCCGGCAGACAACTGGGCACATGCGCATCCCACCTCCTGCGTCCTACAAACACTGCGCCTGTTCGGAACTGTCCGACTCACGTGTGTTGCACTTTTAATTAGTTCGGGGAGCACAACCCTGTCCATAGGACACCTATGAGAGACCTAGAGACCCAAGCTACTCCTCACTGATGACGCCCCACAAGGCTGAATAATGTCTGGGGATGCTTGTGGTCTTGTGCAGAAGGGATGTGACCTAGCAGTTCGGGCTGGTCTGCCCCTTTTGGGGTAGGACCAAGCCTGATTTGCATATGGTTTTCCCCCTTCTGTAGTGGCTTGGCAGGCTGAAAAACGGTCTGGAGGGTTGCCCAGAGTTGTGCCCATGGTTATGATTGTTAGGCAGAAACCTGTGCAGTTCCCTTAGGGAACACTGCAAAAGATTTAAGACTACAGGTATAGCAGTAAACCCACTTGGTAGCAGTCTGTACCACCCAGATTTACCTGGTAGCTGTGGCTGAGCAGTCAGACTTCCCTCAAGAAGAGTTAGGCAGTATGCAAAGTATACACAATATGTACTCAAACACAATAGTACAAGCAAACACTGACCAGAGCTTGGTTTCAAAAGTATATAGTTATTTATTTTAAGAACACATAAGTTGAAAACACTCTAGCAATATATAGTAAAACACTTCAAACACAGTTAGACGGAAAGCAGTCCCAACCCTTATTCCTAACTAGACAACTCTTGGTTAACACCACATAATTCAAACAGAGGTGAGTGCTTAACTTTAGATGACACTCTAGTAGGTTTAAAGAAGGGAGGGAAAAAGAGCAGAATTAGGATAAACACACCACTCTAAGGTTAAGAACACTTTCAGTAAGTTCAAAGAAGCACAAAGTCACAGGTGAGCAAAAGTCACTAGGCAGGGCCCACTCTTAGAGCAGACAGAGCGAAATTGTGCCCAAGATCACACAGTTATTAGGGATTCCGAGTCTTGCGAAAGAGTTCAGAAAGAGTTTAGAAAGGCATAGAAAGTTTAGCCAGGGTGTCCCAGGCAATCCCAGGTTCGAAAGCCGGGGGCTAAAACTACCCCGTACAGTCAGTGGCAAGGGAGCCAGGCGGAACACGGTACCTTAAACGGGAAGGATCCTCCAGCGGTGGCAGTTGTTCCAGGCAGTGGCAGCAAGGCTCGACGTCGGTCAAGGGAGAAGAAGATCTCGCTGAAGAGCAGAAGAAGAAGGTCGTTGCACTGCCTGGGAAGAAACCAGCCGCGGAGTCCTCCGGTTAAAGGGTTGTACCGACTTTCGCGGTAGTGGTAAAAGTGTGGTATTCCGGTTGCCGGGGTGCTTGGCACTGGCAAGGCGGCCACGAGATACCTCGAAGAAGCGGAAAGAAGGTGAAAACTGGTTGTCCCCACCAGTCAAGGGAAGGAGACACTCCGTTAAGAGCTCTCCTCGGTCGTTGGGAAAAGTGGTGAGACGGTTCAGCAGGGCTCCACCGGTGGTGTCGTCGTAGCAGGTCGGCTCAGCTCTTCCCTCGTCGGATTCTTAGGTCCTGTGGCGACTTCTAAAGTTCCAGTCCCCAAAGCCCTGCTTTTATGCAGCAAACCCCCATTCACCCAGCCTAGCTGTCACTCAAACATGCTAAGTGGTGAGCCGGCCGGCTCCCCACTTGGGCCAATCAGGTCGGAGTGCGACTTGAGTTACCAAGGTAACTCAGTCCAGGGTGCCTAAATCCCCCTCCACCCCTCCTAAGTACCCCAGACAGAGTGGCACCACTTTGGAGGGCTTCTGTGGAGAAGCCCGCCAAAAGTGGAACAAAGGGCTCCACTTTGGGTCAGAGTTACAGAGGCGAACGCCAACGCCATTTTAGCATCGAGTTTTGGCAAAAAATCCCAACCGGAGTTATAATAATAAATATATAAACCGGCGGTATGTTTGAGGCTACCGTAAATAAATAATTAAATGTGTTAGCCTAAAACAATGGGAAATCGCATAGGAAAATATTTGCGGTTGAATATAAAGAGTAGTTTCCACTGCCACCAGCCAAAGCTCGATCAGGGGGGACGGAGACGTGCCCCCTCGACTAACAGACCCTGGGGCAATTGAATTGCCCCAGCCAGTACGTCCACAATATGATGGTTTGTACTGGTTCTGTTCAGGATTTAAGACTAGTAAAGTCTTTGGTGACTTTACATGCCCTGGGAGACAGTAGTCAGTCCCAGGGTATGGAGTCTATGTTGGGGAGTCCCTAGGACACCCCTGGGCTACTACACAGAGGGTGCTGTGTAACCCACATCACAAAAATACATGAGGCCCTATGGAGTAAAAGACCCCATAGCCCATTCAACACAAGGTTAACCAAAGAAACACACTTCAAACATGCCCAAGAGTGAGGGTAAAAGAGTCTCACTCTTGGCAGGAGAAAAAAAAGAAACCCCAGAAATCCAGCAAAGCTGCTGGGGGACTCACTAGGTAGGGAAATTTAGCCTAAACAGAGAATTCTCCCTAACAATGATTTATTCAAAACCTTCCAGCCATCACCTTTTCGTTTTGCATAGGACACCTATGCACATGCGCACAATGGATCCCGCGCAATAGGTGTCCATGTGACCGCACCCACGCTGAGTGTAGGCCCTTATTCACGGACAGGGTCCGGGCCCCCGGACAACAAAAAAGTGCTTTTTTGGCCAATCCAATGTGTTTTACTGTGAAACGTCACCCTTGCAGAGGTCCCAGACTATGCCCCTAGCGATCTGGATACGTTTTGGAACTTTTTGAGCCCTCTTTGGGGTTTGAAGTGTCTGCGGAGCACGCAACTGTCTGCAGAAACCACTCTCCAGGACCCCTAAATGGCCACACCCCAGAGGTGGTCCAACCACAGGACAGCAGTTCGGAGGGTCATCCCTTTTGAACAGGGTAGTAGGTTGAGTTCCTCGGCAGCATCCTCTGTATGTGCCTCTTTCACCACAAGGGACACTCCCTTGGGGCAACGGATCCCTGAACCAGCCTCACAGACAATACGCACCGCAGCAGACCCTTACCTTTCGAGGGTCACTGCATTGTGCATGTACTGCAACGCGGTACTCTGCAGGGGGGAGCATTTTCAAAGTGCTTTCGAGGCAACGGTCCGGGAGCATGAGAAAAACTGCCACCTACCTAAGTGAGGCCCACCCAACATCTTCCTCTCTCCACCTGCCCTTTCTTATCCATGTGGTTGGATGCCCCTTACCTACCCTTCCTTCCCTTCCGTTCCTTCCTTTCCTTGTGTGTCATGTATAAAAACACAAAAATAATACACAACAACAAAACCCCTCCCAAAAAAGGCTCTTTTCATAGCCACCTTTCACAGTTTAAAAATAGAAGTGCCAATGAAATGATGCAGGACCCTGCGCAGTCCACAAAGTCCGCGGACAGCGCAGTAGTCTGTGCACTTCCGAAATAATGAGAGGGGTGGCTCCATCAAAAACATTGCCTTCTTTTCCAGGAGAAAGTGGTAGCTCTGAAAAGAGCCTTTTGTGGTTTTGTTTGTTTTTGGAAGGTGTGAAGTGGGCGACACCTACTGCAAAAATGCTTGCTATACTTGCAAAAAGGGCTGCAATGCATTTTGGATATTTTGCAGAAAAAGGTGATTGCCAGCATCAGTAAGATGGACTCCATCTCTGCAAAAAATGTTGGTGCTACGAAATGTAATATTTTCATTGTGGATGGACGACATACCAACATCTCTCAAAAAAGGCGCAAAAAGCCTTGTTGACATTGCGCCTAGCTTTCTCCATTAGCGGACCAAATGAAGAAGGGCGCAGCCATTTCTGTCTCTGCGCAATGCGAGAAAAAATTACTCTGGAGTTTGGAAACATGTCCATGAATTTCCAAAGTGCCTCCTTCATCGCAAACTGCAGTGAGATTCCGGTAAAATGTCCTAAACTGTTCCCTCCACAATAAATAATAATAATGTCTGGATGATGGTGTGTCACCAAAGTGGCACAAAGAGAAACCAAATCCAGCCACTTCATTCCATGCACTCCATACCTGTGCACATCCACATGATGGAATCCAAAATGTGCAGCCACTCCACAATGCTTTGCATACACCTGCAACCAATGTATCCATGAGTCTCCCAAAATCCACACACTCTGCCTCCTGAAAGACACAGCCGTAGCCATAGCCATATGCACTCCTCTCAGCAAACAGACCTTCTGCCACATTCTCTCCTTACACACCACACCCAGGAAACCTTATTGACCAATCCCCTAGCCTCCAGAGTCCCATTTCCATGCCTGCCAACTTAAAACGCCCCAGATGTGGCATGTGTGATCCGCGGACTACCATGCTGTCTGCAGACATATCATGTAATTCGCGAGGGTGGGGATAGAAATTTCAACCAGTGTAGGAGATTTCCTCTTTAGTGGTGGCTCTGAAAAGAGCATTTTTCTTTTCTTTTTTTTGTAAAGGTGCTTAAAAAAACACCTTTTATTTTGTATTTTTTTATCTTCCTTTCCTCCTTATATCAGCCTCTCAACAGCATCCCTCAGATTCTGGAAAAAATTTGCATTCCCCAGAATGGACAATGAAACTCCATCGGCATTAAAATACTGCACAGTAAGAAAGTCAATATTGTCATTGCAGAAAAGCAACATATTTGCACGCCGCATAACTACACCTATGCCTTTTATTCACATGGCGCCTTCTAAGATTTTGCTGGGGATTCAACACATTTGGTTGGTTAAATTGTGCCCTTGGTAATATTTGAGAAAACACCACCTTTGCACATGGGAACAGTTCCATTAGTCTCTCCACGAAGGACTGCAACAAGGAATCAAACTTGGGGCACTGATGTACCCCAAATACTCTCCTCCACAGTGCACCAACAAGATATCTGGACTACCAAAAGTAGAAATCTTTCTACAAAGACAAGCCAGTGCCTTCAAGTTGCGTCCAGGCTCGCTCCACCACAAAACCTCCATGCCTGGAAATCCAAAATCTCTGGAAACACCTCTTGATTTTGCATAAATTTCCAATTCAGCAACAAAAATATCTTCCACTGCCTAGACACACACTCCTGCCATCTTCAACATACAACCAACAGAGCAATGAAAAAAAGTATAATCCTCCCTTCCTGTAAAGCACACCCTTAACACTTGATTGGCTAATCCCCACTGTACACTCCCATTTCTATGCCAGGCATGCTGAGAAGCCCTGGATGTGACACTCCCTGTCCGCAGACTACCGCGGTGTCCGCGGACCCTGTAGCACATGGGAAGCCCTTCTTCCCTTTCCACTTCATTCTCTGCAGCACTCCCTCATTGGCTACTGTTAAGCAGTCACACAACCATCCACCAATCACATCCAAGAACTCTACATCTAACTCTGTGATCACAGTTCAGCACTTTAGATCTACTGTTCAACACTCTGAGTACAAGTCTCCTGTAATTGCAAAGCACCTCCAGCATAAAGTACTGTAAAACTGTCCAAGATTTCTGCTTCTAGAGTCATTCACATCTGCATCCATCAACACAAACTACAGGTATGCATATATTTTGTAGACTACATTTACAACTCTTTCACAAATGCATATGAACAGGTTACCTGCACTTAACCTGCATAATGTACTCAATAAGCATACTGTCATTTGTCCCATCTCCTACCCTTAAGTGGCACTTATAATGCTGTGTGCTTTCAAAGTTTTGTTTTACCCATATCACCCATTCTAATATGCAAACTGTTATTGCCTTCTCTCCTTCTGTCATTTTTACAACCACTTCCCCCACTAACACACCTAGTATAAAATGCCTAAAATGCCCACAGGAAAGGAAAACGGCATGTATCTTACCAAAGCATACCAAGTACATAGATTGCATGCATATGAACAGGGTGCCTGTCACTTACCTTGCATAACCTAGAAAACAATCATACTGTTATTTGCCCCGTCTCCTAACATCAAGTGGCACTTACTTACAATACTATGTGCTTGCAAACTTTTCTTGTAATGCCCACTTGCATAACTGTTTCAAACCTCATTTTTCCATTTTATCACCACTCTCTCTGATGTATTTGTAAATGAAAAAAAGAAAACCACATTGGAAACATTTGTAAAGCAAATTAAAGTGGTAGGTCCTATATCACATGCCCAGAATGCACACAAAAAAGGGAAACTGCATGTATGCTAACAAACCATAGCAAGTACATACTTTACACCATTGACAAAATGCACCATTGCTTAAAAAGCAAAGAAATGCATTTGTACATTGGGAACAGCGCCATTTGTAAATGTGGATAAATAAATAAAATAACAGAAAGAATTTCTGCACTCATGTAGCAAGCATCTATGTGGGGGAAAGTTAATGGAATTCCACACACGGAAACATTCTCCTTTTCCTTCCGTACATCTTTCTAAGCCTTTTTCTCACCCTACTACAACTTGCACTAATCCATTTCCAAACCAAATAGTACAATATCGTCTCATTCACTTGCAAAAGTGCACCTCATAAAACACACTTATAACTACACCACTGGCCCGCATAGCAACGATGTTAATGCTCCCAAGTCCCAATTCATATACAATGCTGTGCAAATTCATACACACACACACACACACTAACTCTTCCTAACAACTAATCCTCCTACAATTTTAAATAATGTATTCTCCAAGTGCAATTACTGTGCCATTAACACACATATGTACTAACTTCCTTCTTTTCACAATTACAGTGAATAAAGGTCTCCTGAAAGCCAGTGGCATCTCAAGTAGAAAATAGAACCCAGAAGAAACCTACTCTTCACATCCAACAAAGTAAGTGCAATACTGTCGTAGTGTTCTGCCTGTTACTGAGACAGTGCAGTGTTGTTATGTTGTAGGCTACAAAAATCTAGCAACCCAACAGCATTTGCTTCCCTCTTACTCATTGCACCTCAGCATGTACACACTTTGTATTGTCATCTGAACACCAGTATAGTAACACACAGATACCAGTACAGCCTTCCCAACCTGAAGTAACAGCCCATTCCACAATCACACACCGCTATATATCAGCCTACCCTCATATTCAGACACTCATGCACACTGCTCACATATACATTGCACAACCTTCAAACAGACACTTTCCTTTTTTCTCCAACAAAAACTAAATAATGCCTACCAAAAACCAACTCCGTAGAAAGCAACACAGAAACAGAGCAGATCAATCTAAAAGCATACCAAATAGCCATCCGCCTCTAGCAGAATTTGTACAAAAAGTTCAAACAAAACAGCTAATACAGACACTGCGCAAAACTAAATCAGCTAGCAGGAAAGAAAGTGTGATTCATCTTTCAAAATGTAAAACTAAAAAGAAATGTATTAAGAAGATTACAACTACCACTAGTGCTAAAACTGCACCCTACCAATGTTAATGTACCCACAAGTAAGCATTCCAAAAAAATAATTGTACAAAATAGTTTCCACCATAGGATCCTTCAGAATCTTATAAAAACACAGGAGAAATCACGCTCCACCCTTAAAACTTACTGCAGAAAATTCATCCTGGAAGCTCTCATAGCCAGTGCAATCCTCCTCAAGAGGAAATTATTTATATTAGTTTTAAACAGAATGAAACAACTAACAACATTAATTAGTAAACTACAACAAGTACTTTGCAACAGACGCAATATCAGTATATATATCTTTGGAAACATCTGTACAGGTGACTGGAGTCATACCACCAGCACAGAGCCATATTTCAATTAAGAGGCATACAAGCAAGAGCAGACAAACCCAATTGCCATACATAGTAGTGGGCGAGGGTATGAAAAGGTAGACAATACCATTATGGGAGAAGAAATGCTGCTTGCAAGAATATCCCCAACAAACTTAGCATCAACTCTCCATTCCACCAAACCAATACGCCCCGTCTACAAATGGCCGTGCACATCAATGTGTAAAGTGCGCAAAAAATCTTTCAAATCTTTACGGCAGTTCCTCAATCAGTATGTGAAAGCCAAAGACAAAGTACACAGGACTATGAGGACATTCATTAGCCTGCATTTCTGTACCTGTATGCAAAAGCACCTTCCACCAAATCAAAATGTTAGCAACACACCATTCTACTGTATGAAATATTGTTCACAAACTGTCCTATGCAAAAAGTCCCGCTTTAGCACTGGACCATTTCAATGACATTCTCCTACATGGTACAGCCAAAGAACTGCTCAAAGAAATAGACCACATCCAAAGCAAATATTTTGGAAATGAAGAGCACTTACAAAATCCAGTAACTTTAGAAAAGAGTAGCAACAACCTTGCAGATGTCAACCTTCTATTGTACATGTTCAAAAAGCAAATAGCAACATTTAAAAGCACATATTCTGAAGTACCAAACCAAGTATGTGTGTGTTGCTGCAGAACATTTTATACAAAGAACACCACAACTGTAGATATAATGTACAAAATAGAAGACAATGAGGAATCCCAATGGCTAGAATTAGCTCTCTATCATATAGCAGAAAACAAATAAGAAATTACTAACCCTCAATACTGTGCACATAATGCACTGCAAAACTTGACAATAGCCAAATGCCTTTACGGGCTATCACTAATAACTTGGAAAGATTCCCTCTGCCAAAATGACTCCAACAGTTTAATTTGTATGAGAGTATTATAATCCAAACAGTACACCCATTTCAAGCGGTAATATGCCTTCAACCGAAAAGAGCGAAGTTGCCTCCCTCTGAATTACTGAAAGGCATTTGTGGCAAAGTCGTTTATTTACCATTACATCTCAAAGAAAATGTAGACACTCTAGGAGTGCAACAGCCAATAGATCAATCTTTGATTATCCTAGTGAATGGTGTACCTACAAAAGACAAAAAGATTTGGCAGCAACTAGTGGACTTACACAAAGTTAGAGAAGCTCTGAAATATCTTAAAGACAACAATGACTACTACAAAGAAATAAACATTGAAGAAAACCTGAGAGAAACCACCGATATAATTCAGGATTCCTCCGCAACTGACCAATTTGAACGTCTAGATCCTACTACAGCCTCCAATATTTTAGACTAGTATACAATTCACCCACTGCACTCCAAAGAAACCATACACAATGCACTAGAAACATATCAAATGCGGCAAACCAAAGAATCTCCAATCAGTATATGGGAGAAAAGTGTAGAAGCTTAATTCTTAATTCTTAACCTACTGGAAAAGGTGGAAGGTACGATGAAAGATGAACACAAATAACAGCATAATTATACCGCTCTTTACGAATGTATTCTGAAGACCCCAGATTCAGACAAAAAGTTAAATACATATTCCACCTCCTCTTTGAAAGTGAACTAGCAACTCTATGTTACGGAGTTGCAAACACAATGAAAACAGGTTCCAATGTTCTAAACATGTCTGCTATGCAGCTACTTAAAAAGATGAAACAGAAAGATGAAGTTTTACAGTCAAGTATTACAAATCTCTTGGCAAACATGCGTGGTACGAAAGAATACTGGTTCTGACATCACACAGATGTATGGTGTATGCTAGGCAACCTTGGCCTACCCACATGGTTTGTCACTTTAAGTTGTGCAGAGTATGCATGGGAAGACTTTCACGATTTCCTATGCATAGTAAACAAAAATAAAGCAGGAATAGACATGAAAACCCCAGGAGAACTCTGTTATCTTGATCCTGTAAATGTATCAAGGTACTTCCATCATCGCTTTATTGCCATGCTGCACTTCATTTGTAATAAAACAATTCCTCCCCTCAGAGAAGTTGAACTCTTCTTTTGGAGAAAAGATTATCTAGCCAGAGGAGCACAATGTTGCTTTGGTTTCCCTAGACCAGATACAGCTACAGGACAAGTAAACAGCTTCATGTCTTCTGTTAGACACAGTGTGAAAGGCAAATCACCTAAGAACACATACTACATAAAAAGACCTAAAGCATCAAAGTACATCAATGTTTACAATGCAATCACTGCCCTCCTATGGAAAGCAAACATGGATGTGCAGTACATTGCAGATAATTCCACTGCAATTGCACAATATGTTATAGCCTACTTAACCAAAGCAGAGAGAACAGAGCTGAAAGATCTCTGGGATGACATATCATCTGACAAAACACTTTCACAAAAATTGTACAGCTTTGGCATAAAAATGCTCTCCCATAGAGAATGTGGCTGCTACGTAGCCGCAGACCATTTAACCGGAACCGCCTTGTATCGTAAATCTGAAAACATAGACTGGCTAAACCTTGGTCCTGCTGCATCCAGAAAAGAGTTCTCAAATCATACCAAGACATAGAAACATTAGCCAAAACCGATTCCAACAGCCAGGACATTTAAAAAAACAAATTATTGAACACATACTACTCAAACAGGAGTACTGCTTTGGAAACCATGTGCCTACACGGCATAGCCCAAAACATCTCATACAAAAATAATATTAAACCACATGAGAAAAAAAGGTAAATATAGAGTTAAAAGTTGTGAGGGCAGCTTGGTTAAACTTACCAAACACAACCTGATTAATATTATGAAGCTATCATTAAAAGCGCCTCAACATAGAGAACTGTACTACATGTCCCTACTGCAACTTTTTAAACCATGGAGAAAAGAAGATTTATTGGACACCCATGCCTCCTATAAAGATGCTTTCAATGCAAATGAAAGCACTATAACAGATATAAAATTTACACAATACAAAACATGTTGGACAATGAACGCCAACAAGAAGAAGAACTGCAAGCACAACCAAATACAGAAACTCCTGAGAGAAGTCAACCTTCTCTTACAGGAAGCCAAGAACATCTTGGACAGCCACTCATAGCAAATGAGGCAGAATTAGCCATAACTGAAGTAGAAAACACCATTTATAAGTATGAGCAATCTGCAGAAAACATTGCTCTACTGAAATCACAACTAAGCAATGAGCAGCGTAGCATTTTCCTAAAAGTAACTAAAGAAATTGAAGATGGTGTACAGCAAAAACTAAAACTTGTACCTCTCAAAACTATAAACCTATACTCCTGTATGTAAGTGGTCAAGCTGGTTCAGGCAAAACTTTCTTAATAAAAATAATCAGCAAGTTCCTCCAACAATTGACAAACAACAAGCTTTCAGCTGTTGTAACTGCCCCCACAGGTTTAGCTGGCTACAACATAGGTGGTGTCACTTTACACCAATTGCTACTCTTTCCAGTAGAACACCAAAACAAGTTAGACTTCTACAAACTTTCAGCAGAAGCTGCTCTTGAGCCACGCAGAGTTTTGAAACAAATGGAAATGCTCCTAATAGATGAGGTGAGCATGGTCTCCTACCTAATGTTGACTTTGATTCACCTCAGATTGCAAGTGGTCCTTAAAAAAGACTCCAAAGAATTCTTTGGAGGAAAACATGTTATTGTTTTCGGAGATCTTCTTCAATAACACTAGTAAAAGGTTAACCTATTTTTAAAACCTTAGGACACAAACTGTGCTGTAAAACTCTAGGCAGCATAGGAAATGTAAATCTCTGGCAACATTTTCAATACAGAGAACTAACTAAAAACATGCGTCAGTCTGCAGACCTCACCTATGCCAACATTTTGAAAAGCATTCGGATTGGTGTACTTTCTAAGGAAGCACAGGCTATCTTAAATAGCAGACACATCCATGAGCTATACGGGAATAACAAATGTGCTACTGATGTCATGGAACAATTAGCACACAAAAATGTAAACTGTCTGTCCTTAATGCCAACTCTAGCCAGCTGTGCACAAGTCAATGAAACAATGTTGAAAAAAGAAATGCAACCACTAGTACAAAATTAACTCCACAGACAAACTAGACGTGCACGGTATGACAGTACCTATGTGTCAACAAGCCACAGCAGGACTAAATACCGTAGAAAACTATCTCTAAAACAGCTGGTTTGGAGAAAATGTTAACATTGTCTTTAAACTGCTAAGTAATGATAAAGCGTAACCTTAACGTGGAGCAAGGTTTAGTTAATGGAGCACTTGGTACACTTGTTGGCTTCCAGACATACCCACGTGACAACAGCATTCAGTTTGTCAATATTCACTTTGACAGTCTTTCAGAAGTTAAAAGGATAGGACGCTCAACAGCCTGATTCCTTCTTTTCAAAGACATGTATGTACGCAGAGAACAGTTTTCTCTGTCTCTAGCATACGCAGTCAATATTCATAAATCGAAAGGTCTAACCCTAGATCATGCATCGATTGATTTTGGCAGCACAGTCTTTAAAGAAGTTATGAGTTACGTAGCACTGTCACACCTACGTACACTTGAAGGACTATTTCTAGTAAATTTTGATGCAAGTAAAGTCAACGCTGACATTCCTTGCATCGTAGAGTACAATAGACTACGTGCACTCTACACACCCCATCACAAAATGTACCTTGTTCGTCAAAAGGGCAAACTTTGTAAGAGAAAACTGGGGCAAACTCAAAGTATACATGATCTCACAACAGTACCACCAAAGAAATTGAAAGCAGCTGGTATTTCATCAATTACCACAACCACAGAAGGATGTATTAAAAAGGCAACTGCATACCCAACTGCACAAACAAAGAGTAGGGTGAAGTTAGGCTCTAGGAGGGGAACCTGCCTGTGCTAAGCTCCATTTGATTTAAGGTTTGGGAGTATCGCAAGATCACAGGAGTGGTTTTGGGTTTAGCTTGGACCCCAGTTTGGTAGGTAGGTAAAGAGTTTTTACTCCTGGATATCTTGCTTGGATTTGCTGCAATGATTAATTCCAACACTCTGGTAGGTACGAAGCAATTCATTTTTTATTTGGTGGTTTTCTTGGGTGTTTTTTTTAAATACAATTGTCAGTGTTTAAGAAACACTATTAGGACTTGATGTACCAATTCGGTCAGCCGACACGTGTTTCGACCCTGGGGGTCTTTCTCAAGGCATGTGTGAATTTCTGTGAGCCCTCATTGGGGTCCTGGTTCAGTTGTTGAAGGCTGTCCTTGTGGCAGTCTTGACTCCTGTTGGGCCCTGGAGTCTGAGGTTGAGCGTCCTGGGTGCTCTGTCGCGCTCCTGTAGCCACAAGGACAGCCTTCAACAACTGAACCAGGACCCCAATGAGGGCTCACAGAAATTCACACATGCCTTGAGAAAGACCCCCAGGGTCGAAACACGTGTCGGCTGACCAAATTGGTACATCAAGTCCTAATAGTGTTTGTTAAACACTGACAATTGTATTCGAAAAACCACCCAAGAAAACCACCAAATAAAAAACGAATTGCTTCGTACCTACCAGAGTGTTGGAACTAATCAATTGCAGCAAATCCAAGCAAGATATCCAGGAGTAAAAACTCTTTACCTACACACAAACAAAGAGAACTACTTCTTCAAAGAAACCACGTGGACTTCCATCAAATGACTCAGAAAAAGAACTGTCTGGTCCATTCAAATTTTCCAATACAACTGGTGTAAATTTCTATGCAATTGTAGCAATCAATGTTCTATTCCAGTTGCCACCAATTATTGAAAACATTTACTTAAACGGTGCAGACCAATCGTGTTTGCAAATGTTACTACTTCACAGAAATACAACAAACAATCCAGACAACACACTGTTTCTGGAATGAGGCAGGAATTGGACTACTGTGCAGGAATGGTAAGATTCGCTATAAACACACAAGAAGATCCACAAATATTTCTAATGTACTTACTACAATTACTGGAAAACAAAAACATACCTATAAATGAAATGTTCCAGATTTCATACTTGTGGAAACATGCATGCACTCTCTGCAGCCATGTGATGCACGAACAAGTCCCTAACGAGCGCTTTGTGTATGTATCTATACCTAACTGTGAATCCATTCCATTTCAGCAGCTCGTGCAAAATGCAAACCACGGCATATTATGTACTACTTGCAATTCTGATAATCGCTCCACCTTACAGATAAAATCACATAGCCAATACGTAATGGTATTGCTTTTACAATACAATGCAGATGGTCCCAAAAACAACTGCAAGCTTACTAGCTTCACACATGGGCAAGTATCACTTGGCAAGGAAACCTTCATAACAGTAGGCATAATCTACCACACGGGCACCATAACCAGTGCAGTTCACTATACTGCATACATTGAAAAGAAATGTGGATGTTTTGAATGAAATTATACTTCCATTACTCTGAAGCAGAGATTACCAGCAAATCTTGCACATCCCTACTTAATATTCTTGAAACCAAAATGTACTCAATGATCTACAAAAGTAGAATAACACAATGCCCATTACCCACCATCACATATGTAATTGCAAAAGGAAAATAGCCTTCTACCCTGTGAAACTGGAACAATTTAGCATACAACAACCATCCAATAAAGACATCAGTTGTGCTGCTATACTGTTTTTTCCCCAATACCCTAATGATTATAGTCAAAGAAACAGCAACTGTAGAAAAGACAAACAAATATTGTTTCCCACATAGTATTAAAAAAGAAAGGTACGGAGTATGAGGGTCTATAAACTGTCCTCAATAACCTCTGAAACCACCAATTGCTAGAACAAGGCAACAACTGGCTAACAATGCCTGTACCAATGCAAGAAATACACAAATACATCTAACTACACCCATAGTGCTTCAAATGCACTTCACAAAAAGTGAAAAATGTAAATCCACCAACAAGAATGAACATGCTTGAAGTCATACCCTGCAAAACTAAGAAACTGTACACAGTTAGAATATGCCAACTGGAATATAACTGCAACTTCAATACTTCAATATTACTTCCCATTACTACACAATTTGAAATCCACCACAAAAAATGAAAGTTTTTCTGAGGAAACCCTTCAACACTTATTAAGTATAAACAACCAACATACACCAGCTGGTATCTTACAGCACCCACAGTACTACAATGTTCCTTCCAGCGGTCAAACTGCCCAAATCACCCTTTAGCAATCACAGTGCTACAAACATACCCTCAACAACTTCCAAACTATCAAGTTAGAATACACCAACAGGTATCTAACTGCCCCCACAATTCTGCAATATTACTGTGCAATACCACAGTACTTAGAAAACATCAACAGCAACCAAACGCATAAAGAAATACTGCTAAAAAGAGGAAAACAGATAAACAGTTAGAATACGCCAACTGGTATCTAACTGCAACCATAGTACCACCACTTCCAAAAGGAAAATCATACACCATTTCAATTCCTCCTACTGCAACAGTGCACCTTAAACATTGCTGTAAGTAGTGCACAGGTCACTGAAATAGACTGTGCCACATAACATCAAATAAACGTTGAAAGTTTTTTTTAATCCTGCATGGATTTTTTCTCCCACAGACCCAATGATTATGCGAACAAACACATGAACTGAGCATATTGCACAGTACACTTGTTTAAAGCATATTACTTGTAAAGTACTAATTATGAGGGTCCGCAAAGTACACAAATGGCTGCAATGCAATGCAATAACACATTGCGAAGTACCTACCCTAACATTTTACAGTAGATGGCCACAATTACCTCTCACTGCATACAGTATCATACACCCAAGAATCTCGTGACAGTCCAAAAAAACACCTGACACACACCATGTCCACTTTTGTACACATACTATTGCAGTACTTACAGCCAGTGGGCATACTCTTGGGTGCATGGCCTCCAGCCAAACACCTGAGTTTGTAGCTGGTCACAATCACCACAGCATAATACAGCCATGCACCCAACAATCTATACACATCCACAACCCACACACATAAGCTAACCCCCTGAGGCCCTTTACACCTCTGTACAAATAGTATTCCAGTATGTACAACCAGTCACCACACTCTTGGATCAAATAAGCCAGCCTCCTAAGGCCCTGTGCACTTTTCTAGACATACTATTACAGTACTTCAACCAGTGGACAGACTCTTGAACTCTTGGGTGCATGCACCAAAGACTATAGTAACTGGCCGCAATTACCTCCCACTGCATGGAATATCATACACCAAGAATCTCATGACAGTCCAACAATCGCCTGCCACACACCCTGTCCACTTTTGTACACATACTATTACACTACTTGCAGCCAGTGGACAGACTCTTTGGCACATGGCCTCCTATGGGATCCATATGCCACTGTCAAAATGTTGAGTGCATGGCTGTATTATACTGCAGTGGTTGTGGCCAGGGCCTAGACTCTTGGGTGCATGGCCTACGGCCTACGGCCTCTGGCCATGCACCCAAGACTCTAGGCCCTGGCCACATCCACTCCAGCATAATCCTGCCATGCATGCAAACATCTGCCCACTTATCACAACCCACAAACATAACACAGCCACCTGAGGCCATATCCACTTTAATTGACCTGCTATTACAATACACTGCATAAGTATCATACACCCAAGAATCTCGAGACAGTCCAACAAACCACCTGACACACACCCTGTTAACTTTTGTACACATACTATTTCACTACTTACAGCCTGTAGACAGACTCTTGGATACATGGCCTCCAGCCATACACCCAAGAGTCTAGGAGCTAGCCACAAACACCACTGCACAATACAGCCTATACAAACATTCTCACACCATCTACAATCCACCAATCTACAATACACTCCCCTCCCCTACATTAATGAAGCCAACCTGAAGTCACCACATAAGGTACTCGCTTGAGGACCTACCCACAAAGTGCCGCAGTGTACTTGCAACCATTCACATCCCCCTACCCTAAACCGCCTGCTGCCCTGTACACTTCTCTACACATATTATTACAGTACTTCAACCAGTGGGAAGACTGCACCCAAGAATCTAGTAGCTGGCCAGAAACACCACAGCATAATACAGCCTATACAAACATACACATTTCATGTACATTCCACTCCCCTAGTCTAATGAATCCTGCCTGCAGTGACCACATAAAGCTGCTCCCCTGAGGACCTACCCACGAACTGCTGCAGCGTCGGCTGACACCGTAAACACAACAGGGTCTTCTTCCACCTAAACAAATACATCATATGACCCATCTTTCACTCCTCCACCCTTTGCAGCCCCTCTTCCCACCATCAGATGACCCAAAACATGTTTACGAGCCCTGTTCGCCGCCGATCTATCCACGGATACAACATGGCGGGCGTTTCTGAAAATGAGGACGCTCATCACGCTTCTGTCTAGCCAATCAGGGGTGTTTGGCTGTACAATCAGGACAGCCAGACCCCCTGTGGGAGCTAGACCTATCCAAGCACTCTGGCAGACAAAGGACAGGGAGGTGGATGCTTCCTCACCCACTTTCTGCCTGCCCAGGCAATCTAGAGCCAAGGCAGGGATACCTACTGGTTGCCACCAAAGGTAAAACACACACACAGACCTCCCACTCCCAGAATGGTAGAAGAAGGGCTAACAAAGAACAACCATGCTAGTAATGATGAAAAAAGAAGGGAGGCCCCAAGTTGGTACTTGGGTGCCCGTATTGTGCACTACCGAGGCTATGGATATAGCCTGCATTAAATAAAATACACAATAGTTGGTAGAACACATTCACTGCCACCAGCAATAACTAGGTGATTGTCTATGTGACTAAAAAGTCACAGTAGCAGAGAAAAGGGGGGTACCCCTTTGGCACTCCACTGAGGGTGTGGTGTGCCAATCTCTCAGACCATAGAGTTTTGGGAGAGATACTAAGTATCTCTCTATCTGAGGGGGGCGCTAGAGAGCCCACTGCCAAGATGGCTGCATCTCTGTGAGATCCTGAACAGCCTTGCTTGAGAGGAGGCAAACATCTGACCAATCGGGGATAAACCGATCTGAAAAGCGAGAGAAATCAACCTGACCGACTTGACCAGCTAACAGCCAAGTTTGGTGAAGAACACAGCCCTAGAAGTGCCACGGTGCAGGCGTGGGAGGTCTGAGGGTGCGGCCTGGAGTGTGTAATGTCCGGGTGCCTGTGCATGCCTCGGTAGGCGTGGTCTGCTCGCTGCGACAACTGTTCTCAGAACCAGCACCAGGGAGCCTGAGACCAATTGGGTGGGATTGGACGGAGGAGGGACCACTGACATGGGCTGTGGCCACGCGGCTCTGGGTGTGTTTCGCCCGAGTTTTTTTCCTTCCCCCGGTGAACTGATTGCCATAACGACTGCTGCCTTAACCAACGGCAGGGAGACTGGGTACACCTGAGCAGAGATGAAAAGAGCAGAGGCCCCCAGTAACTGCAGGTAGCCCGCACCCGAAGCCCCTGCACCAAGAAGCAGCAGAGGTGAAGGAGCGGCCTGGTGAGCAGGAGGTGGTGAGCAGGTGCACCCGGGGGCGTGAGAGGAGTCAGAACGTCGCTGGAGGGAGAGGCAGAGTGCCCCTGCCGGCCCCAACGGTGGGGGAGATGAGGCAATACTGGCATGGGAGGGGCAGGCGGACCCATGCTGAGTGCGGCACTGCCTCCTGGAGCGGAGGTGGGGTGGTGCACTGGTGGAGTCGGGCCCTGACTGTGCTGACCCTGGACATTACTGTGTGGCAGCCTGCCGGGGCAGGAACCCCGCGGTGCTCCCGGCCTGCGGCACTTCGGGCCTGTGTGCTCTGGAGAAAGCCCCATTTTCAGCCCGACCGGAGGAGCTGCGGAGCCATGCGGATCCATGTGGGTGTAGACCCCGACTCAGACAAATCTATGGAAAGCCGCGGTCACCAAGGTGCGGGCCCCAACCACCCTCTGTCCACAGGGGTGAGGGCACCCATTCAGGAGCGCTTGTGGGCAGGCTTGCCCTTTGGACTTAATACACAGAGGCTCTCCGGGCATCGAGGAACTGGTGAAGCCAACAGGGCGTGCAGAGAAGACCCATTGCAGAAATGGGCCCACAAGAGCAATGATAACTCCAGGCACCAGACTGGCACTTAAATAAACGGTTCCATGTCATTTCATCCCGTGATGAAAGGACGGTGTACCAAATAAACAATCTCCAGCTTGAAAGATCTGGGTGCACGGAACACAGCCGGATTACTGGACTCCTTGCATTACCCATGGCCTATACTAAAGCTTGGAGATAGCAGCAAGGGGGAGGACAGTGGCATGACAGGGGGGCGAGAACATTGGGGAGACAACTAGAGACGACCAGAAGCGGAGCTCCAGTGCTTAGTGTCAATAAAAGAAATACTTGGGAGACCAGGTGATCACATCTAAGAAGCTCAATGTACCGGCCACCTGCAGAGACAGTGGGCAGGTGTGATTGGGGCACAGGGAATAGAACAATACAGGAGAATACCAGAGGTGCAACAACCCTTACTGCACCTAAAACCATCACCTGGAGGTAGTGAGGGCGCCAGTATAAGATCCTGGGCCCAATGACGCTGTCAGCCCCGGTAAACCGCTCTGGAGAGTAGCCATAAGCAAGCTCTGACAGGCCAGGGACAGGCATGAACTTGGAGACAGGTCCAGAAGCACAACCACGGGGTGTGTAACTGAAGTGGGATCAAGGAGGTTGGTGTCCACCTGGAGATTTATGGCAAAAGGCAATAAGAGACAGACCTGCCTACCATTTACCCAGAAAGAAGGGCTGAGGAAGAACAGTGAAAAGCTGGTGGCCGCGCCAGAGGTCCCTGCAATGACAGCCACCTCATCCTCCCCGGAAGCATCTGCCGGCTTGGGTGAAGAGGCCCCCGTTGGAGCAGAGCATGATACTGTCAGAAATGCGCTCTGGATTTGCCGCTATCAACACAAAGCTGGATGGACTGACTTATAAAGTGGCTAGAATGCAAGAACGCATAGAAAAAGAAAGCAGCAGAACATCCGAAGTGGAGACCAGGGTTGGTGAGCTTGAAGATACCAGCAACGAGACAACCCAGGCCGTTCAGGAACTGTGGAGGGAGGTGAGGGCCATAAAAGATAAGAATGAAGACCTTGAAGCGCGATCGAGAAGGAACAATATCAGGGTGGTGGGGATACCAGAGACAGTCCTGCAACAAAATATTGAAGTAATCATGGAATCCTTCATTAAAGATGTGCTACAGGGCCCATTGCTATCATCTCAATTCTAGTAGGAAGAGCGCATCGGATATCACAGGTCGCCCCGCGACAGGGACAGAACCCACGCCCAGTGATAGCGAGAGTTTTGAATTATCGGGACAGGGATGCCATATTTCGAAAAGCGAGGGAACTCCGAGACCTCACATTTGAGACCACAAAAGTGTCCCTTTATCCGGATTGC